>NC_036242.1:28046263-28109202 GCF_002742605.1 Olea europaea var. sylvestris | reverse complement strand
AAGTCCAAAATCCTGAGTGACATCTTTAGGTATAGGGTCAAGATTGTCTGGCAGCGTCTTTAGAGCTCTGAAAAATGTCGAATCACACGCATTAGAGAGTTTCGCTGATATCAATGAAGGCAATAGAATATGTTTTCTAAGAATAGATTGAGTTAATGACATGGAACTTCTTATTACTAGCACAAACATACGATAAAATGAGAGAGAGAGAGATGTGCAGAAAAAATACAATGAAACACGTCATGTATGCCAAATTTACCATCTAAATGAAGCAATAAAAGATATATAACGGTACATTAATACATGGCAATGCCACACACACCATTTGACGCCAGTAGACTGACCAGACAGAAATTCAATAAAATGATGGAAGTAGAACATGATCTAACTTATCCTCTTTTTACCTTTTACAAGAAACAAGACAAGTTAAATCTTCAATTCTACCTAAAACAGTCTTAGGTGTTCAACTTTCCATGCATCGGTAAATGCCTCATTCCTATAATACAATTTAATTTGTGGACAGGATCACAAATTAGATGCGCTGCCTTTCCTTTTGATAAGTCCTAAAATAATAAGCAGCTTGCAGAAGTACATTAATGCAATCTTGAAACTCTCTCCCACATACTATTACTTGTTAAAACAACAGAGGCCAAATCTGTTTAATTATTCGTCTTTTAAATATAAGACTGGATACCTATGACCCTGTGTTGACAGAATGAAAAATGTAATGAGGATGAGAAAAATATAAATCATGGTAAACAATCCACTCTCGAAAAAGTAAAAAGGAAAAAAAGGAAAGGAAAGAAAAGAAAGGAAAAGTTATGAACTTAAAATTGTTTACTGCCATTATTTGTTGACAAACAAAGAGGTTAACAATTCAAGATTACTAATAAAGAATATTTTACTTGCAGTGATGAAGAGATGCAGACCTATACACGATGTGCAAATTTAATACTAAAGGGACTAATTATCAACTTGGATACAGTAGCCATGGTACAAGGCAGACATGGCCTGGTTTTTGTAGCATGACAGGTGAACATTTTTATCTAACAAGATGAAAAATGTGAACCATGAGAGAGAGAGAGGAACAAGAACAAGGAAAAGGAAAAGGAGAAGAAAAGGGTAGTGAAATAGCAGCCTCAGTCCACTACGAATTAGTTTACCAATGAGACCAAGTTTCAGAATACAGACCTTGAAATGATATCCCGAAGAAGATCTGGGGTTAGTCCTTTTTTCGAAGGATATATTGGATAAGGCCTCCCTTTTGAACACAAAGATGAATCTCCTTCGTCTTTGAGCACATCAATATTGTATTCCCTCATTTCAAAGTGATCTTCACAACGCATTGTCCGTACCTTTTTAAGATCCACAGCTATGAGTAAATTTTGCACAAAAAAGCATTTCAAACAATCAAAATAGCCAAAGCCTCACCCAAGAAAAGTTAAAGATATTAAGGAAAAAATGAAAAGGCAACATCCTAAAAAGATACTTCCTGCGACAATGAACTGAAGAAGGCTCTCAACTATGGCTCAAGTGCCTAGGTATGTACGGAAAAAAACAATATATGAAATTTAATGTAACCTGATGAATACCCAAGTTTTTTTTTTCTTTTTTATAGGTAATCAGAGAATTTTATTCCTTAAAAGAGAATACACGGGAGGTATATAATCACTTTAGGCATGAAAGGAACAACATGAAATTAGGCAACCCTACAACAGGATTTTTAGCCACTGCATTAAACCAAGTATACAAAGTCAAATAAAATAATTCTCTTATCTGCTCTGTTGTCTTTGTTTGGTCTTCGAAACATCGATCATTTCGTTCTCTCCATATGCACCATACAATGCATCCCAGGATAAGATTCCAGAGAAATTTGCTATCCTTATCGCGAAGTTTTCTCCTTCATGCCCGAACCACATCTTCTATACGCTTAGATAGCACCCAATCCATTGATTGAGAAGCCAGAATACTGTTTCAAAGCCAACGTACACCATCACAATGAATGAATAAATGATCAATTATCTATCCATCCTTCTTGCACATATAGCACCACTCGGTTACATAAAATCCTTTTCGTCGAAGATTATCCACCGTTGACACCTGCCCCCTCATAACTGTCCACAATAAAAATGCTACCCGTGAAGGCAATTTGCTTTGCCACACCATCTTCCAAAGTAATGAACTTCCCACAAATCCCAAAAGGGATTGAAAGTATAAGCGGACTGAAAAAATACCATCTCGAGCCAACCTCCACCCGCTACAATCACCCTCTCCTACCAGAATTTGTATCTCATGCAGAGCAGTCAAAAACAACGAATAATCTTCCAATTCCCAATCCTGTAAACTCCTCCCAAAAGTAATATTCCAACTATAGCCCCCATTATGAATGTCTAATACATCACCCACCATAGCAGCAGACTCTAACGCAATGCGATACAATAAAGGAAATCCCTCCTTTAACGGTTGATCACTACACCAACTATTATCCCAAAATCTAATATCAGTGCCATTTCCCACCACAAAATTTAGTTTCTCCCTAAAATCACTCCATCCCCGTCGGATATACCTCCACAAACTCACCCCATAGGAGCCACGATCCTCAATCGTACACCAACCCCCCTCCATCACACCATACTTTACCCCAATGATTTCTCTCCAAAAGCTCTCCCTCTCCACTCCAAATCACCACAACCACTTGCCCAATAAAACCTTATTAAACAAAACAAGGCTCCTCACTCCAAGTCCCCCCATCCTCATAAGCAAACAAATAGTACCCTAATTAACCAAATGCATCCTCTCCTCCCCTAACCCTGCCCACAAGAATTCTCTTTAAAAATCTCTCTAATCTATTTGCCACTGCAACCGGAATAGGAAATAATGACAAAAAGTAAGTGGGGAGATTTGAGAGAGTGGATTTGCCATACGCTTCCACTCTGCTAATCTCCTCTCTATTCTTTCCATAATATCATCCAGATATATGTACTTTTAAACCGTACCCCTAGCGGGAGGCCTAAATATGACATGGGCAATTGTGCAATCCTACATCCCAATATGCCAGCCAACTCCTCCACGTTAGTGACCTCCCCAACTGGAATAACCTCAGATTTTCCCAAATTGATTTTTAATCCAAATACCGCTTCAAAACATAGGAGCAAACGACGCAGGTTCCTAAATTGTTCATCATTCGCATCACATAAGATCAACGTGTCATATGCAAATAGCAAATGAGACACCTACAATTGGCCAACCCTAAAGCCCCTTACCAAACCCTCTCCCACAACTCTTTCAAACATCCTACTGAAAGCCTCCATCACAATAACAAAAAGCAATGGGGATAGTGGATCTCCTTGCCGCAATCCTCTACTACTCCGAAAATAACCCTCCGGCGTTCCGTTGACCATAACTGAGAACGAAACAGTAGAAATACAGAACTGAATCCATTTACACCACTTATCCCCGAAGCCGCACCTCCTAAGCATATACAGAAGGAACCCCCAGTTCACATGATCATATGCCTTCTGAATATCGAGCTTACATAGCATCCCGGGAATTCCCAAACGCAATCTTGAATCAATGCATTCATTCGCTATAAGCACAGAGTCCAAGATCTGGCGACCTTTTACGAAAGCATCTGAAACTTGGACACTACTTTCCCGAGCACCTCCTTTAATCTGTTCACCAGGACTTTCGCAATAATCTTATACACCCCACAGATTAGGCTAATAGGGCGAAAGTCCTTAATGTCGGTAGCTCCCGATTTCTTAGGGATCAGCACAACAAATGTAGCATTAAAACTTTTTTGGAACCTGCTACGTTAAAAAAAATATGTAAACACATCCAAAATTTCCGATCGCACCACCTCCCAACAAGCCTTGTAAAATGAGAACGAGAAACCGTCCGGTCTAGGGGCCTTATCCTCGTTCATGCTAAACACTACCTCCTTGATTTCATCCTCCTCAAAAGGTCGCTCTAACCATCCGGCATCGTCCTCCGTGATAGTAGAAAAATCTAATCCTTCCAACTCTGGCCTCCACTCAAACTGCTCTTGATATAGATTCTGATAGAAATTCACCAATTGGCTTCCAATTTCGAGTGGTTCTTCATAAGTTATCCCATCCACTTCCAACACTGTGATAGAGTTTTTCCGCCTATTAGAATTAGCGATTCTGTGAAAAAACTTGGTACATTTATCTCCTTCTTTCAACCAATTGACCCTAGATTTCTGACGCCATGCAATCTCCTCCATCTCCACCAACCTCTCTAATTCTTCCCTTAATGCTCTACGTTTCTCCTTCTCCTCCCCAACCAACCTTCGACTCTCCTCCCACCTATCCAACTCATCAATCTCTGAAAGACACTGAATTTTACGACAGTTCACATTGCCCACAAACTTCTCATTCCATTTCTTTAAGTCTCCTTTCAAATACTTCAGCTTCTGATCCAACACAAAACTAAGAGACCCCTGACATCGTAAGATGTCCACCAAGTCTGTACTTGCTCCCTAAAACCTTCAACTTTTAACCACATTTTCTCGAACCTAAAAGGCCTTCGTCCTCCACCCGTTCTGTTCCCCATTAACATAATGGGGAAATGATCAGAGTACACCCTCCCCAATCTTCTCTGAATGACATCTGAATACTTAGCCTCCCACTCTCCGCATATCAAGAATCTGTCTATACGAGAAAGAACAGGTTGATCCCGATTAGATGACCAGGTAAAATCTCCTCCAATCATAGGCAAATCCACCAACATATTCTCCCTTATAAAGTCTGAAAACTCCTCCATAGCCCCGTGAGTCTCCCACCGTTCGACCTCTCAATAGGAAATCGAACCACATTAAAGTCACTTCCTATACACGTTGGTAGATTCCACCAAGCCATCATTCCAGCCAGTTCATCCCACAAGCCCCTTCTACTGTTATCAGTATTAGGCCCATAAACACCTATGAACATCCACTGAAATCCATCCCCAATGTTTCTGAACGACATCAAAATTGAGAACAATCCAACACTCACCTCCTCCATCTCAAGCACTCTGGTGTCCCACATGACTAATATGCCTCCAGAAACCCCTGATGATCCCATAAACTGATACCCTACATGCTGTCCCCCCATAAGCTACTGACCACCGCTCTCGAGATGACCTCCATCTTGGTTTCTTGTAAGCATACAAGATCCGCTCCCCAGCCCCTTAACAGATGTCGAACACCCATCCTTTTCCCCACTTCATTAAGTCCCCTTACATTCCAACTAATGATTCGTGCTATCATTTTAACAGTCCAGCATCCCTCCCCAGTACTCCATTCTTGGACTCACCACTCTTGCCATCATAATTAACTGACCATTCAAGCCTCTTAAGTTCACGACCGCCCTTTCTTCTTAATTTACCTTCTTGTTTACTCATCTCCTGTCCCCTATTAGCCTCCAAATTTTCAAACAATTGTAGTAATCTGTTTTCGTATCCATCACAAGACACGCCCATTAACTTACTGAAATCCTGAATTTTCTGTAGAACCCAGTTCGAAGGCGAGTGTCCAGCTTCAAATCTGATAGAACCCCAACTGTTAAAGCTGACTGGTTTAATGTAAAGATGAAACTGAAAATGGAAATGGGTAATTTTATTAAAATGTACGTAAGAAAGGACTCCAAACAACCCAAAGCATTCGAGAGGCTCGGGACTCTCCCACTAGACTCAACATACACGTGAATGAATGAATATCCCAACTCCCCATTACATTTATCGACAATTTGCTAGCTATCTATGACCCTTTTACACCTTTTGCTAACAACCTATGGAATACTCTAGAATTGTTGATGGCTTGGGCTGCAATTTTATTGGATGTCTATCAAAATCCAATCAATTCCCCTGTTTCCTCCACCTGTATAACATCACTTTCTATTTCTCCCTTCTTGGCTCCATCTACCCACAACACCAGTGCTTTTTCCATCCCCAAGTCACTTACCTTCATTAACTTAGAGTTCCTTCTATTATATGTGTGTCGCAACCCTTGTTGTCAAAGGTGTCGCGTCGTGCTCTATCACCCCTGACAGTACATGCCTCGTCCCTTGGTCACCTAGGAAAAGCCCATCATCGTGTGGGACTGTGTCCATTGCACCTATCGTTACTGTCTCCAAGTTCACCAAACTCGGTTCCCCTTCTTTAGACAAAGGTACCACCTCTCGGTCTACATCGGTCCCCGCGTCGACCTCATCCATAACCATCCCCTCTAAGACATCACCTTTGTCATATTTAGATTGTCCCTCATCCGTTTCAATCCGATCAATAGACTCACAAGTGATTTCGAGTCTTCCCTGCTTTACTTAATTATGTGCCGATTCCTTCTTATTCAATTCTGATGCTTGTTTTCCAACAGCTGGATACTCATCAATACCCACCCCACACTTGTGGCAACATAACAACTTCTTGGGACTCATTTCATATCCACTTTCCACTAGCCTAATCAATTCCTCCAACGCTCCTTTCAATTCCTGGACACGGGCCATAATTTCAGCCCTATTCAAACAACAATCCTGACCTTTGTTTACACTAACATTGACAGTCATCTCCTTTTGCTGTTGCATCTGCTGGTCAGCATAATTCGAGGCATGTAAGTTTGCTATTACGTCTGCATAAGTCAATCTTTGTCGATTACGTTCATTCACCAGTCGACGTTTGGCCTTATCCCTAGCAACAAAAGAATCGACAACAGTTTGAAACACCCGCGAGATTGATGCCCATCCTTCTCCATTCGCGCCTTCCGGCACCATCACAACTCCTTTTCGACGCCTATCCCCATACTGCGCTATCATCAAGTACCTACCACGGCGGTTCGCACAACGTTGTGCCAAGAAGGTTCTTGATGACTCATTGAACTTAGAAACGAAATCCTCATGCTTACTAGTTACCCTCAACTTGTCCACCATATTCACCATCCAAAGTGCACCGAATCTTCCCAAACTAATTGCATTCGATATCTTCGAGCCCCATTCGGTCAATCTAACAGTACCAAGATTGGTAACAAAAATTGCAAACTCCTTCGCCTCAACTCGAAAACTATGATTGAAGGCCACATCGAATTCATCCACAAACTTCGTTCCCTGATTGTGTGTGAACGGCATATTAGACTACAAAACAGGCATCGTTACTGGAATAGAGACATTCTGCCTGTCATTCTGGTTCGCCGGCGCCGACGAGTGGCAGTCACGCGCCGGCGAGCGAGTCCCTCAACGCCGCCTTCCGACGTGCGTGGGTCCCTCAACGCCGCCACCCTCGTCGGAATCGCCTGCGCAAACCACCGGTCAGGCGCGTTTGCCAGGCAGGTGGCCAAATTTTGATGAATCTGGATCGGCTTCCCCTGTTTTCCCGCCTGTACTCCGATATTGGCATCATTGTCTCTAGCTAGGGCGGCGGTGCTAGGGTTTCCACCTAGGACCGCCGCCTGTTTGTGTGGTTTATTATGTGGCGTGAGGCCGGTGAATGGGGATTGGCCGGTCGAAGTGATGTTGCCGTCGCCGACGACTGTCGCGACCGGTGGTGATGGGGTGTTCGGTGACTGGCTAAGGGTGTGGTGTTTGGATGTTAGGGAGGAGAGATCCATTTTTGTGGGAGAGATGTCACATAAAGAAAAACGATGAATAAGTCAATCAACTAAAATGAGGATTGTTGTTGGGGGGGGGGGGGAGGAAGATCTTGAATAATAGAAAATCATCAACACAACTTCATCCACTTGGCTGGATTCAACCACCCAAGTTACTGCTTTTGGTTGCATTCAATTGGCTTGTATGCAAGTTATAGTGGTAAATACATTAATCTAACTCTTCCATCTCCCTTTAAAAAGGTACAGCATAACCATTTTAACGTCCCCATTCTATACCACCATTACCACAGCCATTTGGTAACACTAGGGATTGCCCATATCATTTAAATAAATTTGTCATCTCAAATGCCACTACCAAAGATTAGAGCCCAAATTTTTCACAAATTACAAATGATAAATAAGCATTAAAAGAGTGCACCAACCATCAAACAATTAACCAACTTCATAATCTAAACTTCGTAGATCAACAGATCAATCCCTTGCTTGTTTGCTAAAGAGGCTGACTCTGAACTGGAGTACAGAGTAAAATTCAATACAGAAGGAACTAATCATGTACAAGTATTATCAGATAAACAAGTGTCAACAATATTTGAACAGCATTAAGAATTTAAGTATAGCAACCCCACCTTACCACTAACACACACAAGATCTCCTTCCTTGTGCTTATCCTGAAGACTTCGGAGGAAAGGTTGACATGTGAAGCGGGCACCACGGAAAAATTTCTTTAAATGCAAATAAATTTTCCTTCTCTTGCTTTCGGCTTCATTATCCATGCACTTGGAATTTGCCTCAATATCTGCAACCTCACAAGCCACAACAACTTCCAGAAATGAAAAAGAAAGACTAGCTCGAATTCCCCTGTAGAAAAAAAAAATGTTGTTTAAAATCCAAAGTCAGATATTTAATCACTACGAAATTATCCTGAGAACATGATTCGAAAGGGTTAAATAAGAGGCATCTTATTAACCAAAAATGCAGCTTGTAGGAACAGATTTACATACTGTGAAACCTGGGAAGCAAGCATACCTTTGGCTTTATGGAAACTGCATACAGAGCCAATCAGAATATTCGTGACTATGTCCTAATAAACTTAAATGCCCAGAACTCCATAAATGGAGTGTTGAAATTTTTCAAGAACAACTTTGGTTACTGTAATTTTTTTTTAAAGAATAACAGATATCATAGAATTAGAAAAATGAATTAGTGACCAACATAGAACTTTTACGAAATTACAAGACCTGAGAATATTTCTTTCATGAAGAACATTGCAGGGAAAGATGTGAAATGAGAAGATTTGCATTTTTATATAGAGGAAAAGTTCATGACACTAGGGATTGCCCATATCATTTAAATAAATTTGTCATCTCAAATGCCACTACCAAAGATTAGAGCCCAAATTTTTCACAAATTACAAATGATAAATAAGCATTAAAAGAGTGCACCAACCATCAAACAATTAACCAACTTCATAATCTAAACTTCGTAGATCAACAGATCAATCCCTTGCTTGTTTGCTAAAGAGGCTGACTCTGAACTGGAGTACAGAGTAAAATTCAATACAGAAGGAACTAATCATGCACAAGTATTATCAGATAAACAAGTGTCAACAATATTTGAACAGCATTAAGAATTTAAGTATAGCAACCCCACCTTACCACTAACACACACAAGATCTCCTTCCTTGTGCTTATCCTGAAGACTTCGGAGGAAAGGTTGACATGTGAAGCGGGCACCACGGAAAAATTTCTTTAAATGCAAATAAATTTTCCTTCTCTTGCTTTCGGCTTCATTATCCATGCACTTGGAATTTGCCTCAATATCTGCAACCTCACAAGCCACAACAACTTCCAGAAATGAAAAAGAAAGACTAGCTCGAATTCCCCTGTAGAAAAAAAAATGTTGTTTAAAATCCAAAGTCAGATATTTAATCACTACGAAATTATCCTGAGAACATGATTCGAAAGGGTTAAATAAGAGGCATCTTATTAACCAAAAATGCAGCTTTTAGGAACAGATTTACATACTCTGAAACCTGGGAAGCAAGCATACCTTTGGCTTTATGGAAACTGCATACAGAGCCAATCAGAATATTCGTGACTATGTCCTAATAAACTTAAATGCCCAGAACTCCATAAATGGAGTGTTGAAATTTTTCAAGAACAACTTTGGTTACTGTAATTTTTTTTTAAAGAATAACAGATATCATAGAATTAGAAAAATGAATTAGTGACCAACATAGAACTTTTACGAAATTACAAGACCTGAGAATATTTCTTTCATGAAGAACATTGCAGGGAAAGATGTGAAATGAGAAGATTTGCATTTTTATATAGAGGAAAAGTTCATGAAAAACGTTCTTTTGCCATTTGTCTTTTCTTGTGTTGTTTATTAATTACCTTATTACTCATACTTTTAGATAACATTATTTTATTGGTATAAGGGTAAATTGCACAAATAGTCCCAATGTTTGATCCCTTTTGCACTTTTAGCCCCCCATTCTTTTATGGGGACCGCGGGAGAGAGTTAGGGATAGTGTCAGGCGAGGGGGTAAAGAAATAGTGAATTCCTTCATTACCCCTGCTCTTTCAATTATATGAGATGAATATGCCAGCTCAATGTTTTTTCTCCTGGACGATATGGTGAGTAGGAACAAAAGGTGCCAAAAAATTAATTGCTGGGAAGTTAAATGCCAAGAAAAGAAGGTTGGGGATAAAAGTGCAAATGGGGATAAAAGCACGGGACTATTCCATAATCTCGCCAATGTATACCAAAAAACTTAATTTTTAACGAACAAGATTTAACTTCGAGAGTAGATAACAGCAAAAGAAAGATAGTTAAAAGCGAATGCCAATGATCCAGCTCAAATAATTGCAGCACCATCTACAAAATTTTGACAACTAATATTTTGAAAACCCTAGTTCAATCCTTCAATGACCCTGTAAATGTCTTGCAGTGAAGTACCCATTTACCCCCCCCCCCAACCCAAAATAAAGGAATTTGAACCAGTTGATAAGACATTTGTGGCACCAAAAAAAATTCACGTCCCTGGCATTTTGTATCCCATTGTAAAGAAATATGCCTACACAATTGGAGATCTTGTCATGTCAGTAGTTGAGTTTCTTATGCTCCAGCTACATAAGCAGTACTTTAGTTGTGCCAGCCCAGGTTCCAATTTATAAGTTCTCTCTGAAGTAAAACGTACAGTTTATTCATAGAATAGAAAAGAAGACCAGATCCATATGATGAGCTTTGTAGAAGAAGTATTCGAGTCACATACACATTTGAAATACTATGTCCAGTGTGCTTATTGTGAAATCATGAGCTAGTGCATGGTCGTACCTGCCTACACAGAGTCACACACATATTTGAAATACTAGGTCCAGTGTGTGCTTATTGTGAAATCATGAGCTAGTGCATGATTGTACCTGCTTAGGCACCTAAAAATATGTTCTTGCAGAAGAAGAAATTATAGAACTTGACTCAGAAAATGTCACAAGGACAAGATCCACATGATGACCTCTAGTTCACTTGCACACTGAAAACCACATAATCAACAATGGTGGAAAATAAGAATTGAAGAACTTAAAACGTTGTGTGCATCTGTCTTTTCTACGAAGAAAAGACAGTCTTCATTAATACCTGCAAGCATACTTTAGGTTAAGGCTAACATCATGAATTGTTAGTCTAAGTTGCATTAAGTATACGTGTGTGTTCAGACCATAATGGAAAAAGAGGTACCGGTGGCCCGCACCAAACAGATAAGCAAATGAATAAAGACACCTATCATTTGCTGCATTCTGAAGTATCCAAGTGTGTTTGATAAGGAAGCGGGAAGGAATTTGATAGAAGACTATAAATTGGTAATAGGCGTTTATTATTATTATTATTATTATTATTATTATTATTATTATTATTATTATTACAATACTTAACATTATGTTGGGGTTCTTACATTGGTATTTTTCCTATTAGTGAACTTTAGTCAATTCATTTATTTTCTAGCGTACGACTCTTGGCAAGACCTTTAAATAAGCTCAAATTTAGGGTTTTGAGCACACCACTCAATGAATTGAATAATTGAAATTGTCAAGTTTAATTTCTCAGGTTAATTTAGGAGTAGACTCTAGGTTAGTATATCAAGGTTTGTTTTTCTTTCATTTGTGAGAGAATTAGTCATAAACTTGTACGCTCCTCCATCTTTCAGCGCAAGTTGTCCTTTGGACATATATATTTGGTTAAAGGCAAAACGAACCGGAGGTTTCAGCTTATTTTCCAAGTTGTACCAAAATCAACAAAAAGTTCATAATTTCCACATACATCATAGCTCAAATAAAACACAAAGATGTTATATCTGCTAGCATGATCAAAAACATATATCCCATTAGAAAATTGGAGAACATAGATATATTTAGAAAACAACGTTCTCAAGCAGTAAAAAATAGTTATTTTCAGAATAATATAAAGTTGACCTTGAGGATATGATTTTCCCAACAAAAATCAAGTACTGTCCATCATCAATTTCCACCTCAGCATTTTGTAGATCAGCATAGGTGCGGGGAAAGTGGTGTAGCAATTTCCGTAACTGCAAGTAAACAAGCAGATCCATTACAATTCAACATCTAAAGTAAACTGTGAGAATCTCCGAATAATCTTTTGATAGCACACCGTATGAAAACCAGAATTATCCAGCTGATTAAGCTGCCGTTTACTCAGCCCAGATATGCAGCTGATAGATTTATCAAGAATATCTGCCACTGATATAGTAGTTTGCTGGGTCTGAAAGCTGGAACTGCTGCAAGGTTGGCCCCTAGGGAGACGTGAATCATTTTCCACTTGTGTCTCTAAAGATGGTGACTGAGAATACATAGGAGATTCCTTGAATTTTTCTTCCAGGAGATAAGAGCTGTCTTTTGAAATCTCTGCATATAGAGAATCCGTTGGTCCGTACATACAATTTGGATCGGCCCAGTTTGTATCAACAGGACTAGGAAGATATCCTCCTAGAATTTCAGGTGCCAGAAGTTCCCTGCTTCCAGAAGAGGGTGTGGTTCCATCATACAACTCCACAGTTGGGAAATATCCCAAAGTGATGGAAGGAAATTGTTTGCATGCCAAGGAGACATCAAATTCGGTATTTTCATGAGACTTTTCTCTAGCTCTTGCATTGTCAATTAAGTCATCTAGACCATTGTAACCCATCAATACTGGTTCCTACAAACAAATCAAGTTTTAACCATGTGAAAACTTCTCAAGTGCAGAAAATATCATTATTCATACTTGGGAACAAAGCACCATTATAATTCAAAAGCTAAAGCCAGAAAGAAAATGAAAATAAATAGAAGGTGTATAATCATCATACAATGGTTAAAACAAGCACTTGAACATGTAATGCAGTGCCCCATGTTATTTTCCATGTCATAATGTTAGCGATGGTGTAATAAGTTCCTTTGGAGGACTGATGAACCAGACCCTAAACAAGGAAAATGATCATAGAAACAAATTGATCAAAAGCAATCAAAGAATAACCATAAGCTAGAAACAAGTGAGGAATGGGGAAGCAAAGTACAAGAAACGGTTGCTAAATGAGAAAGTAAAATGCATTCAACTTATAGAGAACACCATCAATTCCTTAATTCCAACTGGCATTCTCCATTCTAATAGCCTACTAGCTACTTACCACCAGTTGAAGATTGGAGCTGAAAGAGGGCTCGCCCTTCTTGCACCGTTCCTACCTACCTACCTCAACCCCACAAAAAGATTCTTTTTTCACCCAAAAAACAGCATATATTTTTAAGCATCATCAACATTTGATCCTGACTGACTGTGATCTCAACCTGTCAGCATCTCAAATTTGGACAGAATAAAAACAGTTCCCAGGCAGACCAGAGTTTCTAATATGCCAAAAATGGTTGAGAAGTAATTTAAAATTAGACGCTTACACTCAAATATACATAGACATACACACACACACACACATATACATATACATGTGTGTGTGTGTGTGTACACATACACACACACACACACACACACATATATATATGTACATACGTGTGTGTGTGTGTGTGTGTGTGTGTGTGTGTGTATATAAACAACAATAATAATAGTGCAATTAGAGTTAATATGGCACTCCGACAAAAAACAGAATTTCATGAAACTTCAACATCAATGGAACCAAGAATCAGATGGAAAAATCCTATTGTTGAAAACAAGCATTCCAAACTCAACAAATACAAGAAAGTATTATTTTAAGGGAATCTCATAAAAGTATGGATGACGAAGGCTACATGATGAATAAGGAGCAGTTAGAGTAGGTGACACCTTCTGTCAAGAAGAGATTGTGTGATAAGAACTAAAGGTTCCTTCATTGGATTCATGGTATGAGACAGTTATGATAAAGGTTAATCATTAGCGATACAAAGGGACCAAGGCTCTTGTTGAAGAACTATGGATTTCTTTGCTGTGGCACTTGGTTAGCAAGTTGTACCTATGTACTACATGACATGACACTTGACACATCAGACTAGAGAAATTAAGCATGACTCCTTGATACCTGACACAAGGCCATAATACTAAGCTAAGTAACAAGATGTATTTTACTATGGCCCCGTTTGTTTCCCATTAATATAAGAATGAGAAAGAAAAATATATCCGTTACGGGGTGAGGCCCACACAAAAGATAGAAATTCAAATATGGTGGCATGATGTGATAGATAACGATTATATTTTTCATTTTAATAGCCAAATAATGAAAAACAAACAGGGGCTATATATGTCTGGTTATCATGTATATTTTCTTTGGTTTATTTAGATAAATAAAATATCATTTGAACAACCTAATATTGGTTCTTCTTGTGAAGTATCCGACCCCACACCAATTCTAAAGTCAAGATGCTTTTCAATTGAATAACCATGTCCAATTTTGGATCCATAACCCATGTACTAAGAATCAAAGCACCATAGTTCAAAAAATTCTACTAGCTAAGGAAAGGGGTGTGAGATGGAGGACATGGAGGCAAAAAGGAGAGAAAAAAAAAGATGGGGTTTTTCTCTTTTAGCGTAGCAGCCCTCAATGGAGGCTCACACGATGAGTTATTAGCTCAGTAGTAGAGTCTACCCAACACCCCTAATAATTGCGTCAATGTGACTAGGCTGTGAGGGCTCTCGGCCACATACATAGTTCAAAATGCTCATAGCACATGACCCAAGATGTGGAGGGGGATTATATGGGACTAGCTTGGTCACTGCCTAAGAGCATTCTCCTTTCATTTGCTGAATGACTTATCCTTGAGGTTGAGTTACATACTATTTTGGAGGAGATCCTACTGGCCACACAGCTTGGGTTATCAGATCTTTGGTTGAAGACCGACTCAAAATTGGCAATTAACTGCGTCACTCGAGATGCGGGACCATGAGCCATCTGGGATATTCCCAGACGCATCAGAAACCTCTCTTTGAATCAAGATTCAATTTTTCGTAACTACAGAAACAGGAACCAAGTTGTTGTTTCACTTGCCACTGAGGGTTGGGACCATTGTTGTTTCCAGGAGTATGGACCTCCCCACCTTTCTTGCCTGATATATGCTCTTATTCAGACGCACAGATATGGTCTTCCCAACTTTAGGGGTCATTAGAGATTTTTAAATGTTTTATCCTTGTATGAGAAGTAAAACTCCCCACTTATTTCGCTTCTTTCTTTGTTCTACTATTTTATTTTCGAAAGTCAGGTATATGTCCCCCACCATTTGTTCTTGTATGTTCAATATATTACGTGGCTGGGAAAAAATAACCCACATCAATCCATTTTGGTAGAGCCTAAACCTAGTGAGGTTGTGTTGATATTTTGCTAAAAGAAGAACAGACAGCTAATGCATTCCACTTTTTGAATATGATTCTATGGTCGATATGTTACCCCTAAAAACTAAAGGTGGCCATGTTAAATGGTCTTTCAAATTGGTCAAGGCTCTCTACTTTATTGCTATCAATTGTTGTTTTATTGAATTTACTTGATCAAAAAGATCATTCTTTAGTCTTAGTAACAGAATGAGAGACACAAGCACAAAATAGAATGAGATAGTAGAAGGAACAACAATACTTTCCATTTTCTTAGGTTCCATTTCATTTAATTAGGAGTAGCATCATACAGCATTAAACAACACAAGCTAATTACTCGTCATTCTATTCGGTTCCTATCACTAGGGCCGGACAAAACTAGGACTGTCAATGGATCAGATCTGCTCAAATCCAATCCGATCTGTTAAGAATAATTATCCAATCTGATCCGATCCGATAATCCAACAGATATTTGAATGTCAAAGTCCATAACCGATTAGCTATGTTATCAAATATTTGATCCGAAATTGAAAATATTAGATTTTCATTAAAAAGCATAGCCACAACAAGATTTTAATTAATTATTTATTTTACAGAAATATTTGAGCTATCTCGATCGGCTAACTTATTATATTAGAAAGCCCAAATCAATTTTTTTATCCAAGTAATGCTCCTTCGAACTCCTTTTTAAAAAAGACTCATCTTGGAATGTTTTAGTGAGATTCGAATGTGGGATACTAGCTTTTTAAAAAATTCTATTCTTCCAATGATTTAGTGATCTTTTAATGTAGGATACTAATCATAATTATTTGTTACTAGTTTACTTCGTTATTTTCATTAAAAATCATAGCCTCAATAAGATTTTAATTACAAACAATATCAATTTGAACAAAGTAAATTATTTTAGACATTAAGGGTCTGTTTGATTGCGAATATGGAATTTAGGTGGAAAGAAAATGAATTCCAGGGAATTGAATTACCTAGAAATTGTTTTCATGGAAATTGTAAATTATTGTGTTTGATTGTATAAACTTTTCACGTGGAAAATGTTGAAGTAAAAGTATTTTTTGATGTTCGTTTGACTTTGTTTTACGTGAAAATTGTCAATTTCAGGGATATCCTCTTTTACAATTATTCCTAAAATTTGTTCCCATTGCCAACAATTAAAAAAAATAAAAAAAAAGCAAAAAAAATAAAAATAAAAAAAGGTGGAAAACCAAAAACCACCTATCCCCTAGGAAAAAAAAAGGTGGAAAATCACGCTTTAAGGTGTTGTACCTAGAAATTCATGGAAAATCAATTCCCTGGAAAATTTTGTCAATCAAACAGGCCAAAAGTGAAAGTTGGAATTCGAATTCCAAGTTCCATGGAAAATTTCGTGCAATCAAACGGGGCCTAATTGTTAGTTTTTTTTGTTATAAAACAATTTACTATAGTAAATCTACTCAATAAATTAATTATTATTTTTATTTTATTTTAATTAATAAAAAAATTAAATCTCTTCAAAATTTTCAATTCAAAATATTATACTATTATATAATATTATTTATTATTTAAAATTTACATGTAAAGTATAATACAATTTTCAAAATGGAAAAAACTGTCATAAATTATGCGATAATATAATTATAATAAATCTGATCGGGTTGTTATCGGATCGGATTGACCTATATTCATATTTAATTCATTTAGTTAACAGATTATCGGATTCGAATCTCGATCGGGTTATCGGCTTAAAACCCTAAATCCATCTCCCATTAATTTTATCGGATTCGGATCAATACCTAATCCATTGACAGCCGTAGACAAACTCCCGAACCGAATCGATTCAGATCAAACAGGACCAGACTTGAAATGAACCGAATCGAGCTGTTCTTCTTAAATTAAATAGCCGAATGGGTATCTATTCTAGACCAAGAACTGTTCTAAATAAGCTTGCTAACTAATTAATTGAGCCTAAACTCAATATATAATTTTCCTATTTCTAATTTCCAACCCAAGCCCAACTTAAAAAAATTGACCTTAAGTTTTACCCAAATCTATTTTTCTACCGTAATGTTGTTTCTATAGTTTTGAAGAAATCGAATTGAAAACTCAGCTACGCCTCTCTTCATTATTGTTAGCTCGATATAATTCTCTTCCTGTGATTTTAAAGATCAAATTTATGAAGAATTCAACAACAAAATGTGCAAAAGATACATAATATTGGACAACGTTATTTTATAAAAGCTAAGATTGAATATATCATTAGTTGAATTAATATAGCATTATTGTAAATATTAAAAAATTTAATTATTGTATATAACCCAAGAACCAAATGGAATCAAATTGAACTAAACTGAATGAAACTGAACCTGAACGGTTCTATAATTAAATTTGGACTCGACGGCTCCACTTACTAAACACTCAAAAATTTGAATTTGCTTTAAAACCGAACCAAATCGGACAATGTCTAGCCCTACCTGTCACCTTGTCCTTAATCATGTTTTTTGCCATATTTCAACTACTTTCTTTGTTGATCTTGTCTTTATATAGCTTTCTCATATCTTTGTATTGGTGGTAATTCTAGATCTCATCAGATTTACAATCTCCATCAAATAACTTGATAAAACTCATGTACGCCAGCATCAAGTTCCATCAGCACTTCTCTTATCTAACAAATTCATCATTTAGTTTTTATTTCAGTGATATTTCTAAGACATGCATTCATTTTCTTTGAAGGTCACTAAATCAACAAGAAAATAGTTTATTTATAGAAAATAAAAGAGTATTCTGTTCAAGCAAAGGGATTGGGTGTTCATTACATTAGAGCCAAAAATGATTTTTGAACCAATTCCATGATTTTAGAGCAAACTGAAAAGTAGCTCGAATTAATAATTTGAGAAAATAAATAGGTGAATTGACTAATCTAATACCAATTCACATCAAATTTAACGAAAAAGAAGTATTTTACAAGAAAAATATCAACAAGAATCCCAAAATTTGAAAAGATGGTGTTTCAATTTAGCCCTTGTTTGGTGGGTGTTTGATTTATAAACACTTTTGGTCAAACTTACTTTTTATCCACACATTTTGTAGGATTTACAAGTAGTACTCACTTATCCACCACTCATTTTAATCTATTTATAAATTAAACCAATTATAATCACCTACAAACAAGCTTTTAAAGGCGATAAAAATCAATGCACAGAAATAAAAGAATCGTGAATGCTAAAATGAAGATAAATTTTGTTATCTAGAGTGTATGCACATACTAGAACGGAACAGAAAAGTATGAATTTAATCCGTCATCCTTATCAAGCAACTTTGATTGATCTAAAGCACTTGCCTTCTCAAAACCAGCTACTCCCTCCAACATCTTTTCTGAAAAGTTATGCTTTGAACGGAAGCATAATGTTAAAATTTTTGATGGGAGAAAATTATTAAACCTGTACAGAATTGGAGACAATTAAAACAATACTTAAATATCAGCTTGTGAAGAAAAGGAAAAAAAAATGAGCACAGAGACATCCATAATACCTCAGACTTCTGCCAAAAATATTCCTGTATCCTCTCTCAGCTTCAAAAACTATAGCACGTCTCAAGCATTTCTCACTGAAACCCTGTGAAAGGGAATCTCATTTTTAATCTCTTCTTAGGCACAATTAGAAATCTTGAACAGTAAATTAATAGAATTACACATGAGAAATAGCAAACCGTAGTAATGTTACTCGTAAATGTTTAGGCCCTGTTTGATCCACATTATTTGAAAAAAATACATTCTTAAATAGTGATTTAACATCATTTCAACCATATTTTTCAATAAAATAACATGACACGCAAGTCCAAAAATTTTCCTTATTTTTTAACCACACATTTTCCATCAATATACTATTCAAAAATACATTTTTATGAAAATAATGTGGCTCAAACAAGGGCTTAATGTATAAGTCAAGCTGAAGTGGAATGGGATTTCCTCATGAAAACATTTAGGGCCTGCTTGGGAGTTTCTTTTTCACCGGTTTTGGGTGGCACCATTTATGAGGGATTGAGAAAACCGATGCTTGGACACTAGTTTTAAATGGTTTGTTTCTTACAATCCACCAAATCGGTTGGTTTTGTCCGTTTCTCATATTCTCTTCTAATTTTACCAAATAATTATTTACAACTAACCTATTTAGTTCAAAACTAACTTGTAAAAAAATATACATTAATTATTAAAAGATGGGGGGAAGAAACTTATACACACCATGCTAAATAAATACACAATTGATGCTCCCACTGCCATATACCCCAAGATTACACTGTGAATAATAGCTCCCTAAATGATACAGCCATTGAACCTGCAAAGCACAACAATACAGTCAGTGATAGATTCAACTAACCATAGTAGACCTATGAAAACAGAATTAACACGTGTTTGATGATCATATGAAGACTTGAAATTTAGCGTGTTATAGCCCATTGAGAAGAGCAATATCAATCTGTACTACTGGGTATAGAAGTTATCTGGTCCCGTCAATACGGTTTCATGTAAACACATTACAACGACAGCCTGCTATAATAGTAGAGTACTATATTTCACAGAATAGGCAAATCTCTGCCAACAAAATTCTGACTGCAATTCAGTTAACTCAATGATCGAATAACAACTTTTATACTAGGTATGAGCACAAAGCTAAGACCATATCAAGGATTTGCTCTTGGAAAAGATATAAGTAATAACTGTAGAACCTGACCAAAAGGTTGTTGGTTGCTGAAATACAACAAGCAAACTGTGTCATGAGATTTGACAAAATTTTATGTCAAAACATATGAGCTCAATAAGTGACATAAAGATTTCAATGGATGATTTCATGTAGGTAAAGTAAATCATGTAAGGTGATTACATATGAACTATATAACAAAAAGGTTTAAGAAAATCTAATACTAAAAGTAAAAAATCACTGCATTTATTTCAATCTCCCTTAGTCTACCGATGTACCTTGTGGTAGGTAAAACATTGGTCGCTATAATCCTGATAGGCAGAGCACTCTGAATGAATAACATTTTATCAAAAAAGGTAGGAGAAAGTAAGAGAAGATAGGATGGCCTTCAACACCAAAGAGATATAGTAACCTACTTATTCATTTGAAAAGATCAATATTCTATCAGGATTCAAGACCTCACTTATATATTGAAGATAGGATGGCTTTCAACTTGAATGGGGCATTCTAGAAATTATGAAGTATGTAGTTTGATTTCTCTAGTTCCACAAGTCTTAAAGGGACTCTGACCAATCTGCCAGCAAACTAACAGATATTTGTAATAAAATTGCTTAAATTACATTACATGCTTGAACATTTAAATATCGATAAATCAAGGTTTCTTGAACCAATTTTGGATATTTTGTGTATTCTAGCCCCCATTTGGCCCCCATTACATCTCATCAAATTAAATTAATTTTTTCTACCCCACAATCTTCAATAAAAAAATATTCCAAGTTCATTCTTTTACAACCATCCATTTAAAAAAAAAAAAAAAAAAAATAAACTATTATAATGAAGGGGGGCCTAGTTTTGTAGCTGCCAAAAAAAAAAAGATAACAAGACATAGGAAAATTTTGTTTCTTCTTTTTTGTTCTAGAAATTAAACTCTGTGATGGTTGCAAATTCTACAATACTAATAATAATAACAACAACAACAACAACCTTGTCAAAAAGACACCATTTTTCCTTATAAAAAAATAAAAAATAAAGAAACCATTTTTCGACTAAGAAATATCTTTACCAGTTAGTCGTAATTTCCCAGTTAAAGATACAGAAACCACAAAGGAAAAGAAAATGCACGAAACACAGTAACTCTCATCGAAGACGATAGACACAAAGTACACTCATATAATCGATACACCCAGAAAATTACGAGCAACAGACAGAGATTTCGCGAGCCCAGAATATTGAATTTTCATTATATCATAAGGTAAACGTACCCATATAGTAAAAGTCACAATTTTGAGTGTAAAATTGTCGAAAAGGACTTAAACAAGTGAGAAATGGGACTACTCTGAAACCCATTGGACAAACTACAGCTCGATAAAGAAATAAAGAGAGAATTGAGTAGAGAAGAAAACAAACCTGCACTTCGTCAGTAGACAATTGGAAGTTATGAGCAAAGCTGTTAAATATTCGGAAGCAAGCAACATCAATGGCCGGGACATGGATACTTTTTGAGAGAATAAAGCACGTGAGTCTCACGTGGTGACTCGTCCCGGTTCGAGCAGCCCTCCTACATTTCAGAGGAATATTTTAGCTACAAATTTCATAAATCAGCCTTTGTTTGGAGAGATTTTTTTATTTGGTTTGTCACTATTTCTTTTTATGAAAATGTCTATATTACCTTTAATGAAATGATTCTTTCTATATTACAACATATGTTCTAATTTTTTAAACATTTTATCTTCTATTTATTTTATTTTGGATATTTGAGTATAAAATCATTTTATGATCTAATAAATAAGAATAATCCATAACATATATATCATATTTTCTTAATAAAATATCATATTCTTCAAATGGTAAATTTGTATTTTTTAATTGAGATATAATTTTTTTATTTTTTCTAACATTCTTTCTAATAAATTATCTAATCTTTCAACTGTATATCCTGGCATTTATCAAAATAATCATCATGCAATTGTCCCTGCGATTCTTTTAAGACCTTTAAAAAGATTCATTCTAATTTTAGCAAAAGTTTAATAATTTTATTTTAAGTTTGATCTAGACTTGTATTCTTAAAATCGAGTGACCTTCGAACTCTGAATTTGTAAACTACTTCCGGCCTCCTGCCTTCACGGAATTGTTACTATTTCAACTACTTGCTCTCACTGTATCAACTTCTAAAGAATAAAATTCTAGACTTCTGTTAAAGAAAAACTCTCTTTTTGCTAAAATAAGAAGGAAACTTTCTATTAGATCTTTCAAGAATCTATGGGAAAAAGATTTGGAAACTCATATTGATATCAAAATATTGGAATTTTATTTCTATTAGGATTGATACAAGACTTTAATTTGGTACAAGGGGTTTCCAAAAAAACTGATTTTTAAATTGAGAATGGGCTATTGCTTACAACTCGAGAATTCAAGATAGGATGAGATGATTTTATTCTATGGTAATGTCTCTATTTATACAATTTTTTGAGACTCGATTACGTCATTGAATACATCAGCAAAGTACACTTGCCTTTCTATTTTATTCCCCTTGGGCCTACATCTTCATATGTTGGTTCAACTTTTTTATCCAAATAGCATCTTTTTCTATTATTGTTCTTTATCTTCAATGTCTTCATATGTAGTATTACTGCCCTTCATACACCTTTATCAAAAGTAGCTTTATCCTCTTCTTACATTTTTTCACATACAGTTGGGGCACTCCCTTAGCTGACAAGATTCTTTCATAGTGGTAGGACATTCTAAAAATTGATGTATATCAAATCTTGTAATATAGTCTTTTAAAATTTCTGATTTTACATATCTTCCATTGGATACCAGCATCCAATTCTCATATTGGCATGGGCACGAGAATTTTTTATCAAACAAGTTTTTGGCAATGTTGTAGATGACTTTAATTCTAAGTGCTCTTCTATGTCTAATTCATGATTTTGTTACTGTTGGGACTTTTCTGTTATTCTCCGTAACATCAATTTGGAAATTGGCTGCAATATATCCAATTGAGATTACGTGTTCAACTGGATAGTAAACAATTCCATCATATTACGGACTGATTGAATATAATTTTAAAAATATCTTCCTTCCCTTGGTAAATCTGGATACCTCCTTAATGAATACATCATAAAACTTTGAAATTTCAATAAAGTCTTTTCCTGGATAAATCAAATCCATGAATCCATAGTCTGTCATGATTTTTATAAATGAAGGGTCATCTCCTTTCACAATTGTTATTCTGGGGTAAACATTATTTCCCGAAAAAATAAAATATGAATCACTTATTTTTATTTCATAAGCGATTTTGACTATTTCGGCATATTTTTCTTTGTTTGGATCTAAAGGGATTTTGTCTTCTTAGTCTATGATGCTGATTGTTTTGGTATCTCTTTTATCTCCATATATCATAACTTTTTTAGTTGATGATACAGAAATGGAATCTCCTTTATTATCAGTTGGTATGTTGTCACGTCTGGGTCCACTGCTGCTTCCAGCTGTCCCTGTTTGGTATTGATTTGGAAAACTCATTTCTAAGCTCTTTGATATATATGTTTCAAACAGTATATTTTTTAATTGTGCTGCAATAGCATCAACTTGATTTTTGAGTTCTATGTCATATTTATGATGTTCAGTGGTGATATTAAACAATATTTTCATATTTGAGTTGGACTACTTTGAGGTCCATTACTAGGTCTAATAAGTTTTTGTTTTAACAATTCTTTTATCTAATTTTTAAATTATTGTGTATCTTCTATTGTATACATCATTGGTTTTCCTCGTATTATAACATTTTCTGTTAATTCTATTTTAACTTTTAGGTTATGTGGTTTCCAAAATAATAATGGATTTTCGCTATAAACCTTTTCTAATTGTTCAATGATTTTTTCTATATTCATTTCTATTCCTGTTTTTATAACATTTTTATATAATATTCTTTTATTTTTTATTTCATTATTAAGAATTGTTTTTTTCTCCCATCTATCACCACGCTGGGCTGACCGAACTCTATAAGGTTTAAATTCTCTAGGAATTTCTAATAAGTGTCCACAAGGTGTTTGTAACATTATCATATAATTATTTTATTTATAATATTGAAATTGTTGTATGAAATCATTTCCTAATAATATATCACATTCTAATTTATCATATTTATAAATTTTATTTATTGTTACTTATTTACTTCCAAGAATTATATTAACTTTATCAGCACTATTAATTATTTGAGTACTTTCTCCTGTAACACCAATTATTTTTTTGTTACAATTATTATTCCATGATTTTATTAAAAAACTTTTAAATATTGTTATATCACTTCCTGTATTTATTAAAGCATAGGTTGTTATATTTGTTTCTACAATAGTAATTTGTATATACACTGCTAATGGAAAATTTATCTGATTATTCATCTAATTCTTTTTGCATAATGTAGTTTATCTATTATGAACAATATATAATCCTTCTCTTTTTATACTATAATCTTTTAATCCGTTTAGAAAACTCATTCTTAAAAGTATATGAGGATTTATATCCATACTTTTATCTATATAACATGGTACTAAGAGATCTATTCCTTCTATTTTTATTGGTACTTTAACTTATAAATTTGTTATATGTACTTGACCATCAAAATTTACATATTTTTATGGCTCGATTTTATGAGTTATTAGTCATTTGTTTCTAATCGATACTATATGACATTAACTAACCCTGTATCCATTAATATATTTGGTCCGGTTATATTTTCTCTTCCATTATAATATTTTCCTTCTATTTTCATATTTCCAACATTCCTATACAATTTTATTTCTTTTATTTTGTTGATTTATTCTAACTGGTTTTTATTAGGTATTTTAAAACTTTTTAATCTTTTAATTAATTTTTCATCCTTAAATGTCATGTTATTAGAACATTCTCTTTCATTTAATTCTGTTATTTCAAGTTTATTTTTTGCTATACTAAATTCATATTCTTCTGAAATTAAACTAATTTGTTTATTTGGTTCTATTATTTTACTAATATCTTTGCATTTTTTATGAATTTCAATATATGGTTTATTGGAATAAATATTCCCATAATTAGAATTGGTAAATGTATATAAAGCTCTACATTCTATAGTCATGATTTGATCACTTGGTTGCGTAATATCATCTCTATGAAGCTTGAAATGTAGTCCTAAAACTTCATTAAAAATTTTATCTGTTAATGATACACAATATTTTGGATAACATGTAAACATAATTTTTTGATTTGCTAAATTTCCTTCTATTGTTCCTAAATGACTTTCTTTTAAATTTATTATTCTTCCATCATGTAAAGTTATAGTTAAGGGTGAATTTATTCCTTCTCTAAATAGTGATTTAAATATTATTTGTATTCCTGCTAAATAAGCATATTGGATTTTTTCACTTTGTTTTTTACTAATATTTGTTAAAAGTTAATCAACTGTATTTCTTGTTAAAATATTTAATTTATGTTACCCATAAGTTGTTCTTACATTTATGATTTTTTATATTTTGTGATATTCATTTATTGCTATTCTTTCTCTTTTCCAAATTCTATCAAAGACTTTCCATTTTCCTATTTTTAAGTCTAATGATAATTTTTGCAATTTTCTAAACTTGTTATTGTCAAAAGTGAGTTTTAATCCATATCCTTCTACTCGTTCATATTTTTGTATATTAATATTATTACTTTCTATTTCTTCAATTTCTTTATTCAGATCTTCATTCATCTTTTTCTGTTTCACTTATATATATTTCTTGATCATAGTATTCTTCAACATCTGATATTTTACTCAATTCATCTTTTATTTCTAAATATTCTTTTTGTAATATTCTGACTTTCTTTTTATCACAATCACGACTTATATGACTTATTTCTCTACAATTTCAACATTTACATTGGCTTTTATTTTTCTTATAATTCTTATTTTTCTGTTGATTATATGGGTTATTTTTTCTTTTATAATATCTTCTTCTAAATTTTATATATTTTTTATTAAAATTTCTAAAATTTTTAAACTTCTTATTTTTATATTTTCTTTTATTAATTATTCTTTCAGGATTACATCCCTATTGCACATGGATTTCCACATCTTCACAACATATTTTAGTTAATTTTCCTGATTTTTTCATTAATTGTCTTTGTTGACATATATGTGCAAGTCTTTCAAATAAAAATTTTATTCTTGAACCTAACGTTCTGGGTATTTCAGCATTATCTTTAACATATTTTTCAAATTCTATTTTAAAATATATTCCCCATGAACCTAGTAACTTATTATAATACATATTTTGGTATATTTCTTGATTTTCATTACTATAAAATTGAACATAATAGTAATTTTTAAATTTACAAGTATATTCTTTAATTTTACACATATCACATATTGTTAAATTTATTAATTTTATTCTAACATTATCTTTTTCTCTTATTGATTCACTTCCAACATTTTTTATCCAATTTTTTCCTAGAAATTCATCTGAAATAAATTTCACTAATTTTTCTATATCTTGTCTATCTGATTTGATTATTTCTGTTTGTACATTTCTTTTTATTAATGTTTTTGTATCATTGCTCATTCCTTCTCATCAATTTCTAACATCTCCTTCAAATGATGCTATTAAGAAATCTATTATTCTTTCATTATTTTCCCTTGTGTCATATTTGTTATATAAAAAGAATAATATTATGGAGTCTGCCCAAATTAATAAAGTTTTTTTAGTATCTATCTTACAATTTAAATCTAGTTTTGTTCCTCCATGATTAATTGATTTATCATAATTATTATCTAATTCAAACCTATCTTTATATTTATTTTCTTTAGGTGGTTGTCTATCTCTTACTTTATCATAAAATTGTCTATATGGTTTATTATATATAGGTGCATAACTTTCATCTGTATCATGTAATTCTTGTTTAAAAGTTCCTGCTGGATTAGGTCATCCTCTAGTATTCATTAAAATTAGGTATTCACTTATATCAGTTAAGCTTAATTGATCAAAATTTTCTATTAACAAATCTAATTCTTCACTCATCTTCTTTTTCTTCTACTTTTAATTTTCCTAGTGATTTTTCTCTAGATTTTTCTTCCTTTTCTAGTATTTTTGGTAATATATTCTTTCTAAATTCATCATCCATACTTCCTGTTTCTATTACTATAATTTCTTTTTCTATATGTTTCTTACTTGTTCGATTCATTTTTTTTCTATTAGTTTTTTTTTTATCTCTATTCTTATTATTTTCCTTTAATTCCCTAATTTCAATTTTTTAATATATTTATATCATTTCTTATTTCTTTGACTTCATTTCTCAAATCTTGTAAATCATTTATTAACATTTTTATTAATTATTTTAATTCTTCCATATACTCACTTATTGACATCTTAAATTTTTCTTATTTCTAATTTATAAGTTAATTTGCATCTTTTATCTTCTTTTTTATCTATTATTTTTCTAAATCTTCTTTCAACTATTTCTGGATCTACTAATTCTTCTTTTACTATAGTGAAATATTTGCTCTCAAGTCTTAGTCTTTCATATTTTAATTTTGTTAATTGTCTATTTTTGATATTCTCATTCTTTCTGGTATTAACATTATATTTCTTATTTCTTGTTATATTTTATCCATTTTAAAAGTAATTTATTCAATTTTTGATGTGTGTTATCAATTGTACTGATATTTTTCTTTATAATATAAATTATTTTCTTCATCTTCATATATATTAATAATTTTTTCATACGTATAGATCTCTTTTATTTTTTCTAATATTTGTTCATTTATTTCTTTAGGAAGTTCTTTAATTATTATCAAAGTCATTATTTTTAACTTATTATGAATAAGTTTTAAAAATATGTAACTACCTTTTTCTTCTTTAAACATCAATAATTATCTATTTTCTTTATTTTAATTTCCATGATCTCTATGGCTATGATACCAATATGGGGGTGCTACTTAGAGCGAACATAAATCAAATAAACCTAATAAATCAAATAAATCTAATAAATTGGTAGTCTATTAAAATTCATGCAGTACTTGATTTTTTTAAGGACTAAATTGAAAGATTTCTATATTTCATCAACTTATTATGTAATATTATAAAGGGGTATTTTGGGTATGAAAATTAGCCAAACGCTATTTTGGAAAAATGGTCTTTCTATTTGGGTTATTTTCATGTATTTCCCCATTGTTTGCCCTTTTCCAAAATTCTTTTTTTTTTTATTTCCTTTTCAACTACACATTCACACGATAAAATATTTTACACGTAAATTCAAAACTTTTCTTTACTTTTTAATCACACATTCTTTAAAAAAAATCAATATTCCAAAATTTATTATCATCAAATAATGGGCTCAAACAAAGGCTTAATATTGCAAACTTCATTTTCGATCATACATTTCAATGAGCTAACAGGAACCGTCAATTTATCTATTACAATTTACACAATTATATTTATTTATAAATTAAACCATTTATAAATTCTTTTGAAATGTAAGCTTAATTTTTGGCAAGACCATATTAGGGGGTATTTGGGAGCCATTTTTATGTAAAAATGCATTTTTGAATAGTAAATGGATCGAAAATGTGTGGTTGAAAAATAAGGAATTTTTTTTATTTTCGTGTAATATTATTTTAATAAAGAATGTGTGATTGAAAAGAAAAGAGAGAAAAATGCATTTTGAAAAAAAGGATACCAAATGGGGTATTAATCTTATTGTGGTTATATTCACACCACAATTTTTTCAGAAGTAAACCATATTTTAATTATATTAAATGTCATTAATTTTGATTCATTATTACACTTATATTCTTAAGTTTTTTCTTCAACACATTATTATCATAATATTTCATTAATAAGAAAATCTTGTCTTTAATCATGATTTTAGTCCCAAAATATTATTAACGTACATTTAAATGAGGGCCAAATATTTAACCCCTATTTGGTGAAGATTAAAATCAGATTTTTAGTAGATTTTGATAAAAATTGATGAAATGTGCGGTTAAACAATCGTGAATCCCATAAGACATGTCGTTAAAATTAAAAGTTGTGCTGCTCAAACAGGGATTGGAAATAGGGGTTTTAATAGGAGTTGAGTTTGTCAACATCGGTATGAATGTTGTTTTTTTAAATTGTCCAACGATGTTATACCACATGTCATCCTGTTTTTAAAATCTGTTATTGAACCTGTCAATGTAGAATAACTCAAAAATTAATTATTGACTTTGAGTTAGATTAAAATCCTTACCAAATAGGGGCTTAATTTCATTTCTGTAGAATTATTCGTTTCGCTTATTCAAAAATACAATGGACAAATGAATTTTTTTACCCTATTTTAAAGAAATTTTTGGAGGGAAAATTTAAGAATAAAAATGCGAGTTAGAGACATAAATGTAATAATGTGTAAAGCAGTAAAGATTATGACCTTTTATCCAATTTAAATGTAGTCTAGTTATTAAAAATTGTGGTGTAAATATATTTGGCCTAGTCTTATTTTAGATTTTCGTTAAATTATTATTTTAGAATTGATCAAATGTCTTGTACCTTAATTAGAAAGAGTTAAAGAGTCGTATAGGTAAGTCAACTCATCCAATTCTCGAGACTTGATGAGTTGGGAGATAACTTTGTAATGGTAATGTTATGGATGATTGTCGAGATGAGGAGGAAAAACGTTGCAATTCTATTATCTTTGTTGATCCCACTAAATGTGAATTACGTCACAATAATAAAGATGACAGGTGACGACAACTTTGAAATTGAGTGTAACTGGTTCACAATAGCTTAAAAAATTTCAAAACATACCCCAAAAATTGGATGCGTGGATGTAATTGCAAACTACCCTGTTGATAGAATCCATTTACTTTTAAATTCGAAAATGTTCTCATCGATAAATTTGTACTTTAGGTTTTCTTTACTGTTGACATGTGTTCATGTTAGAATTTTATGATGTTGTGCGAGTGTTGATCGAACTTTTAATCTACTAATATGATTCGAATTATAGAGCAACAATGTCACGTGTTCGGTTAGTTATTATGATCATGACTAAATTACTGGGCTTGGTGCACCCCATTTGTCTAGACCCATGTATTTGACATGGTGAATGTGTATAATCCCATTAATTTTTCATTTTGGGCGGAACCACTGGCAGACACAAGGGGTGGCATGGGCTACATCACCCCAACTTTTGGGCATTTTTTTTAGAACCTTGCTATTTGTACAAGGAGGGTTTGACACCCTCTCTGACAGAACAAACTCGTAGGAAGGGGGAGCAATTTTTTATCATTTTTTTTCACTCGAGTCCCACGCGAATGTGAGAATCTGTCAAGAAGGTGGTAAACCATTTTTCTGTACAAATGGTATTTTCTTTTTTTTAATACAACCATTAAGGTTTTTTTATCTCAAATTTCAAAGTCATTACGAGATGTCAAATGAAGTCAAAATATTACATTCTTGATACCATTTTAAAGTGCCCACAGTCTAATTTTTCACATCGTTAACGGTACACAAAACGATTAATCGTAGCAAATGTTACGACTTTTCAAAGTAGACTGTTCTAAACTAGTATTTCGAAAATTTTGATAACATGCTAACTTTATAAATTATTCGATAATTGTACGCAAGTCGAATTTCTAAATCGTCTATGTCATCTTAAAACTCGTTTTGAGAATTACATCATAGCACATCGAATGGTCGAAAACCAACATCAAAAATAGTTATAGGTGCGTCAAATATGCATCCTTAAAAGAAGCTCTAACTCGTATTTTATTTAAAAAAAAAATCAATTATAGTACATTTATTTTTTGTGCAACAAATTTTTCAATATAATTTACACTATTTTATTAAGAAAGTTTATATGGGATATGACATCAAAATTTTTTTAAATTTTAAATCTGGATGAAAAATTACACAAGGTATGAGTTTTGTCCAATATAAAATTTCTCACAACATTTTTACAAGTTTGAATGTATTCCTCTAACTAAAAATATCTACGTTTGTTACTGGGTGAAACTTATATACATATGCAGATTATGGCTACTACATTATCTGTTCAAGAAAACTCTAGTTTTGTGTCCTACTTTAATGTCATGTCCAAACCAAAATGTTTATTGAAGTTTAAACTATTCCAAATTTAAATCAAATGACACAATCTCACAAACCTAACTATCATTGGGTAGTTTTTTCCCCTATACGATTAATTTGGATTTCTTTAGTTCAATTCATGAAGTGGGTATTGTTAGCTGTTTATGCATATTGTTAGAAATTAATTATCGCCATGTTGTTTATACTTTTGAGTAGAGTATAAATGTAAAATGATGTGTTGGCTTTGTTACAATCTATGTCCAATTAAATCCCAATAATAGGAAGTAGTTTGTGGAGTGTTATAAATCTCATTCGTGTGGCCATTGAGAAACAACATGAAATGTTCAATGAGCATTTGACAACATAATTGGTCTCGGTTGGACGAAGTTAATGGCTTTGTCATGTCATGTAGATATTCGTTTGTCATGTCAATAACTCCTTTTATCAATTTATGAGAACCAATGAAATGATTAACGAGTATCGTGTGTAGACCTTGAGTGACATCGAGAATTTTTATTTATTTTTTAATGAAATTTAGTGATCAAGTAGCAACGCAGAGAAAGTCTAATGACCAAGTCATGAGGGAGTTTAAGGAGTGATGTAATTAACATTAAATTTAAGTATAGGAAGTACGCGAATACTTCACCAAATTAGAGGGAGAAACATGTTAATCAGCAAAGACTAGTCACTCACTAGCTGCCAAAGTAATTCTTCTTTCTTTTCTTTTCTTTTTTTGGAGTAAATTCCTCCAAAGTCCCCAATCTTTTATAGGTGTGACACTCCAACCTTTCATTTGTGACTTCCATGTTCCCTATATTTAACACTTATTGAGTGGTATTTCCTTTTGATGAAATAAATTGTTTATGTTAAAGTAAGTTAAATATTCATGCAATACGCATATAATATTTGACTAAAAACTAAATAGATAAAATTTTATATCTACTTCAGAAATAAAATGATAACATTTGATTAAAAACTAAAAAAGATAAAATTGTTATATCTACCCTAGAAACAAAATGGTAACATTTCAACTTATGTTGAAAACTTACATTAAACGTTGGTTTCGTTTTTCCAAATAAGTTTATAATTTTAGTAGCATGTCATATAAGTGTTAACGTCTAAACAAAATATTTTCGGCCAAGCTGGAAAACCATGGTCACAATTCACAAGGTTAGAAGATTGGAGAGAGGACGTCAAGAATAAAAGGTTGAGGACATGGTTGCAATTTACATATGTTTTGCAAGGCCAGTTTTCTTGTTGGGCTTTATCTTGTCACACAATAAATACAAGTTCAAAGTTGCTCGTTCAGTTCCATTTAGGTTTTGAGCAATACTCAACAGGGATGGATCTAATGTTACTAACCCCTAACAGTATCTGAACCACCACTTGCCGCCGGCGGCATGGGATTCCTTTCCCCACCACGGTTAGTTCACACGTTTCTTTTCTAATCTCATATCTGAATCGGACGAAAAGGGCTGGATGCAAATGGGTAGAGCTTGAAACAAATTCGTTCGTGGCTCTGAAATACCTGCAGGTACTCTGCAGGGTGCCTTGCAATTTTCAGCCCTTCACAGAGAAAATGGCTTCATAGTACGGGTTTTGTGCTTCGAATGGGCGTGTGTAGTTAAAAGCAATTTTAGCGACTGCCCTTTCGACTCTTCTTCACAAACCCGCCTCCAAACGCCATTACATTTCTTCATCTATACCCTTTTAAGTTTGAACTAAGTCTATTTCAGTTGATCAAGGAAAATGGGTTTTAATTTTTTTAAGTTGAAATTTGTTTTTGTTTATCGAAATTACAGAATTATTATTGATAGAATTATTGAATACAAGATGAAGTTTTTACACCACTACACAGTGAAATTACCAACTTTACGAAAGGTTAGGGAAAACAATGCTACCAAATATTGGTAAGGAGCAAAATAAAAAGAGCCCGTAAAATTTTGATTTCTTACACATTTAAAGTCAACAACTAATTTCTTTATGGTAAATCTCATTTTGCAGTCATTGGTTTTCAATATAATTTCAACTAGGTCATTAAACTTTAATGAGTAAATTATATATAAACAAGTATTTAAACAAGAATTGGGAATGAGGTTTATTTATCAAAAATCAAGTATTATTATTATAAATTTAAATTAATTTACCTACATCCACGGCTTCACCCCACGCCCTATCCACCCCACACTTCCACTACCACAAGCGTCATCACCACCACCAACAAACAATCAACAACCATCTTAAAATTTGACTAAGCAGATCATAGGAGGAATAAATCATCGAAAACAGCCCCCCAAAAAATCATCTCAAAACCAATGTTGGCACCTTTAACGTCGTTAGTCGATACACAATGGACTACAGTTGCTCAACGTCCTGACATTGCTCGTCCACAAATCACCCTGTTGCAAGGCGATGCTTCGCTCAATGTTGTTGAGCACGACGGGTGTGGTGCTGTGATTTTCTAAGTAATAATTTGTGCTGTGTGCTGGCGGTGACGGCTTTGGCAGTGTGCAATGGTATTACGTAGTTGTTATGAATTGCTAGGAATGGCTCTAGCGAAAGTGGCCTATTTGTAATACTCGAAATATGAATTTTCCACCAACTTTAATTTGTCGATTAAACCTATTTTTCCCTTAAATATATCATTTAACCTATTAACTTATTATCAGGTTCTTATTTGAAATAATGAAAAGTTGAAGTAAAGTTAATAACTAATTTTAACTATACGTTTTATAAAATTTTCAACCACATTTAATCAATTTTCATCAAACTATCCTTGGGCTATGTTTTCTCTTTTTCATTTTTTTAGAAAAATTTTTGGATTTACATGTAAATTTTTTTATTGAAAGATTGTGTGATTGAAAATAGACTCAATCAAGGCCTAATTTAGCACTTGTTTGGCCCCCATTACGTGGAAAAATTAATGGGTGGAATAGTGTTTTTTGAAAAATGAATGGTTGAAAAAGAAGGAAAAAATCTTGATTTACGTATAATATTATTTTATGGAAGATTGTGAGATTGAAAATAGGAGAGAGAAATATGAATTTGGCTCTTGGGTAAGTGCAAGTGTACAAACAGTCTTCCACCTTGTATCCTTGAAGGTATAACCTGCGATTTACCTCCCTCACGATGCTCCAGGGTAGGGGCGATGGGGGACCCTCAAGGTTGGGGTTCAACCTTTTTTTTTTTTTTTTTAAATTGAAGTTTAGTTTAGTTTAGTTAATCGAGACAAGTTAAACTTTTAGTGACTGATTTGAAAGTTTTGTCAAAGTTTGAATGAAATTTGCCCATTTTTCTACTCGAAAAAGAAAGATAAAACAATCAATATAAGGGGTTGTTTGATACAAGTCTTTTCCTTCTAAAACAGTTAACGTTTCACGGTATACATACTACCAACCATTCAATTGGAGACAACATTTTTATATACTAATCAACCTTTGTTGCTTACTTCTCTGCCCGTAGCTACAACACGGAAAGACATACTGAATCGGCACATAACATGTTCGGTGAAATGCTTGAATCAATCCTGCTTTTCTTTCTCTGAGGAATTATAAATTAATCGTTTATCATTCTTCCGTATTTCTTTCAACATGTGGAGGCTATATGAAGGCTGGAATGAAATCCTGAAAATCCAGAAATTCCGAAGAATGGTATCTTATGCAGGATTTTACTGTTTCGTCACACTCATCAGCTACGCCTACACCAATAACACGTAAGTTTATTAGGTCCTCTTTTACTCTAAAAAAGGAATACAGCTTACTCAGTTTATATTATTAGTTTATCCTGTGAACATTTTGCTGGGTTTAAATCTTTTTGTAATAAAGTAGTAGCTGGGTAATGATTCTTTTGAAACTTATACGGGTTTAGATTTATAATTACCCGAATTATTCTCGTTCAGGAAACAATTTTTTCTGCCATTGTTAATTCCTAAGAAAATTTATGGCTTTCAGGATTTTACTTGAAAAAAAATTGAACTTTATATCATGAACAAATTAATTTAAATTTAAATTTTGGGTTGAAATTTAGTTGAAACTTGATATTCTTTTTCCTTTAGATCCAATATGATTTTGTTGAGAATACCGAGGTTTTGATTTTATTTCTATCAATTTTAATGGATGATGCAGAACCAGAGCTGGATACTCGAGGGCTGACCAATTCTATGCATCTTATCCAGCCGGAACCGAGCTTCTAACTGACACTGAAGCTGTTAGTTTGAACATTCACATAAATCGTATTTTTTGACATGGGTTACGTTAGCTAATCACTTTTGTTTGAAATTCAGTTAATTGAGATTTTGACTTTTTGGTAGTTGTATAAAGCTGCACTTGGCAATTGTTTTGAACAAGAGGAGTGGGGACCAGTTGAATGGAGCATTATGGCAAAACATTTTGAACGCCAAGGGAAGTCACCGTATGCATATCATTCAGTAAGTTGATGAGATGTTTATCGATAACATACATGTCCCATTTTTTATTTTGTGCATCTTATGCTGATATTTATTTATGTTAGGTGAGCAGATTTCATTGTCATGGAACTTTAAAAGCTTTATTAAGGTTATATATAATGCTACAGCTTATAATGGCTTGAAGTTCTGTATCATGAAGTTGTCATAGAGAAGTCTACGGATGGAACCAACTTCAAATGTTAGTACATCCCGACTTTATAAAATAAAATGATGCATAATTTTGAATTGAAGTGGTGACTTGTACTTCAATAACAAGAGATAAGGTGTCATAAATTCTATGGCTTTGTTTCATTTGTAGTTAATTAAGTTACATAACCACAAAAAATTCAAATTTCAAATTTACCCATCCACTTCCTACTGGACATTTTCTAATGTGTATGAAATGCGTGGACATCCTTTTTTTTTTTTCCCACATGTCTATCTATTAATTTTGAGGGGTTTCAAGTATATTTTATTAGTAGGTGGTTATCTTTGACAAGAGACCTCCAAAAATTGGGTGTGTCAAGTAACACGGGATGACTTGAGTTTGAAGACTGATAGGCACTCTGTTTTCAAAGCCTCATTGTTTTAGGGAGTAATTATTATGTGCCCCCAAACAGAAAAAAATGTGAGGATATAGAAGCATCTTTTGGGTGGTTGTATAGAAACACAAGGGTATTAGATTTTATTGAACTGTTTTGGAGCTTAATCATCTTCTTTTCACATTCTTTGAATAGCTGGGGGCATTAAGGAATATCCTGAAAGGCATTTGGATTAGTCAAAACAATTTGAAAGTTGAAATGGAGTTTGCAAGAATGTGATTTTGCCTCTGTAGATATAGTATGATTTGAATCTAGCTGATTTTGATGACTTCAGTGTTAATGTCAAATCACTATGGGGCGTCCAATTAAATTTGGTAAATAATGCTTGGGTACAAGATACCTGACCAGGTTTGTAGTATCGTTTATACATTTTTTTGTACTGAACCTTCTTTTTATGTATGGGGATAATGATAATAAAATCATTAATTGGAGGGATTCACAATGGTGGACCTTTTAAGAATTGACTTCGAATCCGTATTCCTTTTTGCTTCTTATATTTGTTTACCATTTGTGTTCTTATTTGATTTTTGTTTAGTAATTTTTCTTTACTGTGAGTGGATGAGGCCAAACTTGGTTGTTCTAGTTTTGATGTTGCAATTATGTCTTGTATGATAATTCTAAACCTTCATTACTTCGCTTGAGTTTTGTTGCTACCATGTTATTTAATTTTGATTTCAATTTGGTAATACTAACAAAATCTGTAATGGTGAATACATTCCATGGTATTGTTACTAATTTCTTACTAGTTAATTCTATCTGGTGATGAATAAGACACGGGAGTTAATTTTAATAGTGCAATGATAAATATTGATGCCATCTCCAACTAATTTTACTAGTTTTACAGGACTTGAGTTGTAGAGAAATAGTTGGAGTCATTTATGTTTCTCTCTCCATTTTTGCTCCCTAGTGCATGATACAAAGTGACATGAGGGACTTCATCTCCCTGCATGTTTGAATTAGAAATGATAATACAGTTTTAGTAAGGGTATTTGGTTAGATCAATTTGAAAATGATCACCCAGTTAATGGAATATATTTACATCCCCTTAAATTAGAGGGCATTGGGCAACTCTTTGAGAGTATTTGTTCGACAAGTATCTCCACCTCTATTGATTGCTTCCTTTTCCATTTGTTTGAAACCAATGTCAATTTCCCCTCATTTTATTTTCAAGAATGTGTTATAAGATGACATTGTCAACATACATAGCTCCACATGTCCTTCATTTCCTTGCTTCAAGCAGGAGATATGAGGGTCCAGATATCTCTTTATGTCATAAATTAGGTCAAAGTAGAAAGTCGAAAGAACATCTTTTCTACCCTTCAATTGAAAAATTCATGGCAATATACACTAGAACATTCATTTTAATATGGAGTGAAAATTAATTACTTGAGGAAATTCGAAAGTTTTCTGCAGTATTTTAAACACCAGATATCACTCAGATACAAATTAGGGTCGAAGTGGAAAGATGAAAGAACATTTTTTTTCAACTCTTCAATAATGTTTCCTGCAAAGTTAAACTATACATGATAATTATTAGAGGAGAATTCCAAAGTTTTGACATTTCTTCATTTGTTGTGTTTAAGTTTTGAATATTCATTGTCATTAACCCATGCGAATGCACAATTTTGTTTGCTCTAATTGTTCTCTCTTTCTGCAGAAAGTGCCATTTGCAGTCCGTATCTCCTGGGTCAATCATACAATTCCACTATGAAAAGTTGAAGAGCATATTACCACATACCACATATATGTTAAAACATAAAATACACCAATTGTGTTTGACCATGCAGTCCTTATATTTCGTGCCCAAATTTTGTGTAAATCAAGTGTCCATAAAATATTTTCATGCAGTGACTGGTGCTGACCTGAAATATTAACATAGGAAGTGAGAATCAATCTAATCTCAGTGGGGTCAGGCGGCTGTAAAATGTTGTGTTGTTCACCTCCTGAAATCCTAAAATTGTAGAATGGAAAAACCTCAATATATCCGGGAAACAGTTTGCTTTATAGCTTTTATGCTTCTATGGTTGAGATGATTGTATCAACAAGTTTACCGCAGTCCTGAATAGAATTTGAAGCAAAAGTTGGTGTCCATTTCTATAACGTAGTTGGGCATAATTAGTAACGGCTTCTGCTTTCCTTGTCAATCTACGTCACTAGGATCCAAAACTGCATCACATTTTTATCTTGTTTGTTTGTGGCCTTCTACTGGATTGAGTCTAACCATTTTGGTTACGAGTAATGTATTATCCTCTTGTTTCTAATCATTCTTCACTTGGTATTTCTTCCTTCGTGTTACTAAGATTTACATTGAACTGATTCTTTGAACTGAAAGTTTTGCCTGCTAGTTAATACTTACCCGGCTTTTTACATGTGATTTTCAAGTACACAATCATGCAATAGGTGAATATGATACTATGAAAACAATATATCTGCTTGATATAATGTCTGTTCAACCAAATTGAGGATCAGAGCCTAAGGGAACCTCGGCATTAAATTCCTAGTTCAAGCACGATAATTGCTAGCTCTTATCTGTTTTTGCACTTTTTTTTTCTTTTTTTTTCGTGAGTAACCACTTCTGGGACGCGCCTAAAAAATTTGGTTGAGACCTTGAAATTCCTGATTTAGTTTTGATATCCGTTCTTGACGTAGGGGTCTTTTAAGCCAATTTGTTTATTAGACTAGGTGAACATTGACAATACCTGTTCTACTTCAGAGAGTTGATAAACACTTTAGGTTATTCTTAAGCTGCTGATTTCCTGGTTGATAGCCTCTAACCAACTCGTGAAAGAATTGTTCTTAGAGTCGAGATGGATCGACTTTGTAATTCGATTTTGAAATTTTCTTTCGTTCAAAGACAAATTGCGTGTTCTGTTCTGAGAATTGTAACATCTATCTTCTGAATAGAGTGCATGCCATGTTTCTGAATTATTATTATGTCAATGTTGCAGCAATACATGGCACACCTTGCTTCCCATGGACAACTTGATGGGAGTGGCTAGCTGAAGGAGTCGACACAAACACGAAAGCTGACACTACATGGCAAAGCTCTGAGAGCCTTGAATCGATCAATTTTCGAGGAATAATGAAAGTGCCATAATTGAATTATTCATTTTTAGATACAAACCATTGCCATTTTCTATTATTTTAATCATGCTCCATGATGTTTGAAGTTCGTAAACTATATTGAAAAAATGTTAGAATCCCATTACTATATTCATAGTATTAAAAAAATAAATAAAAAAATAGCATCAAATTAAATCAATCTAATTAAGGGCAGCCCCTGAACTTCTGCCTTCGTCAAGATGCCCCTTCTTAAACCTGAGGAGAGCTTACCAAGTTCATCTTCGTGCCTATTTTCTTATCCTCCAACGAGCTTCTGCCTTCGTCAAGCTGCCCCTTCTTAAACCTGAGGAGAGATTACCAAGTTAATCTTCGTGCCTATTTTCTTATCGTCCTACGAATGTGATTAATCGACTTTTTCTAGCTTAAGGGGCTATGTCAAAACATGTTTTGCCTTGTATAAGCAGAGATTTCTTAGTGAGTATGCTTGACTTGGGGAAAATTGGTCCATTATGATGCATATTTACTAAATTATTTTTGACAAAGAAACCTTTTTCTTTGGTCCAAGTCATCTCGAACCCTGACTTGTTGACTAGCTTAAAAATTTTACTTATGAGGAAATAAGTAACTTTGAAGATAAATAATTTCTTCAATTGTCTAGGACCAACTTCTTTGCATAATATTGTGGCACAAAGGAATAGCTGGGGAAGAGAATGACTTGGTTTTGGATCATCATTGAAAAACAAACAAATTAATAAACCTTGCTTTCATCCGAATCTTCACAAAAACTATACACGAAGTTTCCAATTTATACTTGTCAGTTAACTTTTACTGGCAATAACATAATAAAAAGAGTTGTTTCAGAACCCGGGATAAAATCTTGGGTTCCATTCCAGCCACCTCGACCCTGGATCTTCACACATGCGGGGCCCGTCCCTTTTACATCGGGGGCCGAGGTGCCCCTGGACTGAATCCTGGGATTTTATCCCGGGATCTCCGGCTTTTTTCCATAATAAATACTGCAAGAAGGAAATAAGCATGATAGACCTCAAATTAATCAGATAACAACTCTGTACGGTTCACATTATCAAAATCAACACACAGCATTTTTCACAGGGAAAACAGAGTCACCAATTTATCTTCCCATAAATTAATAATTTAACATATAAAAGCAGATAGATTTAACCTTGCATTGACCCCATTATCATCCTTCCAGGAAGCCGAGAAATGCAGATAAGTGGGCAAAGCAAGTAGAATTCTTCTCCTCAACACATTATATTCCCTGTTTGCAAATTATTGAATTTTAGAAATTAAAGACATTAAATATGGAAAAATACAGCTCGTCTTCCTTACTACTACACCTACTCACCGCAGAGGAAGCAACAACGCACAAGGGGAATATTAATCAGGCTCTCTGTTATCAAATCCAAAATTCTCTTCTTAGCCAAAAAAGAACAAGATTTTACTTGGTTCAATCACATTATATGGCTTCTACTGACACATATACTTGTTAACTAACGATAGACACACTTACCTCATAATCCCTGCTGTCTACACCAACACACGAGGCAGAACTAATGCTAGAACTCCTTAATAAGCAACGAGCACTGCAGCATGATTTCCTACGTCCATTTTGAGTAGCCTTTACGCTTGTATTGGAAACTTCTAATCCTTTCATCTCTGGTAATTTTGAGGGGCTAAGAAGACATGGGCGTAGAATAGTAACCACAGTTTGACTTTTAGAGTTGTTATTCTGCTCGGTGTCCTCATCGATGGGTGTATAGACTCGTTCCCTGAGTGTAAAATTATGAAGCTATTAGCTTATTGTTGCCATGAGAAACTTGAACCAAATGTTAGCCAGAAATATTTAAAATGCCTTACCTGGGCAAGGAGGCATAACGCCTTTGAATTGGAGCTCTTTCTACTTTACCAGAATGCTCCTCAAGTTGGACAAATTGTTGCTTAAATTGATCAACTCCACTGAAATAATATAAGTCAATATTCTTCAGCAAGCCATAATTATCTGCAGTCTCTTACTGCCGAATTTAATACAAAAGACCAAGTGTAAACTGAAGCACAAAAACTGTGATATAGAATGTGCATTTCATCCTTAAAATAATAACACCACAGAATATTAGATATCTCAGTTAGTTTCTTTAAAAGTAAAATGACATGTCAACTACCATCCTTCATGGATTGTTGGCAAGAACTACCAGCTTTAAAAAAAATTAAACCAGTGAAAATGCTTTTGTTGATTCACATGGATGCCATAGTATCATCATTTGAAGTGGGGCAATGTGCAGCTTTCATATAGTAGTCTCTAGTACTCTAAGAAACACTTCGGTCCAAATATCATGTAAATATATTAACGCTGAACAGTGAACATGTTTGGACCCAATGATTCCTCTCTTTTTCTCCCATAATCAAGTGCTTGTTTCGACTGATAATAATTACATTAAATTTAAGGGTCAAACTTTAATTTTTACCACACATTTTGTAGGATCCACAACTATACCCACTTATCAAATACTCACTCCTATCACATTATCATTTCATTAACTTAATAATGCAATCCAAACAAGCACTAAATTGCAGATTCTGCCTTGAGAAGTGATGCTCCCAGCTACCAATCCAACCCACCAAGAGTCAAATACCCATAGTCCAAGGAAAGAAGCCAATCTCAATCATTAGAAAATCATTTAGAGATAGATCAGTGGAAGTATACATAAGAAAGATCAGAGTGATTAGGAGCTTGGATCGAAAAAGTATTGGAGATTTGGTGAAAAAGATATATTGATTAGTTATAAATGGATACATTAGAAAAATGAGAACAGAAAATTTATGTTGTATTTGATTAAGCAACGTCTCAAAAATGTCTTGTATCAAACTAGAAGTTGAGGAGAATTCTTTTGATTGTCAAACCTTGGATACATAAAGTGAGTCTGGTCCACGCCACGGAGGTATTCCTGGAGCATCTGGGGATGATACTCCAAGATCTGTTTGCTTCGTTAAGATACAATGTAAGTAATAGCTAACAGCTAACACAGATATACCATATTGGCCTAAAGATCACTAGCAATGTTCATACCTCCCTGTAGATTAGCTCTTTTACATCATCTTTTGTTAAATTTCTCCTTTCAAATTCAAACTCAAATTTTGAAATTGGTTGAGTTGATGATTCATCTTTGACATTTGCCAAACCATAAAAATATGGATCTGCCAATGCCTGCAGTTAGAAATAATTGATAGTATCAATGAACCCATCCTAAATACTGATATTGCATTTATCAACTGAAGGAAATGTGAAACAACATATTTGATTTACTAAATCTCACCTCTTCAGCAGATGGACGATCTTTGGGATCAAATGCTATCAAACGTTCAAGTAAACGAAGAGCCAGTGGATCAACATTTGGAAACTTTTGTGAGAGAGGAACAGGTGCTTTCCTTTTCACGCTACTTAAATATCTTCGTGCCTTCTCATTTCGAATCTGTAAGTAGAAAAAAGGTCAAATTGTCAAATGATAAGCTTCGTTTATTTCATACGTTCTGAAATAATCTGTTGCTAATTATCATGAGATACAAATTTTTGAAAACTAATAATGTGACCAGAATCTTCTCAAAGATAAGTTAACTAACTAATTAAAGATGGAACTTACCCTGGAAAGGCATTCAGAAGAAGGTGAACCAAGAAGTTCAGTTATGAGATCCAGTTGGTGGACAACATTCTTCCCAGGAAACAATGGTTTGCCCGTGAGAATTACTGCAAATATACATCCTATACTCCAGATATCAATAGCAGGAGTTTATTGCAAAAAACACTAAATCTTAGAATATCCTTGAAAGGATTTCGATGGACAATTTTACAATCAGATGAACAAAATAGTTTATAAAAAATTGATTCCTATATGGTTGAATCGTTGCCATACTTACGGAACTGAACTTGAGGTTTTGTCTCAGAGAGAAGTTTCTTGATTCTTGAATGTTTGGAGATTATTTCAGAAACATATGCAAGTAAACTTGTCCATTCCAGAAAAACCATTTGATAAAAAGTTATTCATGTAATTCTGACAGAACGCAATCTCCCATAAATAGAAATCTTTTTGAAGTTAGAATGACAAATTTAAAAGAGTATGTATTAAGAACCTCATCAACGGACAATTTTATAATTCACAAATGTGCAACGTGACTATGATAATTTCAACGATAAACAATAAACTTTCCCAGATTGTATCCTAGTTGGAACTTTCATGAACAAAGACTTGAACAAGGATTGGAAAAGTGTAAGGGGAAAAGTATCAAATTAGCCAAGTAATATCTATCAAGTTATAATCAACACTAAGCAATATTATTTAAGTATATAATTAGCTAAGTAACTGATAAGAAACCGACCAGAACAACACGATTAATTGCCATATTGAGAAGTGTTTCTATTGAATAATTCGGGAATTACAAGAAATTAAAGACCAGTAAGCCTATAGAAGGCTGTAAACAAGAATTAGACCCACAGACAACTCAGTTTCTGCCTCCCGAGCTCCTGCCTCACTATTCTTATTTATATGCTTTAACTAACAGAAAGTTGTTGCTCCATATCCCCCCAACAGAAATTAGTTTACCCGTTTCCCGCCTCCATTTGCGAGACCTGCTTCTTTGCCCTTCTAGAATAAGTGTAGTGAATTGGTGGCTTAACATTACCCCCGCCTTTCAAAGACACCTTGTCCTTAAAGTGGAAGTCGGGGAAGTGTTGCAAGATTGATTCAGCTGATTCCCAAAAGGCTTCAGATTGGGGCAGACCCCTCCACTACGCAAGCACTTCCATGCCAGTCAGCCTATGACGGGTTTCTAAAACCTTTTCAAGTTCCACGACCCATTCCAAATTACCTGCAAGATGTGGGGGAAACTCTTGGCTTGCACCTTGTGCCCCAAGCGCTTTTTTAAGTTGCGAGACATGGAACATAGGATATATAGCTGCGGAAGGTGGCAACTTCACACGATACGCCACAGGCCCTATCCGTTCTTCAATCTCAAACGGACCGAAGTATTTAGGGCCCAGCTTCTCATTGGGTTTTCTTGCAAGGGAGCGGAGGCGATAGGGCCGGAGTTTGATGTACACCAAGTCTCCAATACTCAATTAGACATCTCGCCTGTGACGGTCTGCTAACTCCTTCATCTTTTCCTGGGCATGTTGCAGATGAGATTTCAGCTCCTCCAACATATGATCTTTGGTCTGTAATTGCTGCTCTACTGATTGAATTGTAGTGGTCTGGCTGCCGTAACGGATGAGTGGGGGAGGGTCCCTTCCATAGACTGCTTTGAAAGGTGTTGTATTTGTAGAGGAGCGAAAAGTGGTCTTATACCAGTACTTTGCCCAGGAAATCCAATTGCTCTAGCTCTTTGGTTTGCCATAGGTAAAGCATCGAAGATACGTTTCCACACACTGATTAACCACCTCAATCTGCCCATCTGATTGCGGATGGTAAGCTGTGATTCAACGGAGGATAGTCCCCTGGCGGCGAAAAAGTTTTGACCAGAAGTGACAAAGAAACACTTTGTCATGATCTGAGACAATGGACCTTGGAATACCATGGAGTCTGACAATTTTCTTAATGAAGACTGCAGCTACTCCCTCCACAGTAAAGGGATGTTTTCGTGGCAAGAAATGGGCATACTTACTGAGGCGATCAACCCCCACCAGCAGGGAATTGTAATTTCTAGATTTTGGTAGGCCCTCTATGAAGTCCATTGAAACATCTTCCCATATAAGAGTGGGAACTAGTAGGGGCTGCAAGAGGCCTGCTGGGGAAAGTGCAAGACTCTTACTTTGTTGGCAAACCGGACATTCTTCCACAAACTTCTTAATGTCCTGTTTAATCCCACCCAATATAGATCACTAGTAAGTCACTTATAAGTTCGGAGGAAACCTGAATGCCCCCGGCCAAGCTACTGTGGAATTCTCTCAAGAAAATCAAAATTAGCGGGGAGGATTGGGGAGTGCTAGACGTCCTTTATACAGTAACTTCCCGTGCTCCAATGAGAAATGTGGATACCCATTTGGATCTTCCTGCAGCCCTTTTTTTATTTTAGAGAGGTATGAATCCTTGTCTACTTGTGCATCGAGCAACTGATTGTCCACAACACCTTGGCTGGTTAAGGTAGCTAACTCAACCAAGGGATATAGGTGCGACAATGCATCTGCCGCCTTGTTCTCCATTCCAGGACGATAGTGGATCTCCAAATCATATCCCATCAATTTTGTCACCCACCGTTGGAAATCCTAGGAATTACACGCTGTTCCAACAAGTACTTTAGACTTCGTTGATCAGTACGCACAACAAATTTTCTCCCCAGCACATAATGCCTCCATTTTTGGACGGCTAGGACAATGGCCATTAATTCCCTCTCATAGATGGATTTGTGTAGAGATTTTCCGGACAATACCTGACTGTAATAGGCAATAGGGCGCTGCTACTGCATAAGAACCGTCCCTAACCCGTGGCTCGAGGCTCTGTCTCGATAATGAAGGGCTTTGAGAAATCCTGAAGAGCTAATACGGGTACTATCGTCATAGCCAACTTCAGTTTTTGAAAGGCAGCTTCTGCATCATCGTTCCACTTGAAAGCATCCTTTCGTAATTGTTGCATAAGAGGCCATGATTTGCACCACAGCCGGCTACAAACCTCCTGCAGTAGCCAGTCAATCCCAGAAACCCGCGAAGTTCTCAAATGTTACGAGGGATTGGCCATTGTACCATTGCTGCTATCTTGCTAGGATCTGCTGCTACTCCTTCAGCTAAGATTAAGTGCCCCAAATATTCTATCTGATGCTGCCCAAAGTGACACTTTTTTTGCATTAGCGTAGAGATGATTTGTTGCCAAGATTGTCAATACCTCCTGCAGGTGTTGCTCATGGGCTTCCAAACTCTTGCTATAGATCAGAATGTTATCGAAGAAGAGCAACACAAATTTCCTCAGCTGCCTCTGAAAGACCTGATTCATCAGAGATTGGAATGTGGCTGGCGCATTAGACAGGCCGAAGGGCATGACCAAGAACTCGTAGTGCCCCTCGTGAGTCCGGAACGCCGTATTATGAACATCCTCCTTTACTCTAATTTGGTGATATCCCGACCTCAAATCCAGTTTGGAGAAGATTGCAACACCATGTAGCTCGTTCAGCAGTTCATCAATGATCGGGATGGGGAGCTTATCTGGAATGGTTGCTTTGTTCAGGGCCCGGTAATCTACACAGAACCTCCAACTCCTGTCTTTCTTCTTCACAAGTAAAACAGGGCTGGAGAACGGGCTAACACTAGGCTGTATAATTCTAGCAGTTAACATCTCCTGGACCAACTGTTCAATCTCGTTCTTCTAAAAATGGGGATATCTGTAAGGCCTCACGTTAATTGGTTCAGTCCTCCCCTTCAAGGGAATGGCATGATCAATACCACGGCTTGGGGGAAGCCCTAGTGGTGTAATAAACACCTGTTGACGTTGCTGTAATATCCCTTGTATCCCTGCAGGTGGTACTCCCCCTCCCTCGCTGATTTCGATTTTACCCAAAGGGTCCTTCCATTCAACCAATATTCCCTGTCCTTCATGTTGTAAGGTTTTCATCATTAACTTTAATGATACCCCTGATTTTTAAAGGCAGGGGTCCCCTTTTAATATCCTCACCGAATTCCCCAATTGGAACCTCATCGACAAGCGTTTCCAGCTAACCTCCATGTCACCTAAACTTCCTAACCATTGCATTCCCAACACCATCCATACTTCCTAACTCTAGCGGCAAGAAATCCTCCACTATAGTTAGCCCTTGCAGTTCCAGAGCTACTCCCCTGCATATCCCCTTCCCTTGCATGGATTTACCCGACCCCATCACCACTCCATAATTAGTCGTGGCTGTCATCGGAAGATCCAATTTCTGAACCAGCTCAAGGGATATAAAGTTGTGGGTTGCACCACAATCAATTAATACCATCATTCCACACCCTCCTATAATCCCTTTTAGCTTCATCGTCCCAAGTGTAGTCAAGCCGACCACGGAGTTGAGTGATAGTTCGACTGTGTCTCTTACCTCGAAGGGCTGCTCTTCCTCCACCCAGACATCCCCTTCTTCCTCGTAACCTCCCTCTCCTTCGACCAGCAAAACCTGCAACTTGCGGTTCCGACATTGATGGCCGGCCACATACTTCTCGTCACACTTAAAACACAGCCCCTTGTCACGCCTGAGCTGCCATTCAGCTTCGGATAACCTCTTCAATGGCTTGGTTGTGGTCGGTCCCTCTCCGACTGTGATGGTCTTCGTTAAAAATCCCTCAAATTGCCTCGCATCTGCCCGACTTGTAGGGGAAGTGGGCTTAAATGACTTATGGTTCATGGGCTCCTAGAGCTTTTTTAGAATCAGGTTCCTATCTTCAATTTTCTGGGCCATCTCCATAGTTGGGCCCAACCCCTTTGGACCCAGTAGCCTCACTTTAGCCCTTATATCAATTCTCAACCCATTAACAAACGTGCTTTCTAGCACTTCGTCGGAGATGCACTTCAGGGGAGCGGCAAGCAACTCGAATTCTCGCCGGAATTCCGCTACTGTCCCCCTTTGTTTTATAGCCAGAAATTTTTCACAGAGGTTCCCCTTTTGCATAGGCCGGAAACGCAGCAGTAATGCCTCCCGGAATTGCTGCCCATTGAAACCAAGATAGTGCATCTCCATCCAAGCCGACTACCACTGCTCCCAACTTCTCTCGTTTGGTAAGCCCATTTACTTCGAAATACCTCTCTGCTCAAAACAGCCACCACTGAAGATGGGCATCTCCATTTTTCGCACCTCCTCCAGCTATCTTCATCCCTGCTCTCGAAGGTGTTCGTTGAGGGCCTCCCAAAGCTAGCTCCTCCTATTCCTTCCTGCCATTTCTCTGGTTCATCTACATGCTAGACCTTCTCCACTTTTGATTACACTTCTAGCTATCTTCATCCCTGCTCTGGAAGGTGTTCGTTGAGGGCCTCCCAAAGCTAGCTCCTTCTATTCCTTCCTGCCATTTCTCTAGTTCGTCTACATGCTAGACCTTCTCCACTTCTGATTGCACTGATCCTTCCGTCACACTAGCCTTCCCCTCTCTCTTGGAGTTTTAGCTCAGCCCTTCCACTTTGTGTATTAGAGCTGCCACGTTCTGGGCAAGCTGCTCCACCGTTTTGTCCAAGCCACGCATCCCTTCCATCGTCTTCTCCAAGCCATGCATCCATGCCCTCATCTCCTCCATGTCCTTCTCCACGGTGTCGACTCTACCCTCTGTCTTTTTCTGTGCCATGGAAAGAAACCGCTCTAATACCGGTTGATAAGAAACCGACCGGAACAACACGATTAATTGCCGTATTGAGAAGTGTTTCTATTGAATAATTCAGGAATTACAAGAAATTAAAGACCAGTAAGCCTATAGAAGGCTGTAAACAAGAATTAGACCCATAGACTACTCAATTTCTGCCTCCCGAGCTCCTACCTCACTATTCTTATTTATATGCTTTAACTAACAGAAAGTTGTTACTCCATATCCCCCAACAGAAATTAGTTTACCCCTTTCCCGCCTCCACTTGCGAGACCCGCTTCTTTGCCCTTGTGGAATAAGTGTAGTGAATTGGTGGCTTAACAGTAACATTATTCAAGAATCAAATGGAAATTGCATTAAAAAGGTTTGACATATTAAAAGCTACACATTATTTGTCAAGTAACCAAACAAGAATGAGCGATGCAATACAACATTGGCTTTGAAACATAATATTCAACTAACTTACTGGGTAATTTCAAGATGAATTCTAAACGGAGCACTAGTACAAATAAAGCAAAACAAGCAAAAGGTGGATACAGCAAGAGTTGAATTTAATCAGAAGTATCAACTTCAAAATTTCAATAAAGCTGATTTAACAGCATATATTATCGGCAACAGTCAAGCTCCCACATCTATGTGAAAACTGTTACTGCACGATATAGATACTTACTTTGGAGAAAAAGGAACCACAAAGTTCAGGAGCACGGTACCATTGAGTTGCCACATAATCCTATAAATAATGGACATTTTGAGTAAGAAATTAAATGGATAAGAAAAATGAAAAATAATGGCTACTATTCGGTGTCAGACCAAGAAAAAATAAATGAAACATGAAAAGCAGTTAAAGAGTGCTTTATCCTTCCAAATATCGTTGTATAAATCACATACAGTCCAGAACACAGCAGATGGAGCATCACCAAATGATGCACGAGCTAGTCCAAAATCACATATCTTCAACTTGCAGTCTGCATTAGCAAGGATGTTTTTGGGTTTCAAATCACGGTGGAACACATTTGCTGCAGCAAGAAAGTTCGAAGTATCATTTAGACCGAGAAAGAGCAAAGAATGAGGATATTATAAAATCTGTAAAAGAAAAGTCCAACCTGAATGTATATATTTCAAAGCTCGAAGCAGCTGATACAGAAAAAACTGATGATGCCCTGGAATAAGATCATCATTTGTCTTGAGTAGGTGATGAATGTCTGTTTCCATCAATTCAAAAACAACATAGATATCCTTGAATTCTCTCCGACATGAAGGCAACATTATATGCTTTATTTCTACTATATCTGGGTGCCGAAGTAACCGGAGGAGCTTGATTTCTCTAAGAATGCGAGTGGCTTCAGAAACATGCTAAAAAACATTGTCAATCTTTTTTATAGCTACCTTTTCTCCCGTGTGTGAAACTGCAGCAGCCACAACACCATAACTTCCTTTGCCAGCAACCTCTTGGATTTCATACAAATTTGCTTCACCATATTCAGTAAAAAATTCCTTGAAAGACATAACATGTAAAACAGAATTATCAATATTTCCACTTTAGGATACAAAGCCAAGTATTCGAGAAGAGAACAATCAAAATCACGTAAATTTTGTAGCTACATATACTACCGAGCACAAACTGTGAACTAAATAGAATGTTTAAATTTTAGAAACAAAGAAAAAATTGTTAACAAGAGAGGACGCACTAGAGGTTCCTTCACATACTATATTAGTTTCCCAGTTATAAGGTTCTTATTCAGATGCAATCATACAGGGAGTACTCATAAGATGGTGTGGTGCAGAATTAGTTATTGCAGAACCTAGAAAAACAAAATGCACGAGAACGTTTCATTACAGTGAATCCCTATGGTGCAGAATTAGTTATTACAAAACCTTGAAACAAAATGCACAAGAATATTTGAAAGGAGAAAATAAATTATTCTCAAATAGGCATACATGTTTAAACGATCAATGTATGCGCACAAATTGCAAGGATCCTACCAATTCTTCGATCTTAACTTCATCTAGGTCCTTACTTTCCTCAATAGCAGTGACTTTAGGCCTAAATCGCTCAGGTAGGGATCTAAGTACCTTTCTCACTATCTTGGTCTCGGGAATTCTCTCACAACAACATAAACCAAAGCAGAAGAGTATGCGGGGACAATATTATCCACCACGAGGTATATGTTCGGATAAAATATAAGTCAAAACATTCAATTGTATACTCCAGTTGGCAAAGTGAAGTCAGTAAAGAACAGGTGATTGGAGAATAGAAATAAGAAAAGAGTATTAACGTAATAAGAAACGGAGTATTCACTGGCAAAGTGAAGTCAGTAAAGCCAGTTTCGCACATAGAGACTCGCCTAAACTCTTCTGGTGATAGTGCCATGAATAATGCATGAATTCCCTTACTATTCCAGTTACATGCAGCTAACTCATCTTTAGTCCACAATGATATGTCAGTGAGATGAACGTTTCCTGATACGATACTAGAGGGAGCTTTCCAACCATTTTGAACACTAATCCACACATGCTCATCTAATGATTTGAAAAATACTCAATGTGGGTTGCTTGTTTGTTTAAATAATAGCGGAAAATAGTGATTGTACCCAAAAAAAATTGGGAAAAAAAAAACGATTTTCTGTACAGCATTAGGAAATCAATTGTAGTATTGCTTGGATCAGGTGAAAAAAATACCCAACCAGCGTGACTGAATTCAATTAATTTTCAAATTTATAAATTCCTGTCTACATTTATCAAATTTGAAAAACCTTACGTTCGACTCAACTAACACCTAGAGGGGGGGTGAATAGGTGTTCATGCGGAATTAAAAAACCTATCAATTAATTCGTGCAACAAGTCACAAGAATTAATGTTTGTCCAGATTCATTCACATGTCTTAATTACCTATGTTGAATTACCGGTAACAATAAATAAATTAAAGCAATAAAAGAACACAACGAATGTTGACGGAGAAACCCCAACTGGGTAAAAACTCCGGGCACAAGCCAGTAGAGATCCACTATTTGTAGAAGGTAACTTACAGTACGCCAGAACAATTGATCCCCTCAATTTTCTAACCTCCTTACTGTTTGAGAACAAGACTCTCCTGGATCTAGCAGATCTGTGCTACCATCCCAGCCTTGTGTGACTTCTACTTCCCGTGAATTCGTCAAGCACTCCCGCTCTTCAAGCAATTTCTTCCCGGATCTTCAATCTGAGGATCTTCTGGAAGTTTTATAGGATTTAAAGAAGGTGGTGTTTTGGTGTTTCAGGGTGTGATTTTTTTTTTTGCTTTTCGAGGATTTTGATCTTCAAGGATTTTAGAGAGAATCAATAATATGGCTTCAATGTGTATTTCCTCTCTATTCAACTCGAAGGAGACGAATCATATTTATATGGCTCAACGTATGGTTTTTGTGGCGCGTCAAAAAATCGCGAGCTTTTAAACTTAATGTTGCCCAGATAAATAGGTCGCTCGAGCGAGGGACCAGCGTGACTCGAGCGACCTGCTGGCGAGGCTCTAGCGACAGTGGTTCTGCAATCGTGGCTCGAGCGAGATCATGGCGTGGCTCTAGCGAAATCTCGCGCCGTTTGCAACTTCGAGGCATCCATCACAACCCTAGACCTAGCCTTCAACACTTTGATTATTAGCAACTCAAGTCCCTGAACTATTGGACATTTGACACTTTGGTCCTTGACCTTACAATTATGACATTTTAATCCTTGACTTTACAATTATTACATTTTGGTCCTTGGTCACAGATTTGCCAATTACATATTTCCTAACAGAATTGATCAAGGATTTTCCTAATCAGTACTTGATTGAGCATGAGAATGACACCAACCGACCAATAAAATTCTCATAGGGCAGTAATGTGCTAAAACTCAAGCAACTCTTAAGGGAAATCTCATATAAATTGATCTGCAAAAAAAAAAAAAAAAAGAGGAAGAAGAAGAAGTAAACCAACTATTCATGCAAGAATACAAGAAATATAACTTGAGCTGAAATCATATTCATCAATGGTATCATCAGAGAAATGAAACAAACTGAATTTCATCATCTATTATAGATAGTTTTGAGACTAGAAAGCATTAATTAATTAGCAAAATAATAAACCAAGCCTGAATCATTCGGAAAAATTGCAGCGAAATTGAAATGGCTCTGAGATAATCCTTTCCACAAGCTGCCAAGAGAATGGTAGGGTTGATACGCTAAAAGTGCATCCCAAATTGAATAGCCCAAAGAATGAAGCCCAATTGGGCAATTCACGATAAAGGCTCAAATAGGATTATTAATGAATGTGGTGGAAGCCCACGAACGCGGTAACACCATCACCTAAACTTGTAAGACGCCCAAGATCTGAGCGAATGAAGTGCATTGCAGTCGCCCAGAGTTATGACTCTGTTCTCGTCCAAACCTTCGAATCGCCCAGGATCTTAGCAAACATAAGATGTTATGGTTATCCAAAAGTGTAGTTATCGAAACAGTTATTGAGTAATCTTATCACGTTCCACGATTTAAGGAGTTCAGTTGAAAACGGTTGAACGACGAAGAGTAGTGGCAGCAGTTAGAGACGGCAGTTCTACGATAAGTTGGCCACCATGAAGAAAGTTGATAGTTATAAAGCAATTAAGCAGTTTCTAAACGGTTGATCACGAAGAGATCATCAAGGGAATATAAAAGGAAGAAAAGACATAGAGCAAGGGGACCCCAAATCAAACACTCTCAAACAGATAATATGTAATTTCAATTTATTAGTTTAGACTGAAACATTTCTTTTCAGTACTCGTGTGCTTGCACCCTTTGGAGGCATTTTGTTTAGTTCCAATTGTAAAGTCATCGCCAATAAAACACCCCCTTTTTGGGACTTTGTCTCAAGATGTTTGTTCCTTACACAATCGTCTGATCCCTTTTTAATTGTTAGCGACTACCCGCGCGAAACAATTTGGTACTCCCAGTGGGACATTGGTGTTTGGTGTTGAAGATACAAAATGTGAAACAAGATGCCTCAGAAATCCAATAAGGAAGTAGCAAGTCGGGGAAGAGTCCAATCTGTGATCAAGCGATATGAGGAGCAGCATAGCTCTCCACGAACAGATGGATAGAATCAGAGCAATCATAGTCGTTACGAACAAATGACAGAGTTGAGTCCTCGAACCATGCGTGCATTACTCGGAGAACTCACACAAGATGTCGTTGAACAGGTAAATCTACGAAATATTCATAATATGGAAAGATTTACCCAGAATGGAAATGCACATTATGACAACATGGCTAAACAACTGAATACTTTGAACGAAATAATGAATAAGTTAGTAGGTCAAATTTGTCAGCCAGTTGTGCCTCTTGCAAACCACTTTCAAATTAGGACAATTGTGGAACATAATCCCCCACTCCTAAGTTTAAATCAAGGGGTAGAACCACATTTTGATCCGTCTGCTTCAAACCGGGGAGGTGGTGTAATACCAAATCAGAATAGTGGCATTGGTACATCTAACTTGGGGGATAACCTAAATGTAAGAGATAATGTCCTAAATAATGGGCAGAATACCCCACGTGTTAATGATGGAATAAATGTTCAGGCTAATGGTAACAATGATCTAAATCATGGCAACTTTGTTGCCAACCAAGGACCAAACATCAGGCCTCAAGCAAATCAACCGGTCAACCAACCTGTAGGAATTCCATATGACCCCAACGTCATGTTGAGAAATCAGATTATGGAAATCGTACAGGACCAGATGGCTTTTGGAGTACGTCCTGTCATTAGATTGACTTACACAAAGCCATATCCTGATTGGGTAGACCAAGCATATCCATGGCCTAGAGGGTATAAAGTGCCAGAATTCTCATTGTTTACCGATTTAGGAGATGTGTCTACTCTAGAACACATAGGGCGATTCACACTGTAAAGTGGTGACGTAACTGATTACCATAAAATGAGGTTGTTCCCTAGTTCATTAATAGGAGTAGCCTTCTCATGGTTCATCAATTTACGAGCAACCTCTGTTCAAACATGGCAACAATTTGAGCAATTGTTCCACGCTCAGTTTTATAAGACTGAGTCTGAAATTACTTTGACCGATTTGGCGAATCTACGTCAAATGCCAAACGAATGGGCAGAAAGTTTCCTTCAAAGGTTCAAGACAGCAAGAAGTAAATGTTTTATACCTTTGCCCGAAAAGGAGTTTGTCAAAATCGCTCAAGATTGTCTAAGCTTTGATTTGAACAAGAAGTTCCAAGACAAGGAATTTCCTGATCTTTTCCAATTGAGCGCGAACGTGATTAGGTATGAACAATTAATAAGAGAAGAAGAACAAATGAAAAATTCTAGCAAGGGGACTTATTATAGAGACCCAAATTTTGATGTTCATACCATTAATGATGAGTATTACGATTAAATCGAAATGTGTTTGGCCGAATTAGTTAAATGAGACACATATACTTGTCTTATAATGGCTAAACCTAGACCGTCGGGCAAGGATGAGCCTATAAAAAATGAAAACATAAAGGCTAGAACGTTCTCGTTCGATGTAACCAAAGCTGACCTTATATTTGATAAATTATATAAGGATAAACAGATAAAATTGAGCGATAAGCATAAATTGTCAAACCTTAAACAAGTTAAGGGTAGAAAATATTGTAAGTGGCATAATGCATGGTCACATTTGACTAACAACTGTTTGATTTTTCGCCATGTGTTACAGGATGCCATTGAATCAGGATGAATTACGTTCGAGGATAAGAGGAAGATGGCAGTGGATGAAAATCCTTTTCCACAACCACTTAGAGTGAATATGGTGACGTCTGGTTTAAAAAACAAGTTGCCAAAATTCAAGTTGGTTATAGATGATAGAAAAGAAGACCCTGGACCACATCCCAGTGTCTTTGAACGTATCAAAGGGAAGGAGCCCAAAAAGAACGAAAACGTCCTATGTGCAAGATGCAAAAAAGAAGTGAGTGCAAATGCACCAGGAATATGGCAGCATCACCATCGCCCTAGTTTTTTTCCAAACGCTCAACCTGGTAGAGGGTGGGGTACATCGTTCTATAAGAGACCGCCTTTTGAGAGGCAGTTCAGGCCAGTAAATAACGGGAGAACATTCAGACCGCAACCTCGCCAACCAAATGTATGACATTTGTTCCAGTATAAGGCTGGAAGGGCGATACCTTTCAACGAGATGACTAGAACCCAACAAAGGCGTTTTCAACGGAACTATGGGCGAATGATGAGGCAACAACAGGGAATGCTACGTCCTAAGGCACCTAGACTACTCGAGGTAGCCAATCAAAATGTTCTCAAAGACAGTGAAGAGACTGGTACAGGCGAACCTATGGAAGAATTGCCAGAGACTTCTTCTGGGAGATTGAAGTTTGAGCAAGACAGAAGGGATGGAGAAGATCCATTAAAGAAGAAGACCATTTTGAACAATTGAGATGTTCATTTGAGCGAATGAAGCAATATAAAGTAAAATTGAATCCCTTGAAATATGCATTTGATGTTAATACAGGAAACTTCCTTGGTTTCTTAGTACACAAAAGGGGGATTGAACTTGATAAAAATAAAGCAAAGGCTATTTTAGAGGCCAAACCACCTAACAACAAAAAAGAATTGCAAAGGTTTCTAGGCCAAGTAAACCTTTTAAGACGCTTTATTTCTAACTGTGTAGGGCGAACTAAAACTTTTTCGCCGCTTTTAAAGTTGAAAAATCAGGACGAATTCGTCTGGAAGGAAGAACGTCAAAAGGCTTTCGAAAGTCTAGAGACATATTTATCAAGTCCACCAGTGTTGGTGTCACCAATCCAAGGACGGCCAATGAAAGTGTATGTATCGGTTGAAAAAGAATCAATTGCTGGAATGGTCGCGCAAGAAGACCAATTTGGTGAAAAAATGGCGATTTACTACTTGAGTAGACTGTTAACAAAATGTGAATGTAATTACCCTGCCATTGAAAAATTATGTCTTGCATTGTATTTCACATGTACAAAATTATGGGCTTATTTACGGCCCGTAACCGTTTATTTGATTTCCAAAGTAAATTTGGTTAAGTATATGTTCTCTCGCCCTATTTAACACCAAAGGATAGACCTTTGGACGTTAGCATTATCAGAATTCGAAATACAATACATACCCCAAAAGACAATAAAAAATCAGGCTTTAGCTAATTTTCTGGCCAATCATCCATGCCTTGACATGCTAAAGAAATTGAATTAGAAATCAATTCATTCGAATTAAAACTTTGAGTTTTGTATTTCGATGGGTCAAAAACCTCTAAAGGTGCAGGAGTAGGAGTAGCATTGATAAATCCTTTAGGAATTGCTACAAATTCGCATTCACTTTGGATAGGATGTGCACCAATAATCAAACCGAATAAAAAGCCTTAATCGTGGGCCTAGAATTAATGATAGATATGAAAGTAAAGAATGTGATCGTTAGAGGCGATTCTCAATTGGTCATTCACCAATTGATTGGTGATTTTAAGTGCCAAAGTGATTCCATTATAAGTCTATATGAAATCGCCCAAGAGTTGTTGGAAGAATTCGACCAAGTAGAGTTTCAATGCGTTAATAGGATACATAATGTCGCGGCAAATGAGTTGGCCCAGATGGCCTAAGGGTACTCGAAAGTTTTTAATTGGAAGTCTACTTATGAGTATGGAACAATATTGCCCGTGGTCCAAAGAAGGGTGAGAATGATTGAAATTCATTGCATACAAGATGGAGATGCGATAGATTGGAGGGCAGAGATTAAAAGGTTCCTTAAAGAACCTAATATAGGAAATAGTAATAAAATGAAGTTGCATTTGCTAAACTATATACTGATAGATGAAGAGTTGTTTAAGAAACGCTTTGATGGTATATTGCTAAAATATGTAAGTTTGCAAGAAGTCAGGACGATCATGGCTGAAGTACACGAAATGATATGTGGAGCTCATCAAGCTGGCCAAAGGATGAGATGTTTAATTATTAGGAATGAATATTTTTGGCCAAAGATTGGAGAATCATGCGTTTAGTATGCAAAGAGTTGTCTAGCATGCCAAAAGTATAATCCAATACCAAGGGCGCCAGCACAAGAGATGACACCTATTATCAAACATTGGCCGTTTAAGGGTTGGGCGATAGACCTGATAGGGAAGATTTATCTCCTATCGTCCAAGCAACATACCTTTGTTATAGTTACAACTGATTATTTTACTAAGTGGGTAGAAGCGATACCTTTAAAGGAGATCACTCAAAAGAATGTCATAGAATTTATTCGTGAGCATATTATTTATAGCTTTGGAATCCCACAAACTTTGATGGTAGATCACGAAACTTCTTTAAATGGAGATTAAGTGAATGAATTCTTGAGCGAGTTTGGAGTTAAATTAGTAAACTCCACACCATATTACGCTCAATCCAACGGACAAGCAGAATCTTCTAATAAGATTTTAAAAAATATCATAAGGAAAATGATAGATGAAAATGAAAAAGTTATAGCCAAGTCGTTCAGCTTGGACGAATTGGTTTGGAAAACAATACTCCCTTTGGATAGCAAAGATCCAAAGTATGGCAAGTGGTCTCCCAATTGGGAAGGATCATATAAAGTAAATAGTGTGTTGCCTAATAGAGCCTATCATTTGGAAGATTTAGATGGCACCAAACACATGAGGTTCATTAATGGCAAATATTTGAAAAAATATGTTCCTTCCTTATGAGAAAGTGAACAAATAAAAGCGTAATCAAATCGCGTTGAACGATCGTAAATAAAAAAGGGACAGAGCGAAATACGCTCAAATAAATTCCCTTGTTATCAAACGTTCATTACAAAGTTGCAAAATACAAAATACTAAATGCTCTATAAGTTATAATTGAGAGCAAACTAATCTCTAGGTCAATCGCCAAGTAAGAGGGTGAACTGGCCTTGATTGCTATCTTGATCGCACTGCTGCAAAGACAAGTAGAGATGCTGAGAAGCACTCTCAGTATGCAGAAGGGAAGAAGAAGCACCCTCACATCGCCTTCCTAAATGCATCGCTGCAATAACGGGTAAGGAGGCTGAGAAGCAAGCAAGGTGGCTTGCAGGCATCCTAAAAAATTGTCTTCCATCATCGAACTCCTTGTAAGGAACATGGAGACGATGGGAAGAACTTCGCTGGTCAAAGAATATTTCCTATATCTCCCATACCAAAGGTGACATAAAAAAAGATGGCAAAATGGGTGGATCAAATGATCCATTTCCATGGAAGACGAAGGTGTTGGATCGATTGTCAAAATGCCAAACAATGGCAGTAAATTAGTTTTGAAGAAGAGAATGGAAATGAAAATGACAAGTGTGAAATATAAGTGCATTTATAGGGGCGTGAAGGTGAAGAGACAGAATATGAACAGCCACATTCGTGCCTAGTAATTGGAATCAAATGGCCTGAAGTCTTGGGAAAAGAGACAGAAATACCCAAAGAAAATGTGCGTGAATTTTAGCATAAAGCAGTTAAATGCTTGAGGGTTGACGATTAAAGACAACGTCAATAAATACACAAGAAGACAAATTAATCGTTCATTAATGATAATGGCTGCTGGTACGTTCAGAATTACCAATGGACATCAATACGAGGTTATAAGGGAAAAGTTAATACGAAGTTACAAAAAGAAAAGTTAAAGCATTATATGTCTTCATTACAATTCGCCCCAGACCGAACGAATTCTTTTCCTAAGTCTCCCCCAATCCTCGCTCTGCCGAGAAGAAGTGATATCCAATTCAACTACAAAATTATCATCAACTTCCAGCTTCTTGTACTACTCGACCAAAGATTTGGTTCGCTCAATTCCTTGGGAGGCATTAGCTTTTTAGAAGCCATTCTCGCTTTGCAGTCGTCCATCCTTGCTTGAAGCTCCTTCATCTGCACGGCCAAACTGGTCATCAAAGAGTCTTCAATCATAACTTCGGAAGAGATTTCTTTCAATTCGTCCTCAACTTTGTTGATCTCCAGAAGCAAAGACTCTCTTTTAGATACAGCGCGAAGTATTAAGTACTCTTGGCCTTCAGTTCAACATTTTTGGCTAGCAAGGAGAGAATCTCAGAATGGACAACTGTCAACGTCGCTTTAAAATCAGCAGAAAGATTGAGCGACGGAAGTGTCAGTGCTTGCGCCAACTTCGCACTCAAATGCTCAAGCTTATCCTTATATTTGGCAGCACTAGCCTGATCGATGTCCATATCCATAAAAGGACACATACTCAAATATCGACTGTTTGAGGAACTTCATATCTTCCTCTGAAAAAGCAGAAGGACGACTGGTTGAAGTAGGGCGAGACGTCTTGACTTGCCCCCAGGAATTGAACAAATCCTGGATGAAACGCACAATCTTATCGGCATCCTGCAAAGAAAATTGCGAACAATGAAGGTTTTCACTACAATAAACAAAGTGGAAGTAAAAGTGAAGCAAATATTATCTCATCAGCAATCTTGGGAGGTGGCATATCCCCAGCCAAATCTATCACCTGTGGCTCCACCACTTGTCAGGACTTCCTCTTGTCTGGGCGAGAAGACTTTGCCACAACGGGCAAACCTATGTGAGCATCTGCAGAACTCAAAAAGCAACAAATCAAAAATCAATAGCACAAGCAAAGGTACAACATCAAAAAATGTATTACCTTCTGGTTCGACGTTTGAGGGGTTGACGCCCTGGGAAAAAGATGGCTCATCCATTGGTTGTGATGAGGATTCCGGGACTGAATGTTTCTCTTTAAGCATAGTCCCTTCATCAGCTGGTTTGGATGAAGCAGTCTCAGCAGAGGATGATGGAGCAGGAGCTGCCAAAGCCTTCAAAGGAGAGGCTAAACTTTTCTGAGAAATCCAAATAAACCATCAGCACATAGAAAAGTTTTAAGTATAGAAAAGTATGCTTGTGAGTAAACTAATTTAATTACCTTTCTCCTGACGATGAGAGGAGTGTAATCATCATCATCATCATCCTCCAAAATGGAAGATGCTGAGGCTGGCCGTTTGCGACTTAGGGCACTCTTAGCTACAGTGGGCGTGGCAGGAAGAGAAGTGGATGGACAAACAGACTATTTAGCACGAGCAGAGGAGGAAGGACTCCTAATGGACACAAGGGTGACCAAAACAGGAGAAGTGGAAGAAATGTTTGGCTGATCCAGTGAATGGAAAGCACGATTGGCATCAGTTACAAACAATCTGCGCTTCACTGATGGCCAGAGTCATTCAAAAAGGGGATGGATGGCACGGCTAGGATTGAAGGGGGCTAATGAAAAGTTACTCGTCAAAAGAATATTGCGAGTATCTATAGCTTCTGCCTCTGCCTTATTAATGGTGTGGAATCAATCTATCAAATTTCTTGAATAACAAGGGGGAACAGGCTAAGTTTGGCCAAAACCAAGTTGACGAGTAAAAAAATTGGGGAGCATATATTTCAACCCCAGCTTTGGCATTGGTTCCAGTCAAAATATCATGGAACAACTCCCTCCCGGTAAAAAACTGAACCCAAACGAGCAGAGAGGTGCTCGCACTGTCCAGGGTGGATGAGGGCTGCACATAATCTGGAGTTAAACGGGGAGGAAAAGGAAAGAAAGAAGGAATTGAATTCAAAGTATAAAAGAATGAAAAGATGTCCCTTCTGGACATATTTACAAGGTTCAGTGGGTCAATAGCTAGCCCATAGCAGCTAGCAGAATCAAGAGACAAGGATAAAGCACCAAGTGATGGAAAATAGGCTCTCAACCACATTTGAGTGAACCAAAGAGGCTCACTGCCAGTGGGAGATGCACCATTCTTCAATTGGAATTGAAGAGAACCCATGCCTCTATGGAAGACAGTCAAAAAAAGAACACAAATTCAGAGGCCTACCACGCGCCAATTCGTGCGCTATGGGTAAATAGCTCATAGAAGGTTTCATGCTTGGCACACATAGAATATATTTACAAAGCCAAATCTGAAGAAAGGCCACACGTTCAGCATGGGAAGGTTCAGCGCTCGAGTGATTATAACAGTTTTGCAGGCTTGAATAGGACTCGGTGAGTTTTCTGTCAAATTTTGGGGCGACACCAGAAATCAAAATATCAGGAAAAATGGTATGACCCAAAGGTGGCAGATTTACTAGGGCCCCAACATCCCTTAAAGTAATGGACATGGGACCAAGAGGGAAAACAAAAGTATTATACTCAGAGGACCAAAATTTAAAGCAATAGGGAAAAGCGCTGGATCAAAAATAGGGGGTTGAAGAGAGATTTCTAACAAATTAGAAATCTTAGCACTATAAAAAATTGCCTTGGTAGGATCATGGCCTACAAGGCGATCATGTCATCTACGAAAAATAACATCAGATTTAGACCAAGTGCGAATACCTATTTCGCGAAGCGGCCTCAACGGCAAAGAGTTCAGAAACGGAGGGCCTTGAGTACAATGGAACAGCTGGCCCACTGCCACTTGTTCGACGGCCTCGGCGTTGTTGAATGAAGGACCTAGATAGAACTCATTGAGTTCGGCATTGGCTGGTGCAAGGAAGTTTAGAGTTTTATATGGTCGAGTGAGGATTTTCTGGAAGTCTTCGAAACTGAAAGAGTCATCAGATTGGGTTTGTGAAGCAGCCATTGTGAACGAAATAAAGTTTTGTTGAAATTTGCTTGAGGAACGTAGCAGAGAAGCAAGAAGATGAACAGCAATATTGCGAGAGAGAAGTGCGAAACAATGAGGCGTGATTTAGTGGTGCGATGAAATAGCTTGTATTTGGGGGTTATTTTGCAACGTCGCGCCTTTTCAGGCTATAGAAGAAAATAATGATTGCAATTCTTGGAAATTTCAAATATTGTTGGGAAACACAAAGTGAATATGGCAAAAATTAATAATTGGTATTAATTCTGCCATATTGGAGGTAATTGTTGACACGCTAAAAATGCAGCCCAAATCGAATAGCCCAAAGAATGAAGCCCAACTGGGCAATTCAGGATAAAAGCCTAAATATGGTTATTAATGAATGCAGTGGAAGCCCACGAACGCGGTAATACCATCGCCCAAATTTGCAAGACGCCTAAGATCTGAGCGAATGAAGTGCCTTGCAGTCGTCCAGAGTTATGACCCTGTTCTCGTCCAAACCTTCGAATCGCCCAGGATCTTAGCAAACATAAGATGTTATGGTTATCCAAAAGTGCAGTTATCGAAACAGTTATTGAATAATCTTATCACGTTCTACGATTCAAGAAGTTCAGTTGAAGACAGTTGAACGACAAAGAGTAGTGGCAGCAGTTAGAGACGGCAGTTCCACGATAAGTTGGCCACCATGAAGAAAGTTGGCAGTTATAAAGCAATTAAGCAGTTTCTAAGCGGTTGATCACGAAGAGATCATCA
>NC_036242.1:28035317-28045455 GCF_002742605.1 Olea europaea var. sylvestris | reverse complement strand
AATTAAAATAATTTATTACTCCATGTCAACTTGTGACATCAGATATTTTGCTAGCCTCTGTTTCGAATTTTCTAAAATAATACCACTAATTATGGGGAAAAAAATACAAGAAATTAATCAAAATGAATCACAATCTACTTTTATTTTTAAGCCTAGCATTAGTACTTCTAGTTGCATATTCATAATGCCAATTCCATAACTTGTACAATAATTTTTGATGGAAATTTGTTGTTCAAAACAATAAATATCCGTGGAGTCAAATGGACGAGATTGGAACCAAAATGTAGACTGATGGCAACCAATTAAGCCCATGCAACCGTATGGGTCATTTGGCCATGCGGTCGCATGGCCTATTACCGAAACTGCAGGCCCTTTGCTGGCATGAACCATGTGACCGCATGGTTTAGCACCATGTGGTCGCATGGCAGTTAAATTCAACCGTTAGATCATTTTTTCGACGATTTTTCGGTTGGTTTTTTTGTGGCTTTTCATTTGTTTTTTCACCACTTCGTATGGCCTTGTTCCATGACTATATATATGTGGTTTTTGATCATAAGAATTTAAAAAAAAAAGGAAAAAATACTTGATTATATTATGATCATGTCGTTAATTCTACAATAGAAGGATAAATGTTTCTTCTTCCATATTCAATTCCCCTTGTGCTCTTCAAGTTCGGGTGGAGAAATGCTTGTGCTTTTGTGCTTTTCTACATCAAGGCTTGATTAATCCTACAAACCTTTTGTCGCGAGACCCTTTAAGCACCGAAATTGTTACCGAGAGGGGGCAAATATCGTTTGAGGACAACGATATAATGTCGTGTTTGAGCCTTCACATTTATTTAGGTCTTTTCTCATTATTTTCATCTTCTTGAATTTTCATTTTTCGGTTTCTTCTTCAATCCGGTGAAATTTTTCTAACAATCTCAAACGATATTGGCGATGGAGAACAAAAATCATTTTGGCGAGATCAAGTTGATGAGATCCAGATTTTGGTTGAAACGTTCAATGGGACGAAACATCACATGAAGGCAAGTATGAATTCTAAATACGGATTTAATACCGCTACTGAAATCAACACTTCATTAGAAAAGGAAATCTGGAACGTTTGGAAAGAACTGATTGAATCCAATTTACCGCAAATTGAGAAACTCCAGATAAGTGCTATTTATTTCATTTAATTTAATAAATGATAGATGATGATTCTATGTTTGAATAGCCAAAAATGCCTGCCTATGTATGTCAAAGACCATGAACATTGAACCTTTTTGGTGTGCATAATTTACATGGATAAATCGGACCAGAATTTTGCTCAATCTGACCTTGACACGTGTTACTGGAAAAGGACAAAACTCACTAAATGAACATTGCTTGATGCATGAATTGTTTGATAGTTAACTGTACTCATTTGTGAACGGGCATGAGCATGTTTGATAGGCCAATCGTTGTGTTTACATCTTTGTTGAATATGAATTTGAAAAGTGCATGAGTTTGTTAAAGATGAGAATCTATTTGTGTGTTTATAGTTTGAATAAATGTTCAAACATTAATTGTCTTTTAATTAAATACATGCCTGTAAATACGTTTGCATTTAAAGGTTAGTAATGCATATGTTTTGTTGAAGGAAATATGCATTCTTTCATGTATCAGTAACTGCTTTTAGTTAATTGACAGTTAAATGCAATTATAAGTTTCAATAAAAGTGCACATCCTTTCACTTATGTTCGTTGCCTGCATGATGAAAATCTGGTAAATTCTTTGCTTGGCATAAAATATGTTCCTGTTGATAACTTTAATAATCTATTCTGATCCCTGCTGGTTGTCGATTCCTTTGGGAATAAATGACATTAAAGAATTGTATCATTTCCATTGAAATCCATTAAAGGGTGTTGATCAATAAATTATTTATTTAAAACAGTTTTATTAAATGATGATTTTGACATGAAAAGTTGTTAGAAATAATGAATGAAATGATGAGAACTTGACTGTACATAAATGATTGCATGTGTTTACTCACATTAAATTTGTTAAAGGGAGTGGAAAATATGGGAAAGAGAGAATCAAGTAACGGTCTAATTGGTTAATTTTGGATTGGTTCTTTTGGTGCTTTTTCCATATTTATTGAGAAAATAAAGCACGACAAATTTGTAACTTGTTCTAGTAGAAAGTGCTTGCGAAATTATTAAGACATGAAAACATCTTATAGGGAAAAATTTGAGTTTGCATATGATTGTGACAAAACGTGATTTTGTCCAAATATAAATAAGGTGAACATGTAAATCATAGTTTGATATGATACAATATTATCTTATATCAAAAAGCGATAAGTCGCTTATGTTTGGAAAGATAGTAAATCTTGTGAATCAAGATGTTTAGTATTATTCATTGATGAATTTGACTTCAATTGTGAAACCAATTGAGTTGGTTTATGCTTGAAAAAATATTAATGATATATGAGATGACCTTGATCAAATTGTGTGATCAAAACTAAAGATAGTTGGATTGAAGTACATAATGACTTAACGACCACTATCTAAAAGTATCTAAATTTCACGAGTATTATCAAAGTGATAAGTGAATGAAAGCGTTAATAAACTCTAAGTTTAATTATAATTCCAAATGTGGGGGTTAACATATTAATGCCAAGTTCGAAAATTACCCAAAACGTGGGGGTTAACATTAAATGCTTGTGGATTTATAAGACAAGTTCAAAAACATGTGAATGCAACATTACAAGATTGCGTATAAATTCCTAATTGAAGAATTGTGGGGGTAATTTAACATAAAAGTTAAAAGTTCCCTAAGCCTTTTAATCGTAGAAATATATCTATGAAGGAGAAAATGTAGAAAACCCTTATATATAATTATAAGGATGAAATACACTAAATCTTAAGTGGATGAAATGGGTAAAAGCCGATTATGGCGCTTGCAAAATCAATGGAATATTTAAAGAATATTCATTGAAGATCATTCTAATAGTTCAATGAAGAGAATACCAAATACCCAAGTATGAAATCCACAATAAAAGTGATCGACTAATGTAATGATTTGATGGAAATCATCCAACAGTGTTTTGAAAATTAATAAGGCTTTCAATGAAGCGAGTAAGAAGCATGTGGCTTTTTGGAGGTGACGAGTTGTATTTATCAAATAAATCGATCATTGGCTAGCTATATTTTGATAAGATACTGCGTCACATGAAATGAGAAGTAAAGACATGTAAGTCTTAGAGGTGACTTACAAGGAAATTATCAAAGTGGGAATAATTCTCGAAGAGAATTTAGTGGATCCTTTAACTAGACCACTAAATAAAATTTTAGTGGCATCTACTTCGAGTAGGATGAGGGTTGAAACTCCTTAACTAAAAAGATTTACCAATGACATCAATCCTACCTGTCATTACTCAAAAGGTAATCTACGAGTTCAAAGGGTAACAATAAGTCATTCAATTTGTGGATAGTAGTAGCATTATTAAAATCCGCAATAATCCTATCCTAATGAAAATAATGTTGGTTGTTACTGAAATGAGGGTTGAGCTTTAAACTTTTAATGAAGTTCAGTGCTAAAACACAAGTATCTATAAAAGTAACAAAGGTACTAAAAGAACTTCATCTAGACGAACTTCGAGGTGGTGCCGTCTCAATAGAGAGTTGAAGTTTCTCTCTTTAAAATTTGTTGAAAATGATAAGCACAAGACCATATGAGCGCTAAGCGAGATTGAGGAACTTGAAAACACGTAATGCTCATATGTGTGTCCTTATCGGTATTGTTACATGAAATAACTGGTTCAAAACTTCACACTACATTTGATTCTGACTTTACTTTGTTTGGATTACACTATGGTTAGATTAAAATCAAAAGATATTTAATCTTGAAACATGAGTATTGTATATTTTGAATATGAGAGTTTATTGAATTTTGAACAAGTGGAAGATTGATGAAAATTTGTTGTTCAAAACAATAAACATGCGTGGAATGGAATGGACGAGGTTAGAACAAAAACGTAGACCGGTGGCAGCCAATTAAGCCCATGCGACTGCATGGGCCATTCTATTACCGAAACTACAGGCCCTTTGCTGGCATGAACCATGCGCCGCATGGTGGTTAAATTCGACCATTAGATCATTTTTTTGACGATATTTCGGTTGGTTTTTTGGTGGCTTTTGATTTGTTTTGGCACCACTTCATATGGCCTCATTCCATGACTATATATAGGTGGTTTTTGATCATAAGAATTAAAAAAAAAAATCGAAAAAATACTTAATTATATTATGATCATGCCGTTAATTCCACAATAGAAGGATAAATGCTCCTTCTTCCATATTAAATTTCCCTTGTGCTTTTCAAGTTCGGGTGAAGAAATGTTTGTGCTTTTGTATTTCTCTACATCAAAATTTGATTAATCCTACAAACATTTTGCCGCAAGACCCTTTAAGCATCGAAATTGTTACTCGAGAGGGGGCAAATATCGTTTGAGGACAACGATATAATGTCGTGTTTAAACCTTCATATTTATTTAGGTTTTTACCCATTATTTTCATATTCTTGAATTTTCCATTTCTCAGTTTCTTCTCCAATCCGGTGAAATTTTTCCAACAATTTCTTCTTGCTAGGACATTGTCTTCCCTCTTCTCCTACCACGTTTCTTTGCTCCCAGACGGTAGTTTTCATTAACAAATGAATCTACTACTTCCTTTCCATCTGATTTTGAGAGATTTACTTGTTCACGTTCATGTTGCTTTCTATTACCACGGAGCTTTGCTTGCTGATCTCTGACTACAGTTGAGTTCTTGGGTGTCTTGTGTTGATCCCGAAGACATTCCAGATTTGAAAGCTTTAGCTTTGGCAAATGCTGATCACCCGACTTGGAGGAATCCAACAATTCCATATCACGCATAATTAGTTGCTGCTGCTTTAGGTTCCGGTGGACTTTGGTTACGCAATGATTGACAAAACTCATTGGTACTCACGAGTTCTAGCCCTGTAGGCCCAGCTGACTTGTCTTTCAGTGGTCCAAATATCAAAGGCTCTTGAGTAACTGGATGCTCCATCAGCTGCTCCTTATTAGTCAGTTTCAATGTCACTTCAGCAGAATCAAGCTTTCTAAGGGCTAGTAAGTGCAAATTTTTCATTACAATGGGGCATTCTTGGGCTCCAAATTCATCCCTAGAGCAGATCCCTAAATGTAACGAGTTCTCAATTCTTATTGACTCGTCAGGAGGCCTCTGACTTGAAAGTTCGGGGCAGTTGCCATCCGCTTTGTCCCCTTCTTGCTGCTGTGGTTTTGTCGCCTCTAAATATTTGTGGTCTTCAGATATTTCACATTGATCCCCATTTTGCTGATTTTTATGCTTAGACTCGTGTTTCTTACGTGGCTTGTATCGTTCCCTCTGCCAGTCCCAGTTTAGTCTCCATTTCTTCATTCTTTTCTTCCTCTTATGTCCTGTGCTTGAATTCAGTCTTGGAATTACCCCAGGAAGCATGTATCTCTGACCATGAGTCACAATATCTCCATATTCACAAAGTTTTCCAAGATGATGTTTTAGTAATGTGGAATGCGCCCATGGCAAATTATTATATTCTTTTTTGATAAATTTTAATATGGAGTCCTCGCTAGAACCCAATTCCTCATTCAACTCCTGAAGTGCCCGTTCTATCATCTGAAAAAGAAGAAAGATCCGAGTTAAAAACCTAAAGTCAACAAAACACACCCACATCTGGAATTGATAGAAATTAGGGAAATTTAACGGATAGACATGAGCAGATAATTTATGCACGATGATGTAATAAAATACATTGAAGACCGAGGGTGGTGGTGAACTGGACCCAGGATGATCATCATACCTTAACCCAATCAAAAAATAATCACAGAACCTGCAATTAACTCTTCAGATGACAGACGACAATTGACAATTATGTACATTCGAATCGAATGCAATATAATACATTGAATCTGTGAAATAAGGCATCATTCTCTTGTAATGCAGACAACAGCTAAGGAACCTAGGCAAATTTGTTAAAGAGAAATTGCGCATGATAATCAACTTCCAATACTCTGCTACACATTCTTTTTCATATCTCTATCAAAACCGTACAATTTTCAGTAACAAGATCATCAAGATAGAATTCTGAGGTTCTTGACAACAAATTATAATATATCAACGCCCAAAGCAAAAAATCCCACCAAGTTAATCTTGACACACTAGCACACCATCAAGATGACGGAAGTATAGAGTACATAGATCAGCATATGGACATGAATAAATGTATAAAGATCCTAATATTATATGTACAAAACAGTTATTCTACAACATAATAATTTAATACCATTTTGCCAAGATTCATTGAATCCAACTTAAGATTTCAAGCATGCACAATTGGACATGCATGAAATAAAACAGACACTCAAACACAGATGAACTAATAGATTTTGCAAAATTTACTTTGCAGACTATTTTATCAACATAAAACCTTTCACTGTACACCCATAAATCCTATTAACAAAATTTCAAACATACATTGATCCATCAATCTTACACATTATAAATCAAAGCAAACATAAAATAAAAAATAAATCCACTCATGTGCACATACATGTAAATGTGGTGTGACAACGAAGCTACCAGAAATCTTCTACATCTTCAACTGAACATAACCCAGTCAATTTGTCTCTCCAATCCAATAGTAAGAGTAAAATCTTTTAACCAAAAACCCCACATTTTTCAGTCACAAAATCGCCAAGATAGAATCTTGAGGTTCTTGACAACAAGTTAAAATACATCAGCATCCAAACTGGAAAATTCTACCAAGTTAGTTAGTCTTGACACACTAGCATCCTTTTAAAACATAATACAAAGATCAACAAATGGACATGGATAAACATGTAATGATCCTAATTTTATATGTACAGCGCACCAATTTTACAATGTAATAAATTAAATTAAATGCCATTTATTCTGAAGACCTATGAAATCCAACTCAAGATTTCGAACATGCAGAACCGGACATGCATGAAATATAAAACAATACTCATAAACCCACATATATTTACACAAAGATTGTGCAAATTTCACAATGTAGACCAATTTTATAAACAGAAACTTTCTTTCACCATAAGCCCACAAATCCTATACCACATTATATCAACGTAACCATAAAATACACAAATAAATGGTTACCGCAGCATAAGGAGGGTGATCTGGTGTATGTGACTGGAATAGCAATTGGTTCAAGCGGCCTTGAAGAATGCTCTTGCTGGCAGCCGTTAAGGGTGCATTTGGATGAGTTTCTGCAAGTTTCAATATAACTTCTTGAAACCTCGCCATGGCTAACTGCAGGGATGAGGCAGGAAATTAAATTGAGAGTCGGAAATTTTAAAAAGTCGATGTAAAAATAAAATTTATATATAACTAAAAAATGTTATAATATGACATCATCTAGTGCTCGAAAATCTTTTATAGCATAAAATTCATGTATACTAGAATTAACATCCTTATTCGCAGTGAATTTTCAAAACCTTAAACCCCAATTTAATTTGTACATTCAAAATCATTAACCTGATCTAATTTGTAGATACTGAGAGAAAGATCTAATTAAAAAGGACAACATTGTAAACTAAAAGCAAAATTCAACAATAAAACCCATAAAGGAACATTATTTACACATTGAAATTGAACAAAACAAACAAAAGAAAAAACCCACTTACATTTACTTAAACAGAGCCGAAAAGAGGACTATGGTTCTTGGAGTAGACTGCTATGGTCCTGGGTGGAGGGAGAGGCGAGAGGAGAAGGCAGTGTCACAGTCTATGTGATCTGAGGGATTTTGAAGTGGATTATTTAGGTTTTGGATTGGGAAAGAGAATGTTTGTGTATGCTAAAAAAGATTTTTCTTTTTTGTGCAAATAAGGGGTGTTTGTGTCCCCATTATCCGTGAATAATGTATTATGAAATAGAGATTGATATTAAAATATATGATTAAAAAGAACTAATAAAAAATGTATGATTAAAAATGAGTACAGTATAAATAATAATGCAGAAGAATGGCAAACAAAGACACTCTAAATAAGTTTAGAATAATTATAAACTTTTATTGGTCAAATTTAAAAATAAACAAATTTTTAGGACCTGTTTGGTATTGATTCTTAGAATTAAAAGTGGATCTAATTTGTGAGTAAAAAAGTAAAAAATGACGGCTAATCATGTTAATTAACGATAAAAAAATTGATTTTTTGACTTGAAAAATAGAACCAAACGAGGACTTATTTTGACATGTATAAAAGTGAATTTTAAAAAAGGATTTGGTTAAGGGGGGTGTCCTCAATTTAGAGTTTGATGGATTTTAAAACTCCATATAAATTGAAGTATCCTCAATTCAGATTTAAATATAATTCATTAAAATATAGGTGTTCCCAATCTAAATTTTTAAAAATATTTATAAATTTAGGTGTCCTCAACATAGATTTTAATAAGTAGTTTTGAAATTTAGATGTCCTTAATAACTAGTTGATTTTAAAAGATTTCATTAAGTAGATAGATTTTGAAGGATTTCATGGTAAAAATATAAGTACAAAGAATCAGTGACAATTTTAATCCAAACCTAAAAATTTCACAACATTTCTCACCTCTCTCCATATTTGCTACCCTCTCTCTCTCTCTCTCTCCCCCCCCCTCTTCAACAAGATTTTCTTCTTCTTTCTATCTCACATTTTTCTACTGTGAAAAGATCGTGTATGAGAATTTTTCAATTGATGATAATTTATGAAAGATTACTATTTTTTGTTGAATATTGGGTGTGATTTTTTATTGAACTTATTTTTTTCTTATCGAAGCTATGTATTATTTACTATTTTATAGATGTGCTGGAAGTTATCATGGTAATTTACGATTTCTAGTATGCATACTGGAACAATTTCGTCTTTCAAGTTTTGTACCCTATTCCTTTTTCTTGGGAAGAGCTGTGTGTTTTCTATATATACCTGCAAATCCTAGTCAAGACATATGAGAATGATATCCTACAATTTTTTCTTTTGTGTCTTCATGGTCAATGAGAATTTTGGGGGTGTGGAATTAATTGTCTTGTGGTCATGTATGTGTACATCTGTGTGTTTGTATCTCACAAGGTTGTGGCCTTTTGAACTAATTCATATTGATTGCGACTTTGATTATTTAACACTACGTATTTTTGTTCTCTCTCATTTTGTTGAATATTGGGTGTATTTTTTATTTAAGCTCTATTATAATATTCAATGTTTAACAAACAATTGAACAAGGATTCAATCATTTTCTGTGATTTATTAACGTGAATATTTTTAAGAATGAGTCGTTAAAGAAGAAGTAAAAATTTGTGGCTTATGTTAAGCATATTTATAAATTTTACCCAAAATTTATAAAATCCATTGAAATCTATAAAATTCATGAAAATCTTTGAAAATCTACAAAATAGAAATCCATTCAAATCTTATGAAATCTATTAAATTCTATCAAATTTCACATAATCCATGAGAATTTATAACTATTAAGAAATCTATTAAACTCTAAAATGGGGACACCCTCGTAAAAAAATAAAAAGGTTACTTAAAAAGTAGGGGGATAATACACTCGGGATTTTTTTGTCCATAAAAATCGGAGTTTTAAATGGGAAAAGATAAAAGCTTTCATGCCAAAGGATATTCAACAACGATCTTGGTTCTGGTATTGAAACGGGTGAAGAACCTGTGGTGCAAGTAAATCTTTGACTTTTTCATTAAAATCTTCCTCTTGAAATTGACAAACCAACTAAAATAAAAATAAAAAACTTATGAAGTGGCTACGATTCCACGAAAGGTGGCGATGACGGAGAATATGACACAAGAATGGTGAACAAACAAGCCCAAAAATATTATAGAGAACGAAGGGGAAGACGATTAATTTTGAGAGGAAGATTGTGTTTGAAAATTGGGAACATAACTTGTTTGGTTGAAAATTGATTTTGTTTCAATTTTTCACTATTTTGATTTCTAATTGCATCCAATTGAATCTATATGATCTTCAATCATTGTTTTATGAGCCGAATACTATTAGATGTTTGCACTTCGATCCCCGAACTTTATACTTCTTTCTTTTTTCCCGATTTTTCATTCATTTTATTCCACCAATTTACCT
>NC_036242.1:28030124-28034265 GCF_002742605.1 Olea europaea var. sylvestris | reverse complement strand
TAGTGATTATCGTAAAATTAAGGATCAAGACACAATAATTGAGATTCAGAATCATGCATATGACGAACGTTATTGGAGGATGATGATCAAGATTGATGAACGTGGAATTGTGGAAATGGAAATCGAGCCTTTGCGTCAAGAATCGCATTGGAAGACGAGATTGAAGCCTTTAGCTATAGATGCGTTTTTTAACTCAAATGTAAAGATAAAACGTTCAATATTTCGCATTGATTATAGCTCAAACAATTTTTATGCACGAGACACTTTCACGACAAACAATATTTGCATGAAAATTAATTTGAAAAGATAAGCATTACAATTTTTGCGATTAAATTTTTACAAAAAATACTTATCTATACAAAACATATGAGAAAATCCTTCAATGAACTACATGGATGATTGTCATCACGAAGGAAAGTCGGGAGGGGCATGTTACTGCCCATCTGGACGGCCTCCAACGGTCGATTTTTTCTACTGTTTTTCAAATGGCTAGTTTTCGTCCGGATCCCATGTCCGGATTGACAGAATTTTTGACCGTTTGATTGCTATAAATGCCTCACTCTCTACCAAATTTGCAACAACAATTCTTGAGCATTTAATTGAGGCATTTATTGATTTTTTCTACCTTAGTTTTCAATCTTTAAAAGAAAAACTTTTTAAGTGATCAAAACTTATAATTTTTTTTTATCACAATTAAAAATTTTCAACTAATACTTGAACTCTATTCTTTGCAATTTATTAAAGTGTTATACCTACTTCTCTCTTGATACTTAATTAAGTTTATATCATTTATTAAGAGTAAAGCGCCTTTCACTTGTAATATTTCACTTTCTTGTTTTTGATTGTGGGTGGTGTTTAGGTCTTGGAAAGCTCAACGTTGTAAAATGATCAAAGCTCCTTGAGTTGTAAGTCATTGAAAGCGTTGTAAGGGTTGAATTGCTTATAAGACATGAAATGTTGTGATTTACATCTATTAATTCTTGCATTTTTATGACTAATTAACACCTAAATATGCTAAGTAACCTTATATTGTGATTTATGTTGCATTTGGATGATCATGACATAAAATAGAAGGAAAGAGCGAAAAAGACCTAAATCAAAGAAATCAAAAGTTCAAGGACTAAATTGTAATTATTCAAAAGTTGAATTGGAAGGCTAAACGAATGAGTGAAAGATTTGAAGGTCGATTGATGGAAGACTTAAAGTGTTGGAAGAAGGAAAACAAGAAAAAGAGATCAAGAAAAGAGAAGATGAAAGCTCAGGAACCAAGTTTCAAATAATCCCTAGATGAGACAAGCAATGGGATGAAGATTCAAGAGTGTTAGAGGTTAAGTGGATAAGAAAAGAAGTCAAAGGGATGATATACAATCAAAGTATAATCACACATCAATTTCTAATTGAAAAGATTATAGACCGGTTTTCAACATCATATTGGGACCCTTTTTGACATGGTAAACGATTGAATTGGAAGATGACATCTGAAGAAAAGTTGTAACCCTTTGAGTTATCTTTCCAACGCACTTTGATTCACCTCAATCGGACATCGAGAAAGAAAGTTACGATCAAAATACTGAAAGCTGTCTGACGGAAAAATGATTGTTCCATGTGATCACATAGTTCAAATCCAATGCGGTCGCATTGTGACCTTTAGAGAACTTTTGGGCTGCAAATTATTGTTCTATGCGATCGCAACACTTATAATTATGTGGTCGCATAGTTCATTTCCGGCACGCAATTTTTAGTTTCTTAATTTGAATCAAATACTTATCGAAACAAATCTTGTACATCATATATAAGTCCCAAATCTCGTCCAAAACGGGGAGAACGCCCCCAACCCTATTTTTCTCTCTTTGTGCTCAAGATCTATGATGTGCAACTAATTTATTTTACTTGATCAAAGCAGACGGAAGCCTTGGAACAATTAAACTGTGAGAGCCACCTGATTTTTATTCAAAATTCATATGCTTCGTATTAAATCTTCTTCTGCAATTATTTTTATGATTTTTTTTTTTATAGAGTGCATGCTAGGTTATTAATATCAATAATCTATAGCTAAATTGAATTTCAAAACTTTAATTGTTGATTGGTTTAACTTATGAAGCAACTAAGATTGATAATTTGTTGGTTGGAACTTATTAAATCTTAGGGAGAAGATTTATCTAGATTAAATGTAAACGTTTGGCTTGTGTTATCTAGTTTATTGATTTTTCTAATTTTCAAAGTCATTATTAAATTAAATTCTCGCGCTTGTCTAGTATTGTTTGATAATGAAGATTAATTACATCGCTTGTTTCTAATTAATTAAAACTAAGGAGAAATAGGAAAATTGTTTCGAATGGAAAATTTATTTTTCACAATGAATGCTACAATTATGAATTAATGGTTATTTGTGGATCAATGACCGGTTATTAATTTTCAACGGTGGATGTTGACTCAATGTTTGTTTTATTGCTTATATTTAATTTGGTGGTTTGTATTATTTCAAGAAAGCCAAAACCCTTGATTTTAGTTAATATTGCATCAAAAAGTAAATTAATCACTCTTCGTTAGATCGACCCCTTACTTCCACTACTACATTAATTTTAAGAAGTATATGTTTTAATTTGGAGTGCCTACGACAGCACGCACCAATTGCGCTATAAGTCAATCAAATATAATGAAAAATGTCTTGCTCGTGACGGAGGGCTTGGTAACGGGGGACGTAGATCGTTGATTGGATCGAACCTTCACAACTTATCGTTTGCGCCTTTTTTTTCCTTTTGTTATTTTTGTGTTATCTTGCTTGTTTATTATCTTATTTGTTAATTGGTTGAATTTGTATTTATTTTTGAAAAAGTTTAAGATAACCAATTCATCCCATTTTGGTTGACCGTTCTTGGGCTTTCAGTTGATTCAAATGCAGTAGTGTCTTCGGTAAAGAATAATGGGAAGTGCAATACATGATCGAAAAGATTTCATCTATTAAGTACGAAGTTGGACGTTCAGATAACCCAAATTTGGAAAGAATGTAACAAGGTAGCTGATTTATAGCAAATATTGGATAAAAAAAGAAATGATTTAAATTCTTGCTGCCAAAAGAGTGTTCAAGGAACTGTTCAGAGGGCACCTCCTAGACTGGATAAATTGGGGACAAGGGGTGCAAGGCNATCATATACCAGAATTTCACAATGAAGAACAAGTCTAACAAGCAATTCAAATGTAATTAACATAAGATATTGAAGATTCAAAATCCGGGTTTAAGATTTTGAAGAAGAATTTTGAGTTTCCACTTTCAATTCATTATTTTCAATTCCGGATGATGTTATTTCAAATCTTTTTGTGTAATTTACATAACAACATGTCAGGCTGTTCCTTTTTATGCTAAAATCTTTTTCAATACATGTAGTTTAGTTAATTCTTGCAATTCTTAATTAATTTTACTTATTTAATTTTATTATTTGATTTCTTAATCACCAATTGAATATATGGCTATTTGTTGTAGTGCTGAAAAACTCGCAATAGAGTTTAGAACATTGCTTGATTAACTTACATGCAATAGATGTTAGGAATAATATTTATCATGTGTACAATCTTTGTGATAATCTTGAATTGAATACGTTCTATTCATTTGAAATCGGATTAGAAATAGATTAGAATTTGATAAGTGCAATTTCGTGCACTTATTTGGGCTTTATTTCTAAGCTTTTGTATCTTGTTAGTATAGAATTTTACTTAACATCTTGTTTTAGTTTTGAACCGTTTCTGAGCAATTAGAGAAGAAAGTATGAGCAATTGGCCAATGGATGGAAGTTTAAAGGCTAATATGCATTTGAATAAAAGTTGAAAAACCAAAATCTAAGAAATTTAACATGGAGGACTAAGATGGAAGAAAGAATGAAAAAAAATGAATAAAAGAAAAATTCTAAAAGTTTTTATAACTTGGCTGCCACTCAGTTATATAGGGCCGCCCCTTAACCCCAATTATAGGAGCTATTTTATATGCTTGGACAGTTGCCCCATTTTATACTGAGCACTCGCCTAGGCCAATTTGGCCTCAAAAATTCTATTTCATTCAGGATTTAATTCCAACAAGGAAACTTTCGTTTGGCCTATGATACGCACTATTTTTAGAGATATTTTGGAATTCTTTTGGAGGGATTGT
>NC_036242.1:28016321-28018114 GCF_002742605.1 Olea europaea var. sylvestris | reverse complement strand
CAATGACTCTTAGTTCTTAGTAACTTAATTCAATACTTGAAGCATTCTTTCTTGTGATTATTTAACATTTCGCTATCCTCAATAAAACAATGTTGCTATGATAAGCTAAGCACTCAATAACGGGGATGAATCTGTACAGAACAAAGAAACATACTCTTCAAATATTGAACCATTAGTAACTGAATAATCCAACCTGTTAACATCGTTAATGTAGCCTGGAACAGGCTTGTAAGAAGTTAAACCTTGAGCAATATTTCTTAACTTGCAAGCAGCTCTAACAGTTTGATAGTAAAATCATGGCTCCCGTGAAATATCCCTTCTGCCTATTCCATAATATACTGCTACAGCAACTAAAATGATAAACAGAATGAACCACAAGTTCAATCCTGCAAAATCACACAATTTGATTGGCAAGTGAGAACAGTTAAATGGCTTGCACCAAGAATGACGAACAAAATGGATGACAAGTTAAATACTGATAAACACTTCTCAGACATGCTTCTGACTGTATGATTAAATATGCAAAGGTAACAAGATATAGGAAACTTATGAGAATCCGATGGGGATCAATCCTCGATAAAATAACATTTTCATCATTGCAAAGGTCCTTGATTATTTGCAGAAGGATAAAATTCCCGATATTACCACTTTTTCATCAAATTAATATTGCTAACGACAAAGATCAAGGAGGGATCATACCATCTTTCTTCTTATCCTTGATCAGTGTTACCCGGGCACTTGAATCTAGGGATGCCGAGAGCAGAGCCCTGTCAAAATGGCGTACTTGAGCATTAGTTTACATTTACAAAAGAAGCAACTAGAGCTGTTTGAAAGGTTGCCTGCCAAGTATAAGACTTTACAACCTTGAATCTTGTGAGAATCCTAAAGCTGTTACAAGGCCAAGATGTACTTTTCTGACTACAGTCTGCACCCGCGTACTTACAGAACTTATGATCCAAATGTCTCCTTGTATTGTTCCTCTGCATGTTTATTATTTGGAAATGGTGAAGCGAATGAAAAGAGTTGAAAAAAGCTAGACATTTTTTCCAACTTTATAAGGTTGGGTTGAGATTATTAGCTAATCCATACATCATTTTTAAGTGAGAAAGTACATCGCCTATGAAAATCTCAGTTTGTTTTCACAGGATACCTGTCTTAACAAAAATGTACTTAGATAATTGATTAAACTACATTAGAATGCACACTTCACCGCTTTAGCAGTCAAAGAGGTGGCACTTTTTGCAGAGTGAAAAAACCGTTAGTAATAATCATTATGGTATCTTCACTATAGAAAAAAGGAAGACATGAAAATAAAAAGTTTCTTACACTACAAGGAGCTTTCCATCAGATGACACATTAAATGCAGAAATTGGGTCCCGGACAATGTGTGTAGAACTTATCCTCTTCCATGAAGTAGTGTTCCATTTCACAATACTACCACCTTTACCTACGTAAGCAGAACAGAATTTGTTAGGAGTTGTTGAAAAAAGCACTTCCTATGGGTAGGACAGATGCATTGCTAGAAGATACCCACTTCGCATTGCGGTAACATACAGGACCAGATTCGAGTCACCAGATCGGGAGAACTTACAAAACCCGAAAATCTCATCCTGGTGTAGGTGAAACAATTCCAGTCAGAAAATGAAAGTGATGACATAAGAAGTTCAAAAGTTCACAAGAAAATAATTAATCAATAATTATCCATAGTAACTGCATAATTACTAACAGTAACAACAAAATATTATCTAAAACGTTATGATGGCAACTAAATGAACAAAATTTAATGTGCTATT
>NC_036242.1:28005363-28008304 GCF_002742605.1 Olea europaea var. sylvestris | reverse complement strand
TTAATATTCTCGCATTTTGTGGAAGAACGTTTTTTTGATGCCTCTTATGGATGGGTGTGTGCCGTACACGTGGCATACTTGGTATTTCGTCTCTCAGATTATTCATTTTTCTAGAATACGCTTCTCTCTCTATCTCTCTCTCTCTCTCTGCGTGAGGGTTCTTCGTGATTTTCTCTCTGTAAAATGAAATCAAAATCTTTGTGATGTAATCTTTTCTTCTGCCAGAAAGGGAAGGATTAATGATTTGTGTGATCTTTTGAGAGGAATTTTGTAATAGAAAAGAGGCTAGATAATATCGAAGAAATCTCTAATTTCTTCGAACATTTTGTACGATTTCTTTTTGAAACTTAGTGGAATCTTGAGCATACTCTTGATTGAGACTCAACGGGTGATTAGGTCTCCGAGCTCCTTTTGGAGCAAAACATATTTGATGTTTTATTCCTTTTACTGCTTTCAAGATTTTTGCCTTTTTTTGTTTTGTATATCTTTGAAAATACAAGTTTATTCTAACTCTGGGACCAACAAGTGGTATCAGAGCTACTGTTTCCAAAATTTTCTTGACTGTGTGTCATTTGAAATTTTTTTAACTGGATCTGCAAGATCTAAAGTTCTTGCATATTTCTTTTTCTCTTCTTTAAAGGAAAATTGTTTGAAAACCTATTGTGAGTTATGCTTTTCTCTCAATCTATTTTTTAACTGACTTATCTCAAATAAATTTGTGGATCTTGCAAGATCCGGCAGTGAACTGTTATTTTCTTGAAATTTCTGTTACAATATTCCCTATTTTGGTACTGACTCTTTTAATCTGCTGTTTTTTGCACTGAGTTCTGTTAAAACGGTACAACTTGTACTGAGTCTGGCGAGTTGAGTTGACTCACCCTGAGTTCACACCGAGTCCTGTTACATTGCTGAGTTCATACCGAGTCACAATAATTCGGAGGGTTCTTGTGCGTGATTTGATATTCTGATTCAATTCTTGGTACCTTCTTATTGGTATCTTTATTCTGAAATCAACATTTCAAAATCTGGTATTTTTTCTAAAACCTCACTTGCATTCTATTATTGTACTCCTAAATTAATTGGAACCAGTCATTAAGGTAAGTAATCTACAATTACTTTCCTTTGTCCAGATCCCTCAAGAGGATCTAGGAATCTGAGAAAGTAGTGGAATCAAGGATTACCACCTCTTAGGCTGTTAAATAGTGCAGATTATACCCATCATCAGTTACTTGTCTCTACATAAATTTTGTATGCTAAACTCTCATACATATATATCTGATAGCATTCTTGATAATCAAATTCTTCTTGTTAAAATCTTGAAATTTGAGACTGCAGTACTCTGTGTGCTACATTGTTATAATTTTGTAATTATGTCAACTTCTCAAAAATTTTATGTTGAAACTTGGAATGGTACCGGAGACTTCAGTATCTGGCGCCAGAAAATGAGAGCTCTGTTAGTACAACAGAGATGTGCTGGTGCCCTTGATGGCACTTGGGCTGTTGAGATTAGTGCCTCTATGAGATAAGAATTAATTGAGATTGCTTGGAGCACCATTTTTCGACACTTATCTGATAATATGATTAGAAAGGTAGGTGAAACTACTAGTGCTGAGGCATTATGGACAAAACTGGAAAGTCTATACTTAACCAAAACTATGCCTAATAAGTGCTATCTCTTAAGGCAGTTCTATAACTTTAGGTTTGACCCCTTTAACAACCTAGAAGACAATATTGACAAATATACAAAATTAACTCAAGATCTAGCCAATTGTGATGAGGAGCTTTCTGATCAACAACAAGTTGTTGGCCTGTTAAATTCTCTAAATGAGAAATATAGGGATGTTAGGAATGTCCTAGAGTATGGGAGATATGATCTTACTATTGACATCATAATCACTACCTTAAGAAATAAAGACCTTGAGTTACAAATTGATTCTAATCATTCCAAGGGAGGTGAGGGCCTGTATATTAAAGAAAAACTCCTCCAGGGTAAAAAGATCAATCAGTGCAACTTTATCTCCTCTAAAAAGGGAAAATATGTGAATCAGAAGTCTAAAGACAAAAATAAGAGTCAAGTGAAGAACAAGAATCAAGTCATGAAATGTTATTACTGTGGAAAGACAGGACACCTAATAAAAGATTGTTTTAAGAAGATCTCTGATTCAAAAGGAAAGAATAATGCTGATGGCTCTGAAGCAATTGCTTGCAACATGAACCTGATATCCAGGGGATTGTTCTTGTTACTACAACCAGAAATGATCCAAATGAATGGGTTCTTGATTCTGGCTGTACCTTTCCACATATGCCCTATTAAAGATTGGTTCTGTGAATTTGTTGAACTTGATGGGGGAAAATCCAAATGGGGAATGACATGAGTTGTCAAATAAAGGGTATTGAAAATTGAAATTAATGCTGAGCAATAACTGTATTCCTGAGTTAACCAATACCAGATATGTCCTTGAACTCTAATGAAATTTAATCTCATTGGGGAGAACTGGATAATAACTATAACATTGTGATCTACAAAGGTATCCTCAGACTGAACCTTAATAACAAAAATATAATCTCTTCTTCTAAGACAAATGTGATTTATATCATATGTGCTGAACCTTTAGTAGGTCACAGTGCTACAGCCTTAAACTCTATTTCAACTAAATCCTTAATTTGGCATAGAATGCTTGGCCACATTTCTGAAAAAGGGTTAATTTCTTTGAATAAACTTGGATGTTTTGAAAATAATAAAATCGATAAGTTAGATTTTTGTAAAGTCTGCATAATTGGAAAATAAACTTAAATACCTTTAAAACTAGTCTTCACAAATCCGCCTTCATCTTAGACTATCTACATGCTGACCTTTGGGGACCAGCTATTGTAAATACTCTAAGTGGATTCAGGTTCTATCTACTAATAGTAGATGATTTTTCAAAAAGATATGGACATT
>NC_036242.1:27912830-28001390 GCF_002742605.1 Olea europaea var. sylvestris | reverse complement strand
TATCAGAAAAAGAATTATTCAAGTGAGTCTTTAGCTCAGTCTTCTACTTCTTCTTGTCAAATCGAGACGTCCAGTGCTAATAATAAATTAGATCGCATGGCGGAATTTTATAATTTTGTTTCTAATGTTGAAGCTCCTAGTAGTGTGAAAACCGAGCTTGATACTTTTTTGGATAAGCTTATATTGTCTCGGTCGGATGATTTTGATATATTGACATGGTGGAAAGTGAATTCAATCAAATATCCGACTTTGTCTTGAATTTCAAAAGATATTTTGGCCATCCCGTTATCTACTGTGGCATCCGAATCTGCTTTCAGTACTATTGGTAGATTTGTTAGTCCACACAGAAATAGACTTCTCCCCAAAACTTTGGAGGTTTTGATGTGTGCTCAAGATTGGTTATGGGCCGATATTCACGGTACGATGTATAGAAACATTTGCTTTTTATATTATTTCTTTTATGAATTTTCTTATTACTAATTATTTTATTTTATTAATAGCGAATTCTGCGCCATCTGCATATTTTGGAAGTTGTTCCAAGATGAATGATGAGGATGTTGATGAGGAGGTAATTTTATTTATTACATAATTTAAATTTTAATCATCATTATTATGAATTTATGATGATATTGAGTATAATATTTCTTTCGTTTTTCAGGATCCATCTTCTACAATCTCTGAACCTGCCGATGAATGAAGTTATAAAAATGGAAAAACAACAAATTTAATTTTGGATAAAGAAGTGAAATTTAGTTACAATGTAATTGTATTTGTAATTATTTATTTTCGGATATTGTTTGTTTAGAGTATTTAATTTGGATGTTAACGTTTTCAAATTGTGAATTTGAGGGGGGGGGGGGAAATGTTACGGGGCAGTAAACGGGGCGTGACCCCGCCCCGCCCCGAACCCTCCCCATTGCCATCACTAGTCTTTTGCTTCTTCTTGTCAAACCGAGGCATCCAGTGCTAATAATAAATTAGATCGCATGGCGGAATTTTATAAATTTGTTTCTAATGTTGAAGCTCCTAGTAGTGTGAAAACCGAGTTTGATACTTTTTCGGATGAGCCTATATTACCTCGGTCGGATGATTTTGATATATTGACATGGTGGAAAGTGAATTCAATCAAATATCCTACTTTATCTCGAATTGCAAAAGATATTTTGGCCATCCCGGTATCTACTGTGGCATCCGAATATGCTTTCAGTACTATTGGTAGATTTGTTAGTCCACACAGAAATAGACTTCTCCCCAAAACTTTGGAGGTTTTGATGTGTGCTCAAGATTGGTTATGGGCCGATATTCACGGTACGATGTATAGAAACATTTGCTTTTTATATTATTTCTTTTATGAATTTTCTTATTACTAATTATTTTATTTTATTAATAGCGAATTCTGCGCCATCTGCATATTTTGGAAGTTGTTCCAAGATGAATGATGAGGATGTTGATGAGGAGGTAATTTTATTTATTACATAATTTAAATTTTAATCATCGTTATTATGAATTTATGATGATATTGAGTATAATATTTCTTTCGTTTTTCAGGATCCATCTTCTACAATCTCTGAATCTGCCGATGAATGAAGTTATAAAAATGGAAAAACAACAAATTTAATTTTGGATAAAGAAGTGAAATTTAGTTACAATGTAATTGTATTTGTAATTACTTATTTTCGAATATTGTTTGTTTAGAGTATTTAATTTGGATGTTAACGTTTTTAAATTGTGAATTTGAGGGGGGGGGAATGTTACGGGGCAGTAAACGGGGCGTGACCGTGCCCCGCCCTACCCCGCCTAAGGCGAGGCGGGGCAGGGTATGTTTCTAATTGCTGCACTACTCTACAAATATCGGGAGATGTACGTGAAGCATGCGAAGCAGGGATTAATGGAGGAGATGATGGTTATAGAATGACATCATATGTGTTAGGAAGATGAAATTTTAGTTGGTAGCTTTTGTGATCTGTACACACATGGTTTTTTATATTTTTGTCGTTGTTTCTCAAGCGGATTGTCTTGTTGCTATGTACACGAAATTTTACGTGTGAAATATATGACAACATCACTTTTTAAATTATAAAATCTAGTAATTGTTTTCCACAGAAATTGCTTTCGTGAACTGTTATATTTTGGTCACAGGTTATTTTGGGTTTATATCCACATGGATGGTCACATTTGAAGATTGGTCACAGATCATGAGTTGCTTTGCACTGGATTACCGATTACATAATCACAAGCGGTTACTTTACATGATCTTTTATTATTAGAGAATGTCACAGATAACTTAATTTAGTGGTACATAACTTTTTTTTGGGAGTCAAATTTAATCCTTTTTGCGTTATTGGTCACAGATAACTCTATTTTGTGTCACATGTCATCACATTATGTCTCAAAACTGTTAGGTGATTACATGTATTTATTATTGGTCACATTTACATAAGATTTAGGTCACATGTTCATCATATTTTGGTCACATAGTTGTTACGAAGTCATATCTCAATTTTTTTCCCAAAACATTGGTGAGTACATTGCTGCACGTGGTGCTGTAAAAGAAAGCATTTGGTTAAGAGGATTGTTAAATGAAATTTGTTTTGTAAATGAATCTGTTAGTATTCATACTGATAACCAAAGTGTCATTTATTTAAGTAAAAACCTAGTTTATCATGACATAACAAAGCATGTTGATATAAAATTTCATTTTGTAAGAAATATGGTTGAACAAGGTGTGGTCAGTCTTGTTAAAATCCCTACAGAATTTAATCCTTCTGATTTAGGAACTAAAATTCTAACACTTAATAAATTTACAAAATGCTTGAAAATTCTGAACATCACCTAAAGACTAATAAGGTGATATTCAGAAGTTCATTTGTTGAAAATCGAACTAACTTTAATTTTTTCTTTTTTACAGTTTCCTAGAGCTAATGAAGTCAAGTAAGGCTTGAATTCACTAGTTGAAACAAACAAATAGTTCAGCAAGGCGGAGAATGTTAAAGTATGGGCTGCCTCACTATTTTTTTATGAGGCCTTATTACTTAAAATTGTTGGAGGCCCAGACTTTATAATATTCTTGCGTTTTTTGGAAGAACGTTTTTTTGGTGCCTCTTATGGATGGGTGTGTGCCGTACACGTGGCACACCCTCAACCATTGGATGAAGTCGGTTCAGTGACTTGTTTGATACTTCACTTGACCACTGGTTTTTCGTCTCTCTGATTATTTATTTTTCTCAAATTCTCTTTTCTCTCTCTCTCTCTCTGTGTGAGGGTTTTTCGTGATTTTCTCTCTGTAAAATGAAATCAAAATCTTTGTGATATAATCTTTTCTTCTGCTAGAAAGGGAAGGATTAGTGATCTGTTTAATCTTTTGAGAGGAATTTTGTAATAGAAAAGAGGCTAGATAAAATCAAATAAATCTCTGATTTTTTCGAATATTTTGTACGATTTCTTTGTGAAACTTAGTGAAATCTTGAGCATACTCTTGATTGAGGCTCAACGGGTGATTATGTCCTTTTGGACTGAACATCTGGGCTCCTTTTGGAACAAAACATATCTATTGTTCTATTCCTTTTACTGCTTTCAAGATTTTTGCCTTTTTTTTTTGTTTTGTAAATCTTTGAAAATACAAGTTTATTATAACTCTGGGACCAACATTATAAGTATATGCTTTAGCACATATTTTCATTTTTTAAATCGATTGTGCATATCAGGTTCCACCACATTAGCATGGGTATAGAATTTTGCAAATCCAATTTCTAATGTGGTTGTGCACATTATGCCCTTGTTTGAGCCCCATTTTTGTCAAGAAAATGCATTTTTGAATAGTGTAATGATGTGAAATGTGTGATTAAAAAATAAGAAAAAGTTTTAGATTTTCATGTAATATTATTTTATTGAAGAATGTATGGTTAAAATGATGTCAAAACACTGTTTAAAAATGTATTTTTTCAAAAAAAGGGGGTTCAAACAAGGGCTATATTATCTAATTGTTAGTCAAATAATTAAGTGATAGACAAATGAATCATGCTACACTTACAGAATAATTTTGACAGATTTTTTTATAGAATTACTGGAAATAAAGGAAAAACAAAAAACTGTCATTCAGATGCTGCCAAAATTCTGTCAACAATAATCCCCGTACATGTGGCTTTTTCATAGACAAATAGAATTGATGCTTAGTGCCCAAAATAATAAGTTGAGTGGGTATATTGTACTAAAAAGTGTTAGATCTAAATTGTAATTGGCTATTCACCTATTCAAATTCACAATTATTGAATTGTAATTAAAGCCAAAAGAGTTGGAAATTCGTAGTATAGGCCTTAAAGGAGTCAACAACGTCAAACATGGATCAAGGAAAAAAGTCAATGCAAAATTGTTCGCCAAACGCGCAAGAGGCGCTCGAGTTTTGAAAACAGAAATACGACGACTTGCTAGGCGCAACCCTGACACATGAGCTGCATATTTATTTGGTCAAATCTTGTTTGTGACTTTCAACAGATTTTGGCGTTCTATTCAACGTCAAACACCACCAATTATATATACCCAAGTCATATTTTGTTTCTTGGAATGGTTTATTAATTATTTCATTCAAGAGAACACATTATTGGAGATCGTAAACATATTCCTTTATCTTTTGATTCAATCACAAGATCAATTCATTAAAATTCCCAAATATTATTTTGCAATTAGCTGAGTCTTTATTTTAGTTAAGATAACATCCTACATAGTTCAGATATATCTTCCATTATTCTCTTGTTTCAATCAAGGATCAAAACACAAAAAGATCTAAAGATCAAACACCAAAAATCTATCTTTTTCAATAAGCCTTCAAAGTTCTGATGTTGGAAAGAGACATCTTGGGGTTCCGGGTGTTCCGAAATGAGTTTATTCTTGGTGATTCATGCCGAGGGAAAGACGTCCAGAGCAGTATTCTGCAAAGTGCAGGTTGTACAGTTGAAGAGGTTCTCTGCTGCTTTACAAGTTGAGGGATTAGAGTCTACTAAAGTTTAGTTGTGTCTAGACCCTGTAAGTTATCTTTTCTAGTAGATCTTTTTGACAAGGTTTGCTTGGAGATTTTTGGTTCTTGATTGTTGAAAAGTGAGCAGCTACAGCTTCTTCCACTGTCAAGAACATACAATCAGGTTTTGCAAATTCTCTATAGTCATCTGCTCTCAGCAACTTTTCAATCACCTCACTAAGTGGATTCACCAATACAAGCTGTGATTTGGAATAAACAGCATTAGGATATGGTAAATCCAAAAATAATGAATCATTTGTTAAAAGATTTTGAAGATTTTTGCTACTTGCCTCTAGACCCTTCTTCTCTAGTGCCATCCTCAAATCTTTGAAGAATGAGACTCCATTTGTATCAATTGCACTCACAGCTGGAAAAAGTGTAATTGTTCATGTCAGTGTTAGTTTTAGAACTATGTATCTTTACTCATCAAATGAAGAAACTATCATTTAGATCACTTTGTAACAAATCAAGAATGGCTTCTGGAACTTTGAAGTAACTTAAAGAATTATTGGGGAGGGAACAAAACGAGTCAGACTCAGACTTAAAAAGAGGATTCCTGACTTCTTTCTCTCGTTCAAAACCATGCATTAGATTTTCAATAAACTTACCAGACAAATTGAGTATGATGAACTTGATCATGGACTGCTGTTTGCCATTTTCATCCTCTACTTCATCCTCTTCTATCCATCTTGAAATCCTGAGAAACATAGAGAATTGAGGTCGTAGTTACAGGAAAATTGGGAAGCAAACACCCAAAAATGAAATTTCACAGAATTTTGTTAATATAAGTAGAAGCCAATTACCTGTCCTTCAGATAAGTTGTATTAGCAAAGTTAATTGGAGCTTCAATGCTTAAAATGAGGAAGCCTGGAACTCTAAGAGCTTCTTTGTAATGGTCAAGATCACGAAAAATATTCGTTCCTGGTATATTTCCCAACATTACAGCTTTCGGCCTTGTTATTTGTAGGAGCACCTTAAAAATGGATATACCTACCTGATAATTATGTTTTACCTTCAGATGTTAGCTTCCTTGTTTTCAAGTGGAATGTGGAGTTAAATGTTATTTTCTCGGGGTGTGGGAAGTGGAGGAATTGAAGCTTACAGCGATGGCAAGGCCTTCTTGGACGGAGATAAAAATGACACCCAAGAATGCACATAGCAACACTAAGAAGTCAAATTTGTCAATTTTCCAAATCCGATAGGCTGCTGGAATATCGATTAGGCCAATTACAGCAGTGATAATGATGGCTCCTAACACCACATTTGGAGTGTACTGAAAGAGTGGCATGAGGAAGAGGAGTGTCACCATTACTGTTACTGACATTATTATGTTAGAGACTGCAGTTTTGCACCCTGCATTATGGTTCACAGCTGATCTTGAGAAAGCACCTGCAAATGGTCAAGAAACTAATAAGCGCCAAGTCGTCGTCAATTTCTGTTGTGAATTGATCGCAACATAATGAAATAAACAAACAAAATACAAGAACACCAAGATTTATGTTGATTTATGAGGAAATCCAAAAATGGGAAAAAACTACCGACCGAGGAGGAGAATTTCGCTAATAATTAATGTGTGTACAACAAGATCTCGATACTCTTAATTTAAATTTAAAACTCTCAGGATGTTGTATGAACGTTATGACCTTAATATAAGTTGTGGAGAATACATATAAATCTTAAAATCCGAGTTATAGATGAATAGAAATCTAGAAAATGCTTTACACAGCGAAATGGGCCTGGCCCGATAACTACGTCGTTTGAGTGCCAAGCAATCGCCAAGCGACCTGCAGCTCTGCCTCTCGAGCGCCAGGCGAGCCAAGTCTCTGTTGAAGTTTTGACGATGCCGCTCCAGCGCCAAGCTAGCGGTCACAGAAATTGCGCTTTTTTCCCCAGTTTATAATTTGATATTTTCAAGATCACTTTAACCAAAACTTCAATACCCACTAGAATTTGGGTTAAACTACAACAATTTCGATATGTGGAACAAAAATGAAGATGGGATGGATATACCAGTTGTAACATAGCAAGAAGTGGATGAACCAACTATATTCATGAGTCCGATTGCAATCATTTCCTTGTTTCCATCTACTTGGTAGTTTTTCAGAGCAGCAAAAGTCCTCCCAACGGCAATTCCTTCCTGTTTCAACAAAATATATTGGCATACATCCAGTCGATGCCTAATGATTTTGACAAGTGAATATCTTTAACAAGAAATACTTACAGTGAGTGAAATAATGGCAGTGACAAGGCCAGTTTTCATTACTAGTCCCAAGTGACTTCCATGAAATTGTAACATGTTCCATGAAGGAGGATTTAATCCTTCTTGTAGTTTTCCAATCTGATATTAAAAAAAAAAAAAAAAAAACAGAGAATAAAGGAAGGGCAATATTGAATACAAATACACTACAAGAGATTTCGATTTTAATAAAAGTCTCTCTCGACCGACTCTTAAAAGCGAATTAATGAAGTGAAACTTACTACACTAATGCCATGATTCTGAGCTTTGAATACAAAAGCTAGCAGAGTGGAGAGAATGATTGAAAGTAGAGGGGCTCCTGCTGACACCCAAAACAGCTTTGGTTTTTTCTTGCTCTGTCACATTACAATACACAGCCATAAGAATGCTTATGGTTTAATTTTGACATTAAATGGTAAACGTATACAAATTTCTAAGTGGAATTGATACTACAGAAAATATTCAAGTCGAATTTGCGGAGATTGAAACTTGATTTTGATCGAGTTTGGAAAAAAAATAAATAAATAAATAAACTCTTAAGATGATTTTTTTTTTTTTTAAATTTTTTTTTTGTAGTGACTTTTTAAAAGCCAAAAGATATTTTTGAGATTAAGAAGTTGTTTTTGATATGTTTGGATAATTTTTGAAAGCGTTTTGTTTAGTTAGAAGAGCTTTTATAAGAAGTTGGCCTAAGGTAGATTCCTCGCAATGCTCTTCTCTTCTACAAGAAGTGAAAGCAAAATCCCTACCAAACGAACAATTAAAGAACGTTTTATATTTTTGCTATTCTTTTAACTTCAATAACAATCAAATAATAGAAAAAATAAACCTATATACAACCAATATTTCGAGTTCAGACACACAAAAGAGAAGGAGAGAGAGTACGAGACACCTAAGTGTTCATAAAACTAGAATTTATAGGTGACAAAAGAGAGATGGTCGAATGAAATATTCCTTGTATCAATCGGTTCACATATGTAAATATAGATGCAAATCTAGAGGCAGACCTATTTATTTTTGAAAATCTCAAAAAATTTAAGCAAATGATCTTAATTCTTCACTGACAAGAAAAGTTATTATAAAAATTTTAAAATTATGACATTTCATATTTAAAATTATGGTTTATTCGAAAGTTGTGTAAAAGTTGCTTTTAAATCATACATGTTGAAAGAAGGTAGTAAGCTCACACAACTTGATGTGCTAGGATTTGCCATAAAATATCAAATTCAATAAATTTAAGTTTGAAATAAGAATTTAGGGTCTGTTTGATTATAAAGATGAAATTTGGGTGAAATGAAAATGAATTCCAGGGAATTGAATTGCCTAGAAATTGTTTTCCTGGAAATTTTCAATTTATTGTGTTTGATTGGTATAATTTTCTACGTGAAAAATGTTAAAATAAAAGTATTTTTGGTGTTCGTTTGATTTTGTTTTACATGAAAATTGTCAATTAAAGGGATAAAATTTTCTAGTATTGAGGATAGAATTTGTTTACATTGCAAAAAAAAAAAAAAAAAAAAACCCAAAAAAAAAATTTTTTTTTTTGTTTTTTTTTTGTTTTTTTTTTAATTATTAAAACCCAAGAAAATCATTTATCTTTTGGTATTCTTTTGGCTTTATTTTACATGAAAATTGTCAATTAAAGGGAATCTTTTTTTTTTACAATAATTCTTAAAATTTGTTTCCATTGCCAATAAAAAAAATTAAAAATTAAAAATTAAAAATTGCTACAGTTACCGAGAAATGAATTCTCACCCCTCAATTAGATGAAAAATATCCATGTGGCAACAAAAGCAAGAAAATCAATTCCATGGAAAATAAATGGTATCAAACATCATTAAGGGTCAGTTTGAATGTAAAGATGAAATTGAATTGCCTAGAAAATGGATTCCAGTGAATTGAATTGACTATAATTGTTTTCCTGAGAATTGTAAATTATTGTGCTTGATTGGTATAATTTTCCAGATGGAAAATGTTGAAATAAAAGTGTTTTTTTTTATGTTCGTTTGACTTTGTTTTACATGGAAATTGTCAATTAAAGAAAAATATTTTTTTACAATAATTCTTAGAATTGGTTTCCATTACCAAAAAAAAAAAAAAAAAGTCGCTACATGGTGAGAATTCAAATTCCACCAAAATAAGGAAAATTCCAAATTTCAATAAATCCAATAAATGCAATTCCATGGAAAATATAACATATCAAACACCAAAAGTTGGAATTTCCAATTCCAATTCCAATTTCATCTTTTTCTTTTTGTCTTTTTTTTTTTCCATTTCCATGCTGTCAAACACTCCTTAATTGAGTAAAAGATGAAAAACTTATTCCATTTTCCATGGAATTGGTTCCAATCAAACACTGCCTTAGAATACAAAAAATAAATAAACGAGAAATACGTACTATGTGCCTGGTCAAGAGAAGGAACAGGAGGAAGCAAAACCCCATTAGTATAGTTTGCCATGACCACTGCACAAAAATCACATAAAAACAAGAAAAAAAATTAAATAATTCTGGATTATTGATTTCTTATCCTCACTAAATTGAGATGAAATATGAAACGAATATATTTTACATAAAATTAATAATTATGTGTTAGCATGTGGATAATTGTCTTTATGTGCTTTTTATTTTTTTTCCCTTTTTGGTTTGTGGGGAAAAGGCAATAAGTTTACTTTTACAATATTAGACGTGAGAGAAAATGTTCATGAATTGTCTACAAAGAACTCTTTTAAAATAATCACTATTTTTTTGGCCGTAAAAACGGATCAAATTAACCCAGTAAAGTCAATTAAAAGTGAGTAATAATCACCTTAAAAAAGTGGATAATAAATAATTCGTTATGTATTTATACAGTAAAACGTATTTTTCTATATTGAAACAGTAATTTGCAAAATTTATCCATGACATGCTAGCTGCTAGCATATATAATGAATTTATGCAGTGCAACTCAAATTTATTGAGAGAGAAACTAACCTCGTTTGTGCGATGGAAAACTGAACTGAGAACAGGAACCAAACCCATTTTTTTGGTGAAATTTTCTATGCCAAGAAGACTCTTAAGTTGCTGAAGAGAAACAATAATAGCAGCACCAGCCATGAATCCAACAAGTGTTGCTTTTGAAAGGAAATCAATAATAAATCCAAGCCTAAAAAAACAAACTATAGATAAGCTTTTCCTCTTCCCCAGTTGTTAAGACAAGTAGGAATTAATGCCATCAGTGATCATTAACTAATAAACAACCTTAAAAAACCCAGAGAAGCTTGAAAAAGACCAGCAAAAAATGTTGAAGAAAATGCCAGTTGAAGAAACAAGATAGGGTCTTTCCCTGGCGAAACTTCTTGTCTTAGCATTGATCCCATAATCAACGAAGCAATGGAAACTGGACCCACTGCAAGATCCCTTGAGCTTCCAAGAACAGCATATACAAGGGGTGGCACAAAACTTGAATCTAAAAAAGAAAAATAAGATATTTAGATACTGGGTTCCATGGTCGGTTCGTGATCCCTCGATGTCGAAGGCTCTCGTTTTACAGATATCGTCGAAAACAGCCATGCACTAGATAAAATTGTAACAGAAGAATTACTTACAAAGACCAACAATTGGAGGCAAATTAGCTAGCTTTGCATAACTAATACCCTGAAAAAGTTAAACCCAAAAAGAAAAATTATTAGAAAAACAGGAAAAAAAAATAGTCATGAATTAATTAAAAAAGCAAGAAAATGGAGTTTTTGATGGCATGCCTGAGGAATGGCTAGACTGGCAATAGTGAGGCCAGAAACAATATCAGATTTGAGTAATTTAAGATTATATTTAGGACCCCACTGTAGTATAGGGAAAATATACTGAGCTCCAAGTATAATTTTCTTTTTGGATGACTGTCCTTTAAATTGCCGGAAAGGGTCATCAGGAAACAAGGTTTCTTTGAATCTTGTCTTCAGTTTTTGAAGAGTGCTCCGGCGCGGTGGTGGCACCACCCTAAGTATCTCTGTCTCCATGGTGACTATCTCCACCGCGCAATGAGAATTGCTTGCATTTGGCGGTTCCATTTGGTGTACGTGTGACTTTGATGATACGATGTAAGGGTGGTGGTGGTGTATGCTATTTATGTAGTTTGGCTAGTATGTTCATTTACAGCAGTTATGCCAGGTGGGCCCGCAATAAAACTTTTGAAAAGACCGCTACTGTGCAAATTATTACTGGTCCACTTGGTCATAGACAAGCAAATCTTGGTATGTGTGCGCAATCTATCCCTCATGTACAATAAATCTTCTTGGACTGTCAGTCCACCATTCCTCTATGATCTATCACGTATTCGCATGTGTATTATACACAATTTATTTTATTTATATACCGCCCTCTTATGTTTTTTCAAAAAAAAAAAATATCATTCTTTTAATTACTAGATTAATATATGGTTTATCTATATATATATATTTTTATTATCTAAACGGTGTTCTTTATAAGTAGAATATAACCTTGTCTATTTATATAGCTTTCAATTTGACCATTTTGACTGAATAGTCGAGTTGTCATTAGAGAAATAAAGTACATGACTTCAAATTCAAAGTCGGCTCGAGGAGTGTCCCAAGAGACCACCGCCTCACAAAAATTGTGTTTTCTTCCACTAATTGGCTTCTATGTTTTGGTACAGTGCTCAGGCAAAAAACTATGAACATGTTTGACAGAGATTTTAATCCAATTAACATCAATTTTTTTACAGTTATTTTACTATTTCAACCATCATTTTTGAATCATTCTCTCACAAGTAGGAGCAACTTTATCCCTAACGATCAAAAAATTAATTAACAAAATCCATACCAAACAAGCACTATATATTTTAATCTTTTTTCTTAAACTAAATTGAGCCCCTTTTAACACTCAAAATTTCAGTTAGCGTTAGTTATTGAGTGACTTGAGTCAAAAACCATGACTTCTAAATATGCCTTTAGAGCTCAAAAAAGAAGAAGAGGGAAAGAGAAGAGACATTAATTCGAAATTAAGTTGGAGATATAGATAAGTACTTTAATGTCAAGAAAAAAAGAGAATGAAAGAACAACAAAATTAAGTGATCTTTTAAAACATTTTGTGTCGTTATTTGATTGTAATATAAATATTTTAAATATTTCATTTTTTTATCGTTTTATTGTTATTTTAAATTAGAAAAATTTTGTTCCGTAAAGCTCTTATAAATGAGAAAAGTTAATTGTTTGCTACATTTTTAGAAGTTTAAATTCTGAAGTTTGCCTTAGACCTTGCGAAACAAAGGGACAGCCATGACTTGAATCTTAGGAGCATTTATGCCATAATGTATTTTGTTCACTTTATAATGTTCAAAATAAAATAGAAATAGATACATTCTTTAAATTATAACGATTTAGTCCCCGTTTGGCCTTCTTTAAAACTCTTCAATTTAATTTAATTTTTTCTCTCTCCTATCTTCAATCACACAATATTCAATAAAATAATATTACATTCAAATTGGAAACTTTTCATCCACACAATCTTCAAAAAAAAAAATAATATTCCCTCATTATAAATTCAAAAAATGGGGCGAAACAGGGGTTTAAACTCTTTGATTATTAAGTGATTTGCCGCATAATGTTAGAATACACAATTATCTTAAATTCAGACAATTTATAAAAATATCTCATGTCATACTTCAATTTTAAAAAAAAAATGAATTCAACCTATGCTAATGGAAAATTTGACATAAATTTTGTACATCTTCCAAATTTTAAATGTTTACATTATACAATATGACAAAAAAAAAAGAGAGATATGTTGTTGGTCATATATTATTGTCCAAGTGGAAGACCCATATTCACACACGTGGCGTTGGAGGAGGGGGTTAAAAAAGCTACAAAAAGGTCAACGGTTGAGGTTGTCTTATTGAACGATGAGGTCGTTTCACTAGAGTTATCTGAAGTGGTACTTTCCCTTATGCATCCGAGGTGGGCTTATATCTTTCCGCTGAACTCAATAGCTCCTGAAGCCCTTGACAACTAGAAAAGGATTGATAAGCACATCTTTGGAATTGATTGATATGACATTCTCATTAAATAAGTGTTAGGGATGTCAGCCCATGTGAGCATCTCTTAGTCCCTTTCAATTTTCCACCAAAATTCAACACGAGGGCATTTCTAACCTTCAACAAGTTACGCTTCGAACCAATACGCCCAAGTCCCTTTCAGTTTCCCAATAGAATACAATCCAAAAAACCTACCACGGAGGTGAGTCAGCGTCTTTGATTGGCTAAGCCCAGGATAGTCTAACAATAGGCTAGATCAATGCCCTACGCCTAGAAATAGACAACGGAAGGAGCCTCAGTTGGGAGTTCATAACGAGCCTGTGGGAACTAATGCTAATCTTTCACCTAGAAATAAGCGAGAAAGAAAAACAGAAAAGGTAAGACAACGAGCAAAGCAATTCTACACACTTATAGAGGCCCTTGATAGGGAGGGAGATTATGCTGAAGAACATAAAGGTCCTGTGACCTCGATGATGACGATGACAATTTGTCGTTTTCACAAAAAATTAGAAATGCCCCCATGTTGAACCACTTCACGGTGCCTAAGATACCCAAGTATGATGGGAAAGGAGACCCCGCAAAGTACCTCAATAGCTTCAAAACTCACATGGGACTAAGGGATGCTACGCCAGCAATGAAGTATAGAACCTTCCGCTTATCCCTTAGTAGAGTAGCCGAGGTGAGGTACACTAGACTGGAGGCCGGAAGTATACGGAGTTGGTTTGACTTCAAGAATGCTTTTCTTAAGCGCTTTTCCATGAGCAAAGAAGGTGAAGGGTCGATTCAACGATTGCAAGAGGAGTCGCTGAAAAGCTTCTTGACCCGATTCACAGATGAAATGACCTATTGTATGCACAGATAGAAAAGCATTAAATGCCCTAAGATGAGGGTTGGACATGAATTCACTTTTTGGAGGGACATACAAAATTAAGACCTGCCAGTTACGACACCCTGCTGGGAATGATTAGACGAGAGATCATTAATGAAAATTGAGAAATCACCGGAATAGGGCAAACCAAGGTCTCTTACCTTTTCAAATGCAAAGAGGGAGAGGCCTAACGTCGCATTTAATTGACCGACAAGCTAGACCGTCCACCACTCTTAATCTAGAACAAGCGTTAGTAGCGACAACACTTAACTTAGTCCCAACTTTGGCTTATGAGGAGGTAAATCCCACCGTCGAGGTGTATCAGGAGAGACCACATTAGCGATTGACTTGAGGACAAGGAAGAAGAGGACGATGTGCACGACCTAGAAATAGGGACGAAGTACTTCCATATTGCATGTACCATCATTCCTACAATCACAGCATAATTGGATGCTAGGACATAGCCAAACATCTAGGGGTAAACACGGTTCATTTTGGGGGGTTTGAGAAAAATTTTCAAACCAAACCACTTCAATTTCTAAACCAAACCAATCCAAACCATTTTTTCAGTTTGGTTCGGTTTAAAACCACGATTTAACAAAAAGAAATTAATATGTATCAAATAAATTAAATCATAAATATTTGTCTAAAATTTCTTGTTAAAACATAAATTGTATTATTAAAAAAAGTGCAAATCAAAGTTATATAATTATAATCATTATAATGCAACCACATGATATAAATATTTTAGTTGATACTAATGGCGTTCATTTGCAAATGTAATACATGATTCATTTTCTTCATAAATATAAAAATATACTACATAAATTCATTGATTATAGTTAAATGATATAAAATAATTAATAAAAGAAAATGATTAAAAAATCAAAATACAATAGTATGTAGTTATTATGACTTTTTGTGAATGATTCAAAGCTTCTACTAAATCTAAATATTGGTGAATTACTTTAAAAGAGATCGACAAACTAACAATTATTAGAACAAAACAATATAACTACCAACAAAAATATAAAAATAATTAACAAAAAATGAAAGAATTTTGATAATCTGACTTGAATATGAGCAAAATTTGAGAAAAATATTAGAAAGAAATGAAATGTGCACGTTTGAATTAAAATCTAGATTTTATTATCTGCTTAATTGTGATGGAGAATTGATAAATGTGGTTTAGCATCAATTGTTCAACACTTTACCCAATTTGAGAGTTTTACATTCACAGTTATAATGACTCATGAATATTTGGATATGATTAATTAATTAATTGAGATGTCTAATTGTCGATTTGAGTTTAACTGAATTATGTCTAATATAAATGTATCTTTATAATTGAAATGTATTAAGTTTATTAGGTTAAATAAAATTTAGACTAATTTATTTTTAGATTTTTTTGGGTAAATGGTTTGGCGGTTTGAAACGATTTGCAAAGATTGAGATCTAAATCAAACCCTTCGAAACGGTTTGGTTTAGTTCAAAATCAAAACGTTGACGGATCCACATGGAACCAAAGCAAAGGTTTCAGGAAAACGGTTTCGGTTCAATTTTACGGTTTCGTTGTTCAACCCTACAAACATCCGAGCAACCAAAGAGAAAACGAACATCCTCAAAGAACGAGACCCCTCGATAGGGTCGATAGCTGAGAAATGATGGAAACCACTGACGCAATAGAGAGAACTCATACAGGTGTAGTAAGGATCGTGCAAGACCTGAAGAAGTCGGAGATATCAAAGGAGTCCTTCACTAAATTTTGGACGTGAGCCCATTCGGGAAATCGATACAATATCTGGAGGACCGTATGTAGGTGGCGAGACAATGAATGCCTAAAGGAACTATGCTAGGGACGTTAAGGATGCCCAATGGCAAGCTTCATTGTTAGCAGTGGTCAATCTTCCACACGTATGGAGGTTCAGCAGATTATGTTTACCCAAGATAATGCAGCAATGGTATATTATCTTCACTATGATGCCATGGTCGTAAGGATAGTGGTGGCCAGAAATGGTCTCAAAAGAATATTGGTGGACAATAGAAGTTCAGTCAACATAATATATAGGCCCATTTTTAACAAGATGGAAGTTGACCACAAATTGACCTCGGTAACTTCTCCCTGTACGGTTTCATAGGTAACAGCATCCTTCCTCGAAGGAAAATCACTTTAGCGATAAAAATGGGAATAGCGCCACTGAAGGCGTAAAATTTCATGGAATTCTTGGTAATAGATCAACATTCAACCTACTATAGGATATTGGAAAGATCTGCTCTGAAAGAATTGTGGGCAGTGACCTCAACCCACCACCTCTGTACGAAGTTTCCTACAAAGAGAGGAATTGCAACAGTCAGAGGTGACCAACGAAGTGCTAGGGAGTGTTATTCGAGCTTTCTACAAAAAGTTGAACTAAGGAGTGTGAATGTTATATTAATGAAAATCAACGAGGTCGACAACCCTGCACAAGGAGATGACGTCGAAATGGTCAATGCTTCTGAAAAAGAGGCCACTATGGAATATAGTCAGGCCCGAAGAAGTGATAGTAGCTGAAGAAAGTTCTCAGATTGACGAACTAGACCCCCGTATAGTTGATGGCGAGCTTCAGACAGCCCTAGTAGAGGAACTGAGAAGTTTTAAAGTAGGTTCCAACGATTTTCCCAAGTCCCTGCAGGTCGACAAAAGTCTATCGCCAGCTTTGAAAGAAAAGCTAAAAAATTTCATGCAAAATTACTTGGATATTTTTGCTTGGAAGCACGAGGATATGGTTGGAATCGGCCCAAAGGCCAGCCATCATCACCTAAAAATCGACCCTAAGGCAAACCCTCACAGGAGAAAAATGAGAGCTTTAAATCTCGAGAGGTATGAAACCTTGAAAGACAAGGTGCAAAAGTTGATTGCTAATCGCTTCATCCGGGAGTCGATTTATCTGAAGTGGGTATCAAACCATGTAGTGGTAAAGAAGCACAATGAAAAATAGCGAGTGTGTGTAAATTTCACTAATCTGAACCGAGCCTGTCCCAAGAACAATTTTCCACTCCCTTGAATAGACTAGTTTGTTGATTCTATGGCGGGTCACGAGTTACTGAATTTCATGGATACGTATTTCGACTATAATGAAATCCCATGAATTCGGCAGATGAGGAGCATATATCTTTTATCATTGACCGAGGCTTGTACTGCCATAAGGTGATACCTTTGAAGATGAAAAATGGTAGAGCCACCTACCAAAGACTGGTCAATGAGATGTTTGCTGACCTTATTGGTAAAACGATGGAGGTATATATGGATGATATGCTTGCAAAAAGTTTGAAAGCGGACGACCACATCCGACACTTAGAGGAGGTCTTTCAGATAGATACAAAATGAGACTAAATCCTCTCAAGTGGGCCTTTGGAGTAGCCTTGAGTAAAATTTTGGATACATGGTAAATCAAAGAGGCATTGAGGCCAATTCAGACAAGATTAAGGCCTTGGTAAAAATGAGGTCACCCCAAAAATCCAAGGAAGCTCAAAACCTTACAGGACAAGTGGCAGCATTAAGCCGCTTTGTATCAAAGGTGACAAATAATTACATCCCATTTTTCAGTCCAAAAAGGGGGAACCATTTCCAATGGACACAAAAATGTGAAGAGCAGGTGCTGAAGAAGTACCTCGGCCAGGCCTTCATCCTGTCGAAACCTAAGAACGGGAAACCCTTATTGTTATACTTAGTCATGACCACCGAACCAGTTAGCTCAGTGTTGCTATGAGAAGTGGAGGGTCGTCAGTTACCATTTATTATATAAGCAAAGTACTTCTAGCGACTGAAACACGCTATCCAGACATGGAAAAAATTGCTTTAGCACTCGTCACCGTTTCTCGAAAATTGAGGCCCTATTTTTAGGCATACACTGTCGAGGTCTTAACCAATTTCCTCTTAAGCAAGTGCTTCAGAAGCCAGACGCTTCTGGAAGACTATTAAAATGGGACGTAGAACTGAGTGAGTTCGACATAATTTTCAAAGCTAAGACAGTAGTTAAGGGTTAGGCACTGGCAAATTTGGTGGTTGAATTCACTCCCCTTCTAGAAATGGAGCGTGTCGATCTCCCAACATAGAATTTGTTTGTCGATGGTTCCTCAAGAGAAGTCGGATCTGGGGCAGACATTGTGTTGGTTAGCCTAAAGGCACACAAGCTCAATTGTGCCATAAGGTTTGGATTTAAAGCAACAAATAACATAGCTGAATATTAAGCCCTCTTGGCTGGCCTCAGATTGGCCAAAGAGATGCAAGTTAAGAGGCTCCGCACTAGTTGTGACTCTCAACTAATGGTTAACCAAGTTAATGGTAGTTTTGCTGCCAATGACAAGAGCATGGCGACATATCTTAAGCAAGTCATCAAATTCCTTCCTACTTTTGAAAAGTTCAAGCTTACCGTTGTACCTATGGAGCAATTTCTAAGGCCCTTGATTTCGAAAGAACAACAAGTGATGTGGATAGAGGATACCCCCTTATGGATGGGCCCCATCATTGCATTCTTACAAGATCAGCTCCTAGCCTTTGACAAAGAGAAGGCACAAAGGTTGAGAAGACGGGCCACCCACTATACCTTCAAGATGGCATACTCCACAAGTTTCTCCATGTCTCTATTTCGATGCATAGGTGAGGAAGAAGCTACTTACGTGCTAAGAGAAATACATGAAGGTGTGTACGGAAACCATTCAGGAGGATGGGCCCTGGTCCAAAAGGTTCTTAGGCAAGGGTACTATTGACAGACCTTGAAAAAGAACGCCCAGCGATTTGAGAAAAAATGTGATAAGTGCCAACATTTTTCAACAGTTCAACAACAATCCTCCCAAGGGCTTAATGTTGTATCTAATCCTTGGCCATTAGCCAAATGGGGATTGATTTGATTGGACCTATGCCTAAAGGACGAGGCATCGCTTGTTTTGCTATCGTCTCAATTGACTACTTCACTAAGTAGGTCAAAGTCGAACCACTGTCCAAAATAAACTGAAGCAAATACGTCAAAATTCTTATGGAAAAACATCATCTACAGGTTCGACATTCCTCTTTTGATTGTGTTAGACAAAGGAAGTCAATTCGATAATAAGAAGGTTAAGGGCCTATACAATGCGCTGGGGATCAAGAAGTACTTTTCCTCCCCACATCACCCCAAGCAAATGGATAGGTCGATGCTATTAATATGACCATTAAATACACGTTGAAAATGAAGCTCGAGGCTTCGAAGGAAGTTTAGGTTGACGAGCTACCCTAGGTCTTATGGGCCATCTGGAGTACAAGCAAAAATGCCACTGGCCAAACCCCAATTTTCATGACCTATGGTGTTGAGGCAATGAGTCTAGTCAAGGTAGGTCTGCCATCACCTTGTAGGTTACACTTCAATGAGATATCCAATAACGAATTGAGGAGATGCGAACTGGATTTTCTTGAAAAAGGAAAAATGAGTCCCAATCCAAATTAACTATATATCAAAGGAAAATGACGAGGTACTACAACTCGAAGGTCAAGAAAAAGGTGTTTCGTGTAAACGACCTCGTACTTCGGAGAGTGTTTTTGTCTACTAAAGAAATAGGGGTTGGAACTCTTGGGCAGAACTTGGAAGGGCCATACCGTGTAAAAGAAGAGGTCAGACCTGGGATCTACAGAGTAGAATGGCTAGATGGAAAGGTATAACCTCATCCATAGAATGCAGAACATCTGCGAAAATACTACCAATAAACTTTTTATGCGACCTTGTATTGATTGTTTAATAATGTGATGAGTTTGGCCTTAACTTGATCTACTCAGTAAATTGTATGAAAATGATAAGCTAAGTCCCGAAGTGGAGCACTTCAATATCAAACTTAGTTTTGAAGACTGTTACAAAGTCATTATTAAGCAACACTCAACCTCTCCCATTACAAAACAAACAAAACGGCTGAACTACAAACATTTGTGTAAAAAAGTAACACAAGCATCTAATGAAACATAAAACAAATGCATAGACGAGGTTATTAAACAAAATGAAACAACGTCAATGAATATGAAATTGAAAATTTTCATTAATAATTAAGAAAACAACTTTGGCTTCGAAGGTCGACATTGCCAAAAATAAAAAAAATAAAAAACCCTATCTAGGCAAGTGGGTGAGGGGGAGGTACAAATGACACTATGGCATTAGGGGCCACCTCTTGGACATCAGCCGCTGGGTCATTGGCTTCGTCTTCCATTTCAATGACTTGGCTTCCCTCTGCTGGTGTTTGAAGCTCACCTCTCTTCTCCAGGAACTCTGCCCTCAGCTCAGAAGTGTTGATGGCTTGGAGATTGGCTTCGATCCATTCCATCACCTTTGAGTAGGCATACCTCGGCCAGTAAGTTCCAAAGCTTAGGTATGCCTCTAAAAGATGGAAGTTGGCAATGTATCTTTTCTCTGCCTCACTGCCAACAGACTCAGCCTCCCTCCTCGCTACTTCTTTTTCCTCACCAAGTTAGAGATCCAGGAGTTTAGCCTTCCACCTACTCTTTTAGAGCAAAGTTCTCTTTATTGGCCAACTCAAGGGCCTCCACAGCAATCCTTTGGTGGTTGTCAGATGTCTCCACTCGCAGTTGGACCTCCTTCTTTAAATTTTCAATTTATGCTAACACAAAAGTGAGCTTTATCGACTCTTCAGCTTGATTCTTCTTCAAAGCCTCCACTTCAGTTGAAGCCTTTCTAGATGCTTCCTCGGCCTCAGTAGCCCAGGACATATAACCTTTATTCTTATTCATGAGGTTTTTAATGAGGACCTCAGCCTCGATAACAGTGCCAAACACCCTTACCGTTTGGCTCACCATTGTGGTAAAATCATCAGCACACTCGCTGGACTCCACGAAGAGCTGCCAACTTTCCATCCAGTACTTGTAAAAAGTTGCTGAAGCGGTTTGCACTTCTGTAGGCAACATCGTCAGAACCTCCGGAGCCAGCTCGACACTCCTGCAGGAAATAGAGAGATTCAGGCGAGGAGTGGCTTCATTGGATAAAGACTTACAGGAGGTCTTTGTCTTTTTCGATGAACTGTAGGGGGCTCAACTTCAGTGACCCTCTTTTGGGCCCCTATTGTAGCAACAATTGAAGCTTTCATCAACTTCTCCTCAGTAGAGACTTCAGAGCGAAGCGACGATGGACTGACAGCTGATCCACCGACTTCGGTAGCAGAAAAATGTATATTTTTCTTGGGGACCTCCTCCACTTTCTCATTCTTTTTGTCCAAGGGAGGTCTCCTAGAGGCCTCTTGGCCAACGACCTCCTTGCTGACCTTCTCTACTTGGTCTCTCGCCTGTTTTCTTGCAATAAATAAGAGCTTCAGCCTTTTCTCCTAGTCGTGGAGGTCATAGCCAAAATGGTGGCAATGTTAGGAGTGGGATGCATCCTCTTCCCAAAACTCTCTGCAAAACAAGTCCGCTACCACTTTAGAATACTAAACAAATAAACTAAGTAATGTAAATCAATAAATTGCCAAAGTTACTGTAGGAATATCTCTCTTGGCCATTAGGTTGAATTCTTCAAAATATCGCCTCGAAACAATGAACCTTTCAAACTCCCTCAACGAAGGGGAGCACAAGTAAATATCCTCGGTAAACTCGAGTTCTGATGAACTGAGCTTGAACCTATCAACACCTCCTGCAAATAGAAAAAGGAATACAATGTTAGACATAGTGAAAAAACGGTCACTATATGTGAAACAATAAATATTGACACTCATTGACTTCGGAGTAGGAGATCGAAACTGTCACATGGGGAATAATGTCATCCTCACACACTTGCTACTTTCCCCTTGCCCAAATCTACGTCTCCTTCTACCTTTTGATGGAGAAGGGAAGACCTATGACAAAGAGGGCATGTGACTTATGAACATAGGGAGTACCACCCCCTTGAATCCCCTTTACCTAATGACGTAGGTTGGAGTAGGGTCTAGAATACGTGGAGGACCATATCCTCATCCAGTGAGGTCAAGGGTGTCAATGAGTCGAGTCGAGCTGGCTCTCGAGCCAAAAAAATGAGCTTTTTTGGCCCTAGTGGAACTGAGTAAAAGCTCGGCCAAAAAATCGAGACTCAGCCCGAAAGGCCCAAACCAAAAGCTCGAGTCAATTTTTTTTTCTGCTCACAAAGTCTGTCGTTTCATATTCTAAGGCTCAGATTGCACTGTAGCTCTTATGCACGCCATTTTGCCTGGGGGACAAAAGGCACGCTTGCAACCGCCATCATTGAGTATTTTATGCGAAGATAGTTACGTGTATAGAAAGTTGAACCGTTGATAGCTATCTTTTCTAGAGATTACAAATAACAGCCAATCATTCCAGCACGACGCTTTATAAATCCCACAGTTTCCAACATTGACCCTATACAACCTCTCCAATCAATAACCACCTCGTTCTACTTCCGAAGCTCATCACTCCGGAAAATTCACATTACTATAACCTCAGAGTAAATGAACATCGGTTCAGACAGCTTCTCCTTAAGATGTAGCTTTTAGGTTGCCTCAATTTTTCCATAAACTCTAATTTCCACATAAATGTTTGCAAATTAGACTTGCAGGACTGCACTATTGCACAGATTTTTCAAAATTGACGAAATATAAAATTCTATGTATCACATGAATGATAATACATAGACTTGGGAAACTATTGTTGTTGATCATGCATTACGGTCCACGTGGAAGCCCTATATTCACACACGTGGCATTGGTGAGATCAAAAGAGATACAAAAAGGTTGCATTGAACGATGAGGTCGTTTCACTAGAGGTATCCGAAGTGGTCCTTTCCCTTACGCGTCTAAGGTGGGCCTACTTCTTTCTGCCGAACTCCACAGCTCCTAAAGTCCTTGACAACTAAAAGAGCGTCTGATAAGCACATATTTGGAGTTGATTGATGTGACGTCCTCATTAAATAAGTGTTAGGGATGTCAGCCTCGGGATATAGAGTGGCCGACTCCTTGTCAAATGTCTGTCAATGTAATTAATGTGAGGTAGGATTAATGTGACATTAAGGTCTAGCATATCAGGTCACGTGGATTGAATCCAACGTAACTACCTCAGCCTGATCACTATAAATAGCCAATTCTTGTATCATTTTAAATGATGAATCTTTGAATAAGGAAAAGAACACAATGCACTTATTCATACATAGTTGTTCACCATTTCCACCTTCTTCGACAAATACATGCATTTACAGTTGGTATACGGCTAACATTTCCATGTGTACATTGTCTTCAAACGACACCTGCTGGCCATTTTTAGAGGTCAACAAGATATAAATGGGACTTTTGTTTCAACAAACTCAATAAGAAAGGGTAAATCTTGATTTATAGGGTAGTCAAGTTGCACAAATACAAAAAAAGATATGAAGATATATGAATTTTTTAAAATATAGGATAAGAAATAATTTAAATTCTAAAAATTATAAATCCATGTAGTGTAAATTTTTGAAGAATGTCCAACGTGACGTCTTAATAAGAATGACTGCAATCTTAAAGGAAAATTGAAGGATAGCCTTATCATGATAAATTGAAGAGAGATGTCAAGGTTGGGGTAAACATTTGTGATAAAGCAATAATATGTCATTAAAATGGAAAATTTATAAAAGTGGCATAAAATAGAAGAATATTCTCAACATATTATGCATTTTGCTATTTGTACATAAAACGGTACATAAACGATTATCGAAAATGATGTGGGAGAAAAGATTGAATGAAAAAGTTTACTGTGTTGTAAACTGACAAATGATAAAGCACCATGTGTGTATTATATTATCCCTTATGTAAGTCTTGATGTACAATTAGTAAGGTCCAAATATTATTTTCTTGGGCATTGTTATATGTATATCAACATTTACATAATGGGTTAAATAATACCACATGCCACTTTATCATTTGCTCGTTTAAAATGCAATCAACTTTTTCATTTTATTTTTTTCCTCCACATCATTTTATGTAACCTCTTATATCCTATTTTTATGTACAAATAGCATAATCCTATTTTTTCACTCAAGAATGGTGCACTTTTCTATGCGGTTATGAAATTTATGTAACAGATTTAGTTCTACACATTAAATGTGCTTCACCCTCTTTGTTATACGTAGAACTGCTAACCAAACATAATTGACTATAACTATCCCTAAATAGGAGTCAACAAAGGCTGACAAGAAATTATTTTGAATCCTAAATTAGATTGTAGAAATTAAAATGTAACTATGTAAGAATTCATGATATTGTTAATTTTGCTCTATAATAATTATACCATCATATTATTGCATAATCTATAGTTCAAAATGCATAAATAGAGGGAATTTTTTTTATTATTTTTAAAAGAAATTGTAATATGTTTTTCATATTTATAAGACCCAACTCAAACGTTGACTTGGCTAAGCCATCACTTCATTGGGTCATTGGTTGAACTACTGGCTCACTGATCGGACTGATGAATCAATGTTTATTCATCTGAATTTTAATAGTAATTGATTGTACTTTTCTCGATGATGTACGTTTTTTATCTTTAAAAACAATAAAACAGTTTTAAATAGTTTATTATTCATTGGGAAGTGATGCTTTCGACTACTCAGTCAGAACATAAGTTAGTTATAATTTCAATTAGTAGAATTTTGCCATCTAGAAAGCAACTCGATGCTTATATTTATCTTGGCATTGTAGTCGTTTCGACCTTCTCCTTGAAATACTGAATTGCTGAGGAATCAGTGTACATGAGGATTGTATTGTGTCATAGGTTGATCTTGCATTTAGACGAGATTATGGAGAATAATTAAATTTTTAAAGAGGCAGTTTGATAAAGGCAAATTAAAGTTGGCATCAAAATATAATACCACGTGGCAGTTAACCCAAATGTCATGTTCCTATCGGGACAAAACCTGATTCATAATATATATATATATATATATATATATATATATATATATATATATATTTGAATTTTGTCTTGTATTGAAATATTATTTTGCTATAATTTTTGTGCATATTTATCTGACCTTTTCGAAAATAAGTGAGTTTGGATTATGGTTTCAAGTTCAATTAACTCAATGTGGCTAACTAATAAATATTCCTCTTAAGTATTACTCGTATATTCAATTATTGAGCTTCTCTTTGTTGAGGTTGATATTCACTAACTACCCCTATGTAGATTGTCTCGTCAATACGAAATTGCTCACGAGGTCAATCTAATGTTTAAGGACTATTGAAGTAATAGACACAATTGAATTGAGCTTTTTACCGTGCATACATAAAAATGTAGTAGAAAACTTTACGTATAGGTATACGAGGTCTTTTGTAAATGAATACTATTTAGATGTAGTAGGATATGAGTAGGATTGTCGCTCACACTTTAGAGAAATATATTGTATCGTATTGTGTCATTTCAAGAGATTGTGTTCATCTTCTTATCATGATCAAGACAAAAATAGTTCCGATTGAAATGAAATTCGGATTATGTCCTTGGTCAGATTTTGATTTGGCCAATTGGTAGTAGTAAGGACTAAGATGTTTTGGCTTCGAACTTGCGTACGGGATCCGACATGGTTAATCAATAATAGTTAGGTGGATGTTAATTTCTAAACGTGATTCATCGATCAACTTTTTCTTCATATGCTGCTGGTTGGTTAGCCTATGCCTCGGTGGTCTCTTCTACGTTAGTCCTTTTCTTCACAGTTGTTTAGTTATCACTTAAAGATGATAGCCAACTAATCGTTTACGTCGACTTAAGTGACAACGTCACAATAAGAGGTTCATGTGGTTCCGTGTCTCAACTATGTCGCTACTTTAAAATTTGCACTCCACAATTGTTAGTTAACTCTTGACAATAAGCAAAATCTTTTCGAAAACAGCGAATGATTCTCAAATAAGCGCATGTTACGTAGAATGTGATAGATGTTGGGAATCTACTTATACATACACAGCGGAATTTAAAATAATTTTCGATTCCCACCAAAAATCGCCTTTGTGTTTAGATAGAAATTGTGATAAGATTGTACATTTTTCAAATCTGCAATCCTTTTGCTTTTCTTTTCGTTCCACAACCTTGATTCGTCACCACAGCTGTCCAATTGTCCAGCCTCCAATGGTGATCCACACAGAGAATATGAGTGCAGCCTCTAGGGTTTTCTCTTGTGCCAGCAAGAATAATGAAAACCTTATGGCCCTCAAACCCTAATTATGTATTTATATAAACCCAAACAGGCTCGGCTCGGTCCGGTCCAATAATTAATTAATCCAATTAATTAAACCCGATCCGTGAATTAATTAATCCAATTAATTAATTCGAAAATATAAATAACAAATCCAATTAATTAATTTATCCAACGATTGTTAAATTAACCAATTGGCAATTTGCAATCTTCCAATTCTCTTTTGTGTGTGACACATTAGGTTCCCGACCACGATATCTAACGACGTGAAATATTATTTTGATCTAATCAAAATTGATAAATTAAAACACCCTTTTAATTTATCGTCAATTCACATTCGCCGTCCCTGATTGACATCTAGCAATGTGTCAAGGCAATACATGTGACGGGAAATGTCACGTGGTATGACAAAACCAAATTCGTTCGTTTACCGTGAAACTATAATCCCTTCGTCAATATGATCCGATCAATTACGAGATATGAAGTTGTGTCAATCTCGATCATCGATCATATCTTTCACTCCACTATTAAGTCAATATAAGTCGAAAAATCCTTTTCGACTTATGAGTATACCTTGACCAAGGATTTTATCATCGACTTAATTGAATGAAACGCAGATCATAATCTCCTACTATCTAAGAGTGACGAATCATTTATTGATCAATCACAACCTTCATACGGTTCTTGACGTACCCGAACGATAACGTATTAGCGGCCCTTTTTAGAGCAACATCCAACACCGCCAAAGTATGACTGTCCTCATATAAGGTACTATGACGACCTCAAGTCAAAGGACCAATTTCCACTACCGAACGTTAGAGATTAACCACTGACACCCAGATAGTTATCCATATGGAATCTCTCGACGGGTCTCCAATATTTTGTTCTATAACAAAAACATCCACGTGTTTATTTAAGTGTCACCACACTTTAGCTTGTGAGATCAGCTACTTACTTCACAAGTAAGAAATGCCACACGTGATGGTCTATCCGTAATAACGATATCCGTATCTCGTTATTACTTACGACCACGGATGATTTAAGATTCAATCAGATGTAGTTTGTATCTCACAATCACAACTCCTTGTGATTAACAAATTACAAATATTTGAATCTACGAACTCTATTATTTATTTAATTGTCTATTAATTAAATAATAGATCTGTCATTTAATTACATTAATTATATATAAAAGTATTTATGTCCAAAATTGATTGGACCTAGGGCATAATACTTACCATAGAAACATAAATAAATTTAGAAAAGAGGAGAAAAATTGAAATTCCCTTCCCTATTAATATAATTAAGTTTATAATGAAATACGTAAGTTCATTTTTAAGTAAATGGTCTTCAAGTGTAAGTGAATTTCTACTAAATAACAATTATACAGGTAATAAGCTCCTAATTTGATAAAGGTGGTGTTGATACATGGATTGACTTAAATTAAATATTATGAAGTGGGTCAAATTTTTGAGTAGGAACAATGGTCCCGTTTGATAAAATCCTACCTAACAAACTCTTCAGTCATTTTTCATTATTTCTTCTTGCATGAAAGACTTTGAATTCGGCAAGTTAAACTCAAATATTAGTCTAGCAACTCTGGATCGAGACCGTACAACTCTTCTTGTACAATCCATGTATCATCACTAGTCAGGTGCAGAGCTAGCCCTGAAATTTTGGGTGCTCTATGCGAGATTTTAAAATGGTGCCCCTTCAAATAACTAAAACATATATTTTAAAAAAATAGTTTAATAATATTATTTAATTGCAAAAATACGATATTTAAATTTTTTTTAAATAGACATGAACAAAAAAAAATATAAATAAAGCTCAAAAGCATCTCTCAAACTTCATCAAAATTCATATGTCATCAACAAAGAACCATTCAAGCCACTAGTCTTTTCGTGCAATTCCATATAAGCAAACCTTGAAAAAAATATATATATCAAGTGTAAAGTTTGAAATATAACAAATCATGTAAAAATATTTCTTCTCGCATTTTTAGAAGCAAGCTCACTAATTAAACTTTCACAATCAATATTTTCTAGAAAATCTTTCTCAATAGATTTCAAAGTTAATCCATTCAATCGTTCTTGTAACATAGTTAATCACAAATATGATTTTAATAACTTCAATTTTTAAAAATCTCTTCCCGCAGATGCAACAGTAACAGGAATTTTCAATAATATTCTATAAGCAATATATGTATTCGGAAAGCAATCTAATCTTTTCAAATAAGTCAATATATCAAAAGCCATCTTTATTTCTTTTGGTAAAAGATTTCGCAGAACTTTTAACTTTTGAAATAAATATTCGCAATTAAGATTGTAAAAATTTACATGTCTTGAAACAATATCAAGATGATCACAACATGCTTTCAAATTAGCATCATCCAATGAGTTTAACTTGTTTGAAGAAAATAGAAATCGAATTTTTTTTCCATATGAATTGAATTGATCAAACCTTTGTTCAAGCGATCCAATTGCTTGATCTACTATATAAAAGAAATAATTGGTCCTGAAAGAATCTTTAGGTGATTGTGCATCATCTACAATGGCATTTTCATCTATTGTATAAAAGAAATAATTAATTTCTTTCTTCTTTGCCTCAATTATCTTTGAGGCAATTGATAAAGACAATTGATTTCTTTAATTCTTTTCTCTGAAAAGGCGATTGAAAAAGGTGGTTGCTAAATATTTCTTTCTTCTTTCAGTTCTCTGGCCGGCCTGATCTCTTTTCGATTTTTCCCTTTTCCTTCACATTATTTAAGGTAGGAATACTATTTATGTAAGAATATTATATTCAAGGAAATTATAATTAGTTAGTCAAATTATTCTTAATTTTAATATCTTATGCATAATAATAAAAAATTTGTATTTTAAATATTTAATTATAAATAAATATACAACTATAACAAAAAAAATTTTGTTGCCCTTACAATTATTAGGACCTCTGCAGTTGCTCAACTTGCGCACCTTCAAGGCCATCTCTGGCTAGGTGGATTATCTTTCCACCACCCCAGAAATCAACCGTAGATACCATCTTTAGAAGAAACAATATGATCATCGATCGAGAACTCACAGTCAAAGCTTGTGACTCTGGAAGGGCTAATTGACCTTCGAAAATAGATTAAGGCAACAATTTGATGTAGGATGATCCGAGTCGAGTGATGCTGATTTGTCAGATTGCACGATGATGGCGCTAAGATACCATGAGATGGCGGATTGGCGCAAAGATGGGAAGCGAATCGCAACTATTTCCTTGATTCGGGGAATTTGACACGTCTTTGATAATTTGGCCATAACTTTGGTTACGATTATCAGAATCGTTATTATGACCATAATTCGGAAAGTTCACTTTGGCGCGATTTTAAACCCAAAATCCGCTGTTTTCCTCTCCGAAATTCAATTTTTAGTTATTTTTTGCTATTTATGGTAATATTTCGTTTCCCTTTTTTCATATGTTAGAAAACTCGAATTTAGCCAAATTTTTGGCAACCTACTTCTTTTACTTAATATTTTATTCTGGTGTAATTTCGGAATTTTGTCATTTTTGATAATTTTCCTATAATTTCGTATTTTGCAACTATTTAACCCGGCTTGTGGGTCAATTTTGGTCATTCTGCATTATTAATAATATTGCGTTGATTTCATAGGATTTTCTCTGATTTTTGGGCATTTTCTTTCGTTTCTTTCTTGCGAATCATCTGCTACAATAAGCCAATAAGATAATCACTATCTTACCCGGCGTCACAATTAAAGCTCGAAAAAGCCTCCATAGGAATATTAATTGTCTAACTAGGCTAATATTTAAATGCTGTGGCAAGTCTAGCATATATGTATTAGTTTTGCTAAAGTAATAAATTGAACTAGACAGAATATTTAAAAGAATATAAAATGTATTACGAAACAAATTAACAACCCTATTTATAGGGTTATAAATCAATGTAAAATGAAAGATCCTACACTATTACACGATCATATTAGTAGGAAAATAATATAATAAGAATCTAGAAGATATTACAATATCGCGAAAATATGTAAATGTTTCTGAAAACTAAAATCCTATTTAACAACCATTATTTGAAAATTCTTTTCTTTATGTACTCGTTGTCAATCATACAATAAAACATTCTGCAATTAAATTCAAAACTTTTTTCAACTTTTAAACCATATATTCTCCTAAAAATCACCATCCAAAATATTATTGTTCTCAAATAATGATCGTCAAACAAGGGCACAGTAGTTAGTGATCTTTGGGCAAACAAAATTAGCCTCAACGATGATCAAAATATGTCCACGTGACAGTCAACTTGGAATTTCACCATTAAGAATCGGAGGACTAAAAGAACCTTAGGGAAGGTCAATTGATTGTTAAAGAAAAACCTTTGACAAAAGGTCAGGAACTGGTGAATATTAATGGAACCTCGTAACAAAATTAATAATCGATCTAACAAATGTTCAAGAATCGGTCAATCAAATAAACCTTGATAACAAGGGTAAGAACTAATCAATTTTAGAAAAATGAAAAACTTAGAATAAGGCCATAAAATGGTCGATTGAAAAAAAGGACTCGGTTAGTAAAACAAAACCTTGTAAAGAAGGTCAAAAAATGATCAATATATAAGGTTAAAAAAATAATAATAATAACAAGGTCATTAATAGATGGATTAAATAAAAAGAAAAAATTCGTAACATGGTCAGAAATGGATAAATAAATAGACAAATCTTATAAATAAGGTCGTAAATGGATAGATAAAAACGTAGTTTTCTCTACAGACAAACTGCTATTTCATTTGCATGATCTTGTGCTGGCGTATCAGTTGGGTCAAGTGACATATCTATATATTATTTATAAGAAAAATAAAAAGATGGATCGACTTTAAGGAAATTTCTGTCCTTTCATTCTAAACTAATGACTCTGTTGAAAAATCGTTAAAGCTTACATTTGAGTACAAAGTGTTGGAAAATAAATAATTTAAGTCTTAAATTTTCAAATTAATAATTTGTTGTTCCTATTTTAATTTCAATTTAGTGCAAAATTAAATTAATAATATTATAGTATAACATACATATTATAACTTGGGGTATAAATGTGGTGGTTGTTGTAACTTAAAATAAGTTTCAACATTTAAAATTAAAACCTATTAATTTTTAGTTTTAACATAAAATTAAAAGAGCATAATTCATATGTATGTTTTCTCATTATTGTGAAGGTTAAAGTTTTACACTATATAAGGGAGTCGTTTCTATAATTTGAGGAAACCATTTGAAGCATTACTTTTTCTACAATTTTATATTATATTTTTGGCATCTCGATAATGGCTCGTTCACTTATCTTCTTATGGTCGTGCCCATAGAAGAATAGTCACATGTGTTTTATTTTGGAGTCATGTAGTGTTGAAAGAACCCGCACGAAGGGGAGACAACACGATTTTAGGATAGCGTCGTCGACGTGACTCTCAATACTTGTTTTCTTTCCATCCCTCTTTTTATTTTTATATTATTGTTGAATTATATTTATGTCAATTAATTGATTATGCTAATTTATAAATAAATCTCCATACAAATCACCCAATTTTTCCAACACAAAGTTGACTAATTAATTACTTTCCAACAAAATGCTTCAATTCTTTATTAGTGGGAGATATATGAGATATCGAAGATGAAAGTAATCATGAAGGAATCCAATGTAAGACAAAAGATTTGATCAAAAATTGCAGAAATGAAAGCTTATCCGAATCTCTTTAACTTGTGGAATTCGAAGCACTCATCAGATCCCTTTTTAATGGCCCACTCTGCTATGGAATCATTTCACAGAAACTGAGTACTCTCTGTGCCTGGCTTATTTTGAATTGTTAGTTCTTGTAGCCATTTGAATCCACAGACACATCACATGTATGTAATATTGTATTATGCACATTGGTATACAGTAATCTTGATACGAGCATGTTGGACAGATTCATGCATGGAACCCACTGCTTTCTTTTTCTTTTTCTTGTACAGTATTATGTCAAATACTATGCATTAAGGACCGAACATCAAAGTAGACTTTAGAGATGTAAACGGGGTGTGTAGTGGCGAAAGTAAATATTTTGAGTTAGGGAGCAAAATCAACTTTCAAAAAAGTTATGAAAAATTTTACATTAGAAAAAAATATATCCCATATAAATATACACCCGAAAAATTACATGTGGTATGACTTTTTTGAATATAAAATTTCGAAAATTTTTAATGTCTGTAAAGATTTGAGATTCTATTTTAAAATGTCAACCTTGTAAAGAGAAATAACACAATTCTTTATAAATTGGTTTATGTTTTCATTTTTATTCGATGTGGAATTTCATTCCTTAACATGTCTCTATAAGATGGTGGCTTGTTTAAGCAAACCAATCTTGAAATTCGTATGCTCATTTATTGAGTCTTAATTGGATCGAATCGCTTGTTGAAACTTAATGGACTTTGATACCATGTAAAGACTTGAGATTCCATCTTAAAATGTTAACCTTGTTAAGAGTAGTCCAATTCTTTATAAATTGGTCTATATTTTCATCTTTATTCGATATAGGATTTCATCTCTTAACATACCATGTTAAGAAAAAAAATAAGAATGATATTATAATGTAAGTACTTATTTATTACAATGTAGAATTACAAATAAATATAAAAGGAAAGACTGTGTATTAATTACACAATCAACTAATAAAGAAAATAATCTTACACTAAGAGGAAAAATAATATGAAAAATATTCTTGACAATATTTCTATCTTAATACCTTCCCCTCAAACTCAATTATAGTGTAAAATATTGAGTTTGAAGAAATTGATCCAATCAAATCTTCCAAATTGATGTAGAATGAACTCTGAGCACTTGATGTCTTTGTCATTGTTGTTGAAGATAAGAGTCTTCTTGTTTGTTGGAAGAAAATATTTTGATGAACCTATTTTTTTTTTTTTTTTTTTTGGTTTTAAAAGGTGAAAAATAAGGAAGAAAGTGTACAAGAAAAATTAACGTTTTAGGTTCAGCAAAAACATTTTAAATTACTAAAACAATCGAAAAAAATATGAAAAAAGCTAGTAAAGTTCAAGGTATCGACCTTTCAACAAAATAAAAATAAACCTCTGATTTTTTTTCAAGAGGTAGGGGGAGAGTTGATAATGTTCAAAGTATCGACCCTTCAAAAGTTTTTTTTTTTAAATAAGAAAACCCCTGAATTTTTCAAGAGGTAGGAGGAGAGTCGATAAAATTTAAGGTACCGACCCTTCAAACTTTTTTTTTCAACATAAAAAACCTTTAGTTTGTTTAAGAGGCAGGGGGAGTGCTGATAAAATTCAAGGTACCGACCCTCCAAAAGTTTTTTTGTTTTTCAACATAAGAAAACCTTTGATTTTTTCAAGAGGCAGGGTGAGAGTCGATAAAGTTCAAGGTACTGATCCTCCAAATAAACCATAATTACATTCCCAAAAAAAAAGGGGAACACACAATTTAATTAATTATTTTTTTTTTAAAGAACTCTAAAAAATTAAAACATGAAATAGAAGAAGAATTAGGATTTACTTCTCTTCATTTAGAGGAATACTTTCATGTTGAATGCGGTATTACAAATTTTTGATAAGATTATTGAGCTCCTCACTGGATGAACATATAGCAGAACTTTAGGGAAGATGCATGGAATTCCACGCCATCAAGCCAATATTCAATAATAAATCTCATGTCATTCCCAAATTGCATGTTCCTGAATTGTTTATTTATAAATAATTCTTTCATCAACACTCATTTTACTTCTATGCATAAGTTTCTTCAGCAGCTTCTTAATTCCCCTAGGTTGCTTCCAATCTGTTGAAATGTTTTGGAGGTTTGAAAAAAATATTCTTTTCTAGAAAAAGGGTGGATAGGAGCAAGAAAAAAATATGATTACAGGAGCGGCCTTGGGCCGCTCGTCAGATGCGAAATTCAAAAGTTGATTTGTTTAGAATCGAACTCGCTCTGATACCATGTTAAGAAAAATAATAATGATATTATAATGTAAGAACTTATTTATTACAATGTAGAAAACCCTATTTATAAAGTTACAAATAACACTAAAAGGAAATAAACATAAAAGGAAATATTGTGTATTAATTACACAATCAACTCATAAAGAAAATAATCCTACACTAAAAGGAAAAGCATTGTGGAAAATATTTCTATATTTAATAATGTCATACCCCATGTAAAATTTTCTAATAAAATGATATAAATTATGTTAAGAAATTTGTCACACAAAAAATTCAATGTTAATGAAATAATTAAAAAAATTATAAAGAAAAAACAAGTTAGATGTCTCTTTTTAAGTCTCATGCTTGATGCACCTTTACGATATCTACTTCGACCATTCGATATGTCTATGATGTAGTTCTCGAAACAGGTTTTCAGATGACGTTGACGATTTGTGGATTCAACTAATGTACAATCGTGGAAGAATTTTTAAAATTAACATGTTATAGAAATCCTCTAAATACTAGTTTGAAACGATTTACTTTGACAAGTCGTAATATTTGCTACAATTGACCATTCATGCCCCATTAACGACATAGAAAGCTAGGTTGTGAGCACTTCAAGATGGTATTTATAATACAATATTTCAACTTTAATGACTTCGAAAATTGAGACAAAAATGAAGAAAATAAATTTTTGCCTAGGAGTCTGTGGATATGTCCGCACCTGGGGGTGTGACTGGTCCATTAGTTGAGAAAAATACGGTCCATAATGCATGCTTGTTTCGAAATCAAACTCTAATTTTAATTATACATTTCGTCGAATTCATAGTAGTTATCCACTTATCTATAATTTACTTCTATCAAATTATAATTTCGGCAACTTATATTGAATTACAAATGTATTCTTTTTCAATGGTATACGGTAAATTTCACTCTCTAAAGGTAACACTAGTAGTACGTTTACAATTTTTTGATGGCGAGGAATTATTTTGAAAGAACATAATTTAGAGAAAGAAATTAACAATGGTCGAAATTGATTATCCAAGTAACTAATGGAAGATATCTGCCAGCTCTTAAGAGTTTAGGTTAACGGTGATGGAAACCTAAAAAGTTCATGCTGTAAGTGTAAGGGGCCAACTTTTTACCAAAAAATTCACACTAATATTATTAATTTTCTTCAATCTATAGAGATATTTAAAATTTTTTCACGCTGAATATTGGGATTCACAAAAAGTCGTAAAAGGAACTTTAAAAAAAATAATAATAATAAATAAATAAAAAATTCGTGGTCGGCAGGATTCGAACCTGCGCGGGCAGAGCCCACATGATTTCTAGTCATGCCCGATAACCACTCCGGCACGACCACCTTATGATTAAGGCCTTTTGTTTTAATTTATAAATCATGTTGATAGCTGGGACCCTTCTGCTATATGCATTGAAGGCCCACAGCAGCACATTGTGAAGTGCAGAGTGTGTGCATGTGTCCGCAGAGCACTAAAGTCACATCTCTATGAGGTGACTACAATACTGAATTATTGGATTAATAGTCCAACCGATAAGGAATTTGCTGGTTTTACATCGAACAGTTCGGCATAAGCAATTCCTTTTTTTGTGAAAGTGCTGTTACACCAAGCTGTCAAGCTCGGTATAAGAGTAGCAAGACCCAACCGATAAATCATTACTANTCCTTTTTTTGTGAAAGTGCTGTTACACCAAGCTGTCAAGCTCGGTATAAGAGTAGCAAGACCCAACCGATAAATCATTACTAATTGAAAACATAAATAAAACTAATTTATTATTAACGATTTAAAAACTAAAGTTAGTTAGAGAAACTATCTAGTTAGGCTCGATTTGTATTATTAGTGGTTAAATCTAACATATCTTAACTAAACCCTTCTCATATACTCCACAAACCTTTCTATGATATGGACAGGCTTTCTTTACCTTATAGTTTAGACACTTCTTCATTCATATTTGAGTTTTTAATATTACTTTGAGGACTCCAATAATCCAATCAAAGTATAATACGAGGACTAGTCCTATAATAAATTAATAAGTTATAAACATAGATTTGCAATAATTGTAGCGATAAGATTTAAAATCAAAGTAATATAATACGATAGCTCATTGAGTGGGTGGGTGAGAAAGATAAATCCGTGCGAGTGCAACTTTAGGCGTGTGTTTGAAATTCAACATTCAGCTGCTTGCATGTCCCCCTAGTTTAACTCTTTTAATGGGTGCAAAATCTGACCATACTGATACGGTACACTTGGTTTAAATCTACACAATTCCCTTTCCATCAAATAAAGTTTCGAAATGACGGTCCAATATCGCATATATTACGACCTCCATTCAAATCATGAAATTTCATACATCAAGTCACTCAGGGACGGATTTAGGATTGGATCCATGACCGAACTACAAAATTTTAAACCGGGCTACTACGTGAAAAAAAAAATTTTACCCATAAAAAACTGATTTTTTACCCAAAAAAACTAAAAAATACCTTAAAAAAAAAAAAACTCTTGGACCTAGGGGGGGCTACAGCCCAGCCCAACCCCCCCTATATCTGTCTCTGAAGTCACTCAAATCGCAACACTTCAAAGTCGCAAACCCACTTTTTTCCCCTCTCTTATCTCCTTGGATGTCGAGGTGTCACGATTTGAATGATTTGAGGTATTAGATATTGTGATTTAAATGGACAATCGAACTACTTGTAAATATAAGACATCCTATTGAAGGTTGTCTCCTTTTAATCTGTTACAAAGGTTTAAGCATATCTTCACATGATTTTTCTTCCTTTTTCCTTTTTGATAACTTAGGAGTCCAATCTTCGTTTAATTAATCCAGAGGAGTGACGGCCTTTCCCCCGATTCATCACTCAGATAAATTTGGACGCGATCACAACTTATACACGCTTGGATCGGACATTAGGGATGCGGTTCTCCTCCCTATAGATCTCCCTTTACGACATGCGGACGAGACTCTCGGAGGAATGACAAAGCGCAACATATTTGCACATGATCTTGATCGGATATTGACTTGTAAAAGATTGTGTATACAAGGTAGTAATGAAATTACCCAGCAGAAGCCTTTGGACTCACAAATCAGTCGAGTAATTTAATATAATGCACGTTTAAGTGCATATATAATATAAAAGTGAGTATCGGGCATTGTATTGAGTTAAGTTGTACAGACTTTTGATCAATCAAAGTTGATTGCTATGCCTTTTCTAATGTTCCCTTGAATCCAACAAATCTATGCTAATTAGGCTTTGATTTGGTTAATCTCCTTTAATTGTTGTTGCTTTCTTAGTGTTTAGAAAATAGTTGTATTCCTCCAAAGTAGCTTTATGCTTTTTGGTTGCTATACTTTTCTTTACTACTCTACATGCCAAAGTAGAGTTCATCCCTAGGTGTCAACTCCACTTCGTCGGATAGTCCCTTCAAATCAAGAAGCCTATAAAGCAGGGCCCGACTAATTTTTTTTTTTTTTTAAGTCGATCTAATGTGTAAAAAGAATAAAAGTTTCACATAAATCTTTTTTACTTATATAAAAAAGAAAAATTTGCCTTAGAATATTAAAATGGGCCGAGGAGGGATTGGGCTGGGCTAAATCCACCCTTGCTATAAAGTAAATATTGCAAAAAATATTTTCACTCGATTTAGTTCTTCGATTCACATATTAATATGATCCTGTGTCATATCAAAAGGATTGTTAAATAATGCCAAATATCGAATGATAAAGAACTCTTAAGAGTTTTTATATACATCGAATTTTGAAGCCTTTGTGCACCATTATTATTGCATATTCTTGTGATGGTCCTATAGGCTAAAGCATTGCTTCTTTTTAGGGTTGGATATAGTTCGATATGGTTTGGGATTAAAGAGAACCAAGCGGAACCTGAATTTTCAGGTATTTAGTAAGTGGGACCATTGAGTCCAACTTTTATTACAGAACCGTTTGTGTTTGATTCCATTTGGTTCGGTTCATGGATTACATACAATAATTAATTTTTTTAATATTTATAATAACACTACATTAATTCAACTAACGATATGTTTAATCTTAGTTCTTATAAGATAACATAATCCAATTTTATGTATCATTTGCACCTTTCTTTATTGAGTTTTTTGAAGATTTGATTGTTTAAATCACAAAAGGAAGATAGCGAGCTGATAATATGAAAAGAGGTGTAGTCAAGCTTTCAATTCGATTTCTCCATGACTTTAGAAACGGCACTATCGCAAAATAATAGATTTGGGTAAAATTTAGATCAATTTGATTAAGTTTGGGTTTGGACTGGAAATTAGAAATAGAAAAAATATATCATATTTTTGGTTTGTGCTAAATTAATTAGTTGGGAAATTTATTTAGAAAAAAATAATTTGGATTATTTAAGATAAATAAATTTAAAAAATTAGTAAGATTCAATTCTTATTCAATTATTAGTCTAGAATCGAAAACCATAAGATTCAATTATTAGTCTAGAATCGAAAACCAAACAAAATCCTTCGGTTCTTAATTCAAATACCCGTTTGAATATTTAACTTACGAAGAATTGCTTAATTCGGTTTAGTTTGGGTCGCGTCTGATTCATTTCGAGAATGCCGACCATATTTTAAAAAAGATGATGGAATTAAAGACTACCTTTTCCTCATATAAGCCGAACAAGTGGTGGAGATGAGGAAGCCGAAATTGTCGTTTAGACTACAAATATTTAAGCCACAAAAAGGTGGAGTGAAAAATTAAGGACTTTGTTGATTTAGATTTTTCAAGAATCGATTATTTTTTTGTGATTAGATGGGTTCACGTATAAAATTATTTTATTAGTAAAATATGTTTGAAAATGAATTTAGATAGAATTGAATTCCAAAATATATGTACCAAATAAGGGCTAAAGTTCTTGGACAGAGATTTTTTAACAGAACTTTCATATACAAAACGTGGTATCAACTGTAAGATCTCGTACCGTTATGCCTATAAATTATCACTTCGTATTGTGCCATCTTATTGGACTCAAGCGAGGTCCATTTGAAATTAGACAATAGAGGCCCAAGTGGCAGACGAGTAAAAGTCCCAAAGCCGAGGCTCTAAAGAGGCCAGTCGACTTGCCACCGAGGCCCTAAGAAGTTTAGTTACGGTGTCTATTATTATACTTGTCTAATCACCTCCTTATTGAGTTTGGACTTAGGCCCATCAACTCAATTGGCCCGTCTCCACTTTTATATATACATGGATCCACCCTCATTTTAAGGTAAGTCTTCTATGTCTCAACTCTCTACTATTACACCTATATATTTATTTTCATCCAATCGTTGATTTGATCGTCGGAGTGCAAACAGTCTCAGGATCTTTTTCTCATCCAACCACCTTTGCCTCTTGACGGGGTGTTACATGTGCAGGTTTGGAGGAATTAGGCCGGGAATCTGTTGGCTCCATTTTTGGAGGCCAATAGATTGGCGCCATCAATTGGAATCGGTATATTAATTGCGTTGTACCACGTACAGGTCATTGGGAATTGAAAAATTTTCGGCAGTTCTCTACTCAAAAACAACAAAGATAGCAACAACCAACAATAGAGGAAAATAGCTACTTGAAGGGATAACAAAGGCATGAAAAATTCCTTGAAAAAGGAGATTTTCGGCGAACACGGGTTGAAAAATTCGGGAAGAACAACTACTGCCTATTACTGGTTGCAGAAATTCATCATGAAAATGGTCAAGAAAATGGGGATATATCCAACAAAAACCTACCAAAGGCTTACTCCCAGAAAGAAGCTTTGTTTTGCTCCTCTGCCGTGTCCATTCATTCCCCAGAGAAAACCCAAAAACATCAAATGAAAGGTACAAATAGCCATGTTTCACGCGGGTTAGTCGCTAACAATTAAAAAGGATCAGATGATTGTGTAAGGGACAAACCTCTTGAGACAAAGTCTCAAAAAGGAGTGTTCTTTTATTGGCGATGACTTTACAATTGGAAATTAAAAACAACGTGCTTCCAAGGGGCGCAAGCACACGAGTTACTGAAAGAAAAGTGTTTAAGTCTAAGCTAAGGAAATGAAAATTACATGTTCTCTGTTCGAGAGTTTTTGATTCGGTGCTTTACTCTACGTCTTTTCTCCATTTTATACTTCATGGACGATCTCTTTGTGATCAACCGCCTAAAAACTGCTTAATCGTCCTATAACTGCCCACTTTCCTCGTAATGGCCAACTTGTCATGAAAACTGCCTTTTTTAACTGCTGCCATTACTCTTTGTCGTTCAACCGCTTTTGATTTAATTCCTTGAATCGTAGAATGTGATAGGACTGCTTTGATAACTGCTTTGATAATGGCACGTCTTAATAACCACAACGCTTTATGTGTGTTAAGACCTTGGGCGACTTGAGGGTTTGGGCGAGAATAGAGTAACAGCTCTGGGCGACTTGCAAACTTGGGCGATGGCGTTACCGCGTTCTTGGGCCTCCCTATTTGGGCCTTCATCCTGATTTGTTTGATTGGGCTTCGTTCTTTGGACTATCTGATTTGGGGATCCTCCAATTGGGCTTCACTCCTTGGGCCATTTGATTTGGGCTGAATTTTTATGTATCAACAATTACCTCCCAATATGGCTGAATTAATAATAATTATTAAATTTTGCCATATTCACTTTGTGTTTCCAGCAACATTCGAAATTTTCAAGAATTTCAATCATTGTTTTCTTCTATAACTTGAAAAGGTGCGTCGTTTTGCAAATCCTTATAATCCCCAAACACGCCATTTCACTGCACCACTAAATCACACCTCAAATTTTTCGCGTCTCTCTCACGATTTATTGTTCATTCTTTGCTTCCCTGCTACGTAACCCTAAAAACTTCGTTCCATCTCAAATGACTACTTCACAATCTCAAGCTAGCGACTCCTTTAGTTTCGATGACTTTTAGGAACTCCTGAGTCGTCCATACATAACTCCGAGTTTTCTCGCGCCCGTCGACGTTGAACGTAATGAGTTCTACTTGGGTCCTTTCTTCAACAATGCAGAGACAGTTGAATAGGCGGCGATGGGTCAGCCCTTCATTTCTGAACTCTCTACCGCTGGGGCCACTTCGAGAAAGAGGTATTCGCACTTTGCCTAAATCTGATGTAGTTTTTCGTAGGTGGTATGCTCGCCTTGTGGGTCATGGTCCTACTAAGGCACTTTTTGATAGCGCTAGGATTTCTGATTTGTTAGAAATCTCTATTCGCTCCCTACTTTTGATTCAGCACTCTTTTCGATTGCTTTGAGTTTTTGGTCTTCTGAGTATAACACCTTTATCTTCCCTCTTGGCCCCATGTCTATTACCTTAAGGGATGTTGGGGCCTTGGTGAATCTACCACCTTTGGGCGATACCATTTTTCCTGGTATCTTGGTTTCTGGTGGCGCCCCAAAGTTTGGTAAAAACTACACCGATTCTTATTCAAGTCTGCAAACCCTTCACAATCATTCGAGCGCTGAGCCTTCCCATACTGAGCGAGTGGCATTCTTTCTAGTTTGGCTTTGTAAATATGTTTTGTGTGTGCCAAGCATAAAGCCCTCCCTGAGTTATTTACCTATAGCGCACGAATTGGCACGTGGTAAGCCTTTGAATTTATGTTCTTTATTTTTAGCTGCCCTTTATAGAGGCGTGGCCTCTCTTCAAGCTCAATTGAAGAATAGTGCATCTCCCACTGGCAGTGGACTTCTTTGGTTCACTCAACTGTGGTTGAGATCCTATTTTCCATTGCTTGGTGCTCCATCAATCTCTCGCTCCTCTGCTAGCTGTTATGGGCTAGCCATGGAGCCCTTAACTCCTGTAAATATGTCCAGAAGGGACATTTTTTCATTCTTTTATTCTTTGGATTCAATTCCTTCCTTTTTTCCCTTTCCTCCTTTTTTGACTCCAAACTATGTACATCCCCTTTCCACTATAGATAGCGCGAGCACCTCCCTGCTCATTTGAATCCAGTTTTTAACCGGGAGGGAGCTATTTCATGAGATTTTAACTGGGACCAATGCCAAGGCGGGGGTAGAAATTTATGCTCCCCAATTTTTTGCTCGTCAGCTTGGTTTCGGCGAAACTTGACCTGTTCCTCCTTGCTACTCAAGGAACTTAGTTGACCGTTTTTATACCATTAATAAGGCGGAGGCAGAGGCTATAAATGCTCGTAATCTTCTTTTAACCAGTCATTTTTCATTGGCCCCCTTCAATTCTAGCCACGCCATTCACCCTCTTTTTGAACAACTCTGGCCGTCGGTGAAGCGCAGATTATTTGCGACTGACGTCAATCGTGCCTTTCATTCATTAGACCAATCGAGCATTTCTTCTCCTCCTCCTGTTTTGGTCACTCCTTTGTCCGTTCAGAGTCCCTCTCCTTCTCGTCGCACTAAACAGTCTGCTCGTCCATCTTCTTTTCTCCCTGCCAAGCCTACTACAGCCAAGAGTGCCCCAAGTCGCAAACGGCCAGCCTCAGCATCTCCCATTCAGGAGGATGATGTTGATAATGATGATGATGCCTCTCTTATCGTCAGGAGGAAGGTAATTAAATTGGTTTACTCACAAGCATGCTTTTTCATACTTGAAACTTTTCTGTATGCTGATGATTTTTGGACTTCTCAGAAAAGTTCAGCCTCTCCTTCAAAGGCTTTGGCATCGACAGCTCCTGCTCCATCATCCTCTGCTGAGGCTACTTCATCCCAACAGGTTGATGAGAGGGCTACGCTTCAAGAGACATCTTCAGTTCCGGAATCCTCATCACAACCCATGAATGAGCCACCTTCTTACCATGGCGTCAACCCCCCAAACATTGAAACAGAAGGTAATTTAGTCTTTTGATGTCTTACCTTTGCTTGTGCTGTTGGTTTCTGATTTGTTGCTCTTGAGTTTTACAGATACTCCTATGAGTTCGCCCGTTGTGGCAACATCTTCTCGCTCAGACAAGGGGAAGTCCTTACGAATGGAGGAGTCGTTGGTGGCAAGCTTGGCTGAGGGCATGCCATCTTCTACGATTGTTGATGAGGTAGTCTTTGCTTCACTTCTACTTCTATCTTGTTCGTTGTAGTGAGGATCTTTAATACTGGCAATTTTTTTGCAGGATGCTGACAAAATTGTGCGTTCTGTCCAAGACTTGTTTGCTTCTTAGGGGCAAGTCCAGACGTCTCGCCCTGCTCCACCTGATCGTCTTGCTGCTTCTTCAAAGGAAGATTTGAAGTTCCTCAAGGAGTCGATACTTGAGTACGTATCCTTTATGGATATGGATATTGGAAGGGCTAGTGCTGCTAGACACAAGGATAAACTTGAGCACTTGAGTACGAAGTTGGAGCAAGCACTGACGCTTCCGTCGCTCAATCTTTCTGCCGATTTTAAAGCGACGTTGATGGTTATCCACTCCGAGGTCCTTTTTTTGCTGGCCAAGAATGCTGAACTAAAGGCCAAACGTACTCAATATCTTTGAGCCATAGCTGAGCAAGTGTCTTTGCGTATGGAGATTAACAAGGTTGAGGACGAGTTGAAAGAAATCTCTTCTGAAGTCATGGTTGAAGACTCTTTGATGGTTAATTTGGCTGCTCAGATGAAGGAACTTCAAGGCAAAATGGACGACTGCAGGGCGAGAATGGCTGCTAAAAAGCGCAACGCCTCCCGGGGAATTGAGCGAACTAAGTCCTTGGTTGAGCAGTACAAAAAGTTGGAAGTTGATGATGATGTCGCGGCTGAACTGAACATCACTTCCTCTCGGCAGAACGAGGATTGGGAAAAACTTAGGGAACGAATTCGTTCAGTATGGGGTGGACTGTAATTAAGACATATGATGTCTTTTTTTTTTGTAATTTGATTTTCCCTTTGTAACTTTGTTCATCATTAATGAACATTAACTTCTTGTGCATTTATTTGACGTTTGTTTTTAGTCGTCAATTTTTTAAGCATTTAACTGCTTTGTGCTAAAAATCTTGTCGATTTTCTTTTGATATTTTCACCACTTTTTCCAAGATTTTGGGCTATTTAATTCCGTTAACTAGGCAGAAATGTGGATGTTCATATTCTGTCTCTTCATCTTCACCCCTATAAATGTTTCGCATTTCTATCTTTCGTCTTCATCTTCATTTTCTTCTTCGAAACTAATTTGCTGCCATTGCTTGGAATTCTGACAATCAATCCGACCCAAAATAGACTGTTTAGTCCGCCCATTTTACTATTTACCTTGATGTCACCTTTGGTGTGAGAGGTATAGGAAATATTTTCTGGCCAGCAGCGAAGTTTTTACCATCAAAGTTCTTCCCATCGTCTCTTTGTCCTTTACAAGGAGTCGATGATAGAAGGCAATTTTTGGGCTGCTTGCGGGTCACTTTGCTTGCTAAGAGTGCTTCTCAACTTGTTTGCTGAGAGTGCTTCTCAGCCTCTTTGTTCGCCATTGCAGCGATGCATTTAGGAAGGTGGTGAGGCCAGTCCATCCTCTTACTCGGCGATCCCACCATTGCAGCGATGCATTTAGAAAGGCGGTGTGAGGTTTACTCAACGATCAACCGGGAGATTAGCTTACTTTTAATTGTATTTTGTAGAGCATCCATTATTTGTATTTTTGCATTTTTGTAATGAACGTTTGATAATAAAGGACTTCACTTGAACGTATTTCGCTCTGACCTTGTTATCCTTTAATCGTTCAACATATTTGATTATAATTTTATCTGTTCACATTCCCATAAAGAAGGAACATATTTTTTCAAATATTTGCCGTTAATAAATCTCACGTGCTTGGTGCCATCTAAATCTTCCAAGTGATACGCTCCATTGGGCAACACACTGTTTATTTTGTATGGTCCCTCCCAATTGGGCGACCACTTCCCGTACTTTGGATCTTTGCTATCCAAAGGGAGTATTGTCTTCCAAACTAGTTCATCCAGGCTGAACGACTTGGCTATGACTTTTTTATTATAAAACTTAGTCATTCTTTGTTTTTGAACTTGCAACCTATCTAAGACGTCCAACTTTAATTCGTCTAACCCCAATAAATTTTGAACTAGTAATTCGGCATACTCATCATCATTCAACTTATGTTGTAAGCACACTCTAATCGATTGCACGTTGATTTCCATAGGCAAACGGCCTCCTGTCTATAAACAAGTTGGAAATGAGTAACCTTAGTACTTGACCGAGGTGATGTCTTATAAGCCCATAAGGCCTTGTTCAGACATTCGTGCCAATTTCTGGCATTTTCATCTATCATCTTTCTGATGATATTTTTTAGAATCTTATTAGAAGATTTCGCTTGTCCATTGGATTGAGCGTAGTATGGTGTGGAGTTTACTAATTTAACCCCAAACTCGCTCAAAAATTTGTTCACTTGATCCCCAACCACAAACGTTAATAATGTGATCACGGGTAAACTTTATAACATTTTTCTGGGTGATCTCTTTAAAGGTACCGCTTCTACCCATTTGGTGAAATAGTCGATCGCAACTATAACAAAAGTATGTTGCTTGGACGATGGGGGATAAATCTTCCCTATCAGGTCTATCGCCCAACCCTTGAACGGCCAAGGTTTAATAATAGGTGCCATTTTTCGTGTTGGCGCCCTTTGTATTGGACCATGCTTTTGGCATGCTAAACAACTCTTTGCATACTGAACGCATAGTTCTCCCATCTTTGGCCAAAAATATCCACTCCTAATAATTAACCATCTCATCTTTTGGCCAGCTTGATGAGCTCCACATATCCTTTCGTGCACCTCAGCCATGATCATCTTGACTTCTTGCAAACTTACACACTTTAGTAATACATCATCAGAGCGTTTCTTAAACAACTCTTCATCTATTAGTGTATAGTTCAGCAAACACAGCTTCTTTTTCCTACTAATCCCTCCATTAGGTTCTTTAAGGAACCCTTTAATCTCTATTCTCCAATCCATCGCATCTCCATCTTGTATGCAGTGAAATTCAATCTTTCTCGCCCTTCTTCGAGTCACGGGCAATATGATTCCATACTCACAAGTAGACTTCCAATTCAAAACCTTTGAGTATCCTGAGGCCATTTGGGCTAACTCATTTGCCACGTCATTATATATCCTATTAACGCATTGGAGTTCTACTTGATCGAATTCTTCTAATAATTCTTGGGCGATCTCATATTGACTTATAATGAAATCACTTTGGCATTTAAAATCACCGATCAATTGATGGATCACCAATTGAGAATCTCCCCTAACGATCACACTTCTTACTCCCATATCTATCATTAGTTCTAGGCCTACAATTAAGGCTTCATATTCGGCCTGATTGTTGCTGCACATTCTGTCTAAAGTGAATGCGAACATGTAGCAAATCCCTAAAGGATTAATCAATGCTACTCCTGCTCTTGCACCTTTAGAAGTTTTTGATCCATCGAAATACAACATCCAAGGTTTTAACTCGAACGAATTGATTTCTAATTCGATTTCTTCAGGCATATCAAGGCATGGATGATCAGCTAGAAAGTTAGCCAAAGCCTGATTTTTGACTGCCTTTTGAGGTATATATTGTATTTCGAATTCTGATAAAGCTAGTGTCCAAAGGCCTACCCTTTGGTGTAAAATAGGGCGCGAGAACATATACTTAACTAAATTTACTTTAGAAATTAAATAAACGGTTACGGGCCGTAGATAAGCCCTTAATTTTGTACATGTGAAATACAATGCAAGACATAATTTTTCGATAGCAGAGTAATTACATTCACATTTTGTTAACCGTCTACTTAAGTAGTAAATTGCCCCCTCTTCACCAAATTGGTCTTCCTGTGCGACCATTCCAGCTATTGATTCTTTTTCAGCTGATACATACACTTTCATTGGTCGTCCTTGGATTGGTGACACCAATACTGGTGAACTTGATAGATATGTCTTCAGGCTTTCAAAAGTCTTTTGATGTTCTTCTTTCCAGACGAATTCGTCCTGATTTTTCATCTTTAAGAGCGGCGAAAAGACTCTAGTTCACCCTGCATAGTTAGAAATAAAGCATATTAAAAAGTTTACTTGGCTTAGAAACCTTTGCAATTCTTTTTTATTACTAGGTGGTTTGACCTCTAAAATGGCCTTCACTTTATTTTTATCAAGTTCAATCCCTCTCTTGTGTACTAAGGAATCAAGAAAATTCCCTGCATTAACACCAAATGCACACTTCAAGGGATTCAACTTTAACTTATATTGCTTCATTCGTTCAAACAAACATCTTAACTGTTCGAAATGGTCCTCTTCTTTAATGGACTTAACTACTATGTCATCTACATACACCTCAAGAAACTTGCCTATCATATCATGAAAGATTAAATTCATTGCCCTTTGATAAGTTGCCCTTGCATTTTTTAGGCCGAAAGGCATAACCACCCATTCAAAACATCCTAGAGACCCAGGGCATCTAAAGGCAGTTTTGTGTATGTCTTCTTCAGCTATATAAATTTGATTATATCTTGAATACCCATCCATGAAAGAATACATGACATGTCCGGCAGTTGAATCTACTAAAGAATCCACCGTGGGCATTGGATACTCATCTTTGGGTGTGGCTATGTTTAAATTCCTAAAGTCTATACACACCATTAGTTTACCATTCTTTTTTAGTACTGGCCCGACATTGGACAACCATTCAACATATCTGGCTGTTCTAATGAAACCTGCTTTCAATAATCGCTTTATCTCTTTTTTGATTTCATGGAGTACATTGGGAGCAAAACGTCTAGGAGGCTGCCTATGAGGTTTAAAGTTAGGCTTAGTTGGTAACCTATGTTCCACCAAGTCTCTATCTAAACCAGGCATTTGTTCATATTCCCAAACAAAACAATCTTTGTACTCTTGTAGCAAAGCAATTAATTTGTTACTAACCTCTTGGTCGAGCATTTGGCTGATGAACGTTGGGCGATCTTCTCCTTTATTGCCAATATTTACTTTGTTCAGAGGGTCTTGTGCTTGAGCGTATCCAGGTTTGGTGATCCGCATTACTTCGTCGTCCAGTTCTCCTGTAAGTACTTCCTCTTCTAAACAGTCCACCTTGTTGACTTCTCGGCCAATGCTTTGCTCTAACTCGAATACTGTCAACTTATCCTTCAGTGCTTTTAGGGCTGTCTCTTCTTTCGCCTTGTCATTGCATTCCTTATTGAAAGCCATCAGTCTGGCTTTAAAGGCCTGAATGTCGGCCATTTGCCTTTGTAACTTAAAGTCCATTCAAGACTCCTTAATTATTCTTTTGCCAATTACTGGCTCTTCCAGGGCCACTATATTTGGCCTCATCTGTTTGAACATTTCAGTGAGTGCGTCCACTGAGAATGGTTCTTCACTTGTACTACCCTGACAGGTCCATAGTTTCCTTCGCACATGAACTTTTCCACCGAGTTTGCTTCTGCGACAAAAGGCCTATGATCGGCCTGTACCACCTCTGCTTTGCCTTTGTCATTCCAAAAGATCAGGTATTGATGGAGCGATGAGGGTATACAGTGACTTCCGTATATCCAATCTCTTCCTAGTAGCACATTGTAACTAGTAGGACCATTTACAAAGAAGACAGTGGTCCTAGTAGTCATCCTTATAGTTATGTCCAATGGCATAACTCCCTTAGCTGAAGTTGCTCGTCCATTGAAGCTAGTGAGGATGACTTCTGTAGGAATCATGTCACCCTCTGTTTTTGCGAACTTCCTCATCATCCCAGATGGAATGGTGTTTATAGCTGCTCCATTGTCGACAAGCACTTTTGCCACTGGGATGCCGTTAACTAGAGTTTTAACGTATAATGGCCTCAAGTGTTTAGTTAATTTCATGGCTGGCCGTTTAAAAATAACCTTTTCGGCAGCCTCTATTTCTACTTCTTGCTTGTTTTCTGTCGAATTATCCTCCTGTGATAAGTCGACCTGCAATATATCACGCTGATTCTCTGTCTCCTGAACTTCCTTCCTACTTCTTTCTAATGCTTTCTCATCAGTTACCCAACCTGTGGGAGGGGGCATTATTCTTGGAGGTGACCCATACTTTTCAGAGCGAGGCACTCTCTTCTTCCTTTTGGGTGTCCCGTACAGTACGTAGAAATCGAAAGGACGCCCAGATGGTTCCCCCAACAAGTTTACTTCGCGAACTCCCTCTCGATGTAGTTGCTTCAACAGAGTATTGTGCGATACTCCTCTCTTTCTTCTTTCTGCTTCTAGGTCGATTTCTTCTTCAATGTCTGTCATCCTGTTGTCCTCTTCATCATTGTAGGCCTCTCTAGAAGTCTGACCTTCTTCACATACCAGCACACAAGCTTCTCCTTCGTTGTCCTTCCTCTCTTCTTCATTTTCTTTATTCTTGAATTCATTAGCCAGTAAGTAATTATTGGCCACGACAGGAGGCAACGTACCGAATTGGATAGCGAGGGACTGATCTGGATCTTCTTCATCCCTTCTGTCTCGTTCAAACCTTGATCTCCCAGAAGAAGTTTTTGGTAGTTCTTTCATTGATTCATCTGTACCGATCTCTTCATTATTTTTGAGGACATTTTGATTGGCTACCTTGAGTACTTTAGGCGCTTTAGGATGTGGCATTCCCTGTTGCTGCCTCATCATCCGTCCGTAGTTTCGTTGGAAATGCCTTTGTTGGGTCCTAGTCATCTCATCGAAGGGTATTGCCCTTCCTGCATTGTACTGGAATGAATGACATACATTTGGCCGACGAGGTTGCGGCCTGAATGTTCTTCCATTATCTGTTGGCCTGAACTGTCTCTCAAAAGGCGGTCCTCTATAGAATGAAGTACCTCGCCGTCTACCAGGTTGAGTGTTTGGGAAGAAGGTAGGGCGATGAGGATACTGCCATGTCCCTGGTTTCTCCGTATTTTCATTCACTTTTCTTTTACACCTTGCACACAGGACGTCTTCGTCCTTTTTTGGTTCTTTCCCCTTGATTCGTTCAAAGACGCTGGGATGTGGTCTAGGATCCTCTTCTCCATCATCTACGACCAACTTGAATTTTGGCAACTTATTTTTGAATCCAGATGTCACCATGTTTACTCCAAGTGGCTGTGGGAAAGGATTTTCGTCCACTGCCATCTTCTTCTTATCATCGAACGTAATTCGTCCTGATTCAATGGTATCCTGCAATACATGGCGGAAAACCAAGCAATTGTTAGTCAAATGTGATCATGCATTATGCCATTTACAATATTTTTTACCCTTAATTTGTTCAGGGTTTGGCAATTTGTGCTTATCGCTCAATTTTATCTGCTTATCCCTATATAATTTATCAAATATAAGGTCAGCTTTGGTTACGTCGAATGAGAATGTTCTAGCCTTTATGTTTCCATCTTTTATGGGCTCATCTTTGCCCGATGGTCTACGCTTGGCCATTATAGGACAAGTATAAGTATCCCCTTTGACCAATTCGGCCAAACATATTTCGACCTGATCGTATAACTCGTTGTCGATGGTATGAACGTCAAAATTTGGGTCTTTGTAATAAGTCCCTTTACTAGAATTCTTCATTTGCTCTTCCTCTCTTATCAGTCACTCATACCTAATCACATTCGCACTCAACTGGAAAAGGTCAGAAAATTTCTTGTCCTGGAATTTCTTTTTTAAATCAAAGCTCAAGCAGCCCTGAGCGATTTTGACAAATTCTTTTTCGAGCAGAGGTACAAAACACTTGCTTCTTGCTGTCTTGAACCTTTAGAGAAAACTTTCTGCCCATTCGTTTGGCATTTGACGTAGATTCGCTAAATCAGCCAAAGTGACTTCAGACTCAGTTTTATAAAACTGAGCGTGAAACAATTGTTCCAATTGTTGCCATGTTTGAACAGAGTTCGCTGGCAAGTTGATGAACTAGGAGAAAGCTGCTCCTGTTAACGAACTAGGGAAAAGCCTCATTTTATGGTAATCGGTTACATCACCACTTTGCAATGTGAATCGCCCTATGTGTTCTAGGGTAGACACCTTTCCTAAACCGGTAAACAGTGAAAATTCTGGCACTTTGTACCCTCTAGGCCATGGATATGCTTGGTCTACCCAATCAGGATATGGCTTTGTGTACGTCGGCCTAATGACAGGACGCACCCCAAAAGCCATCTGATCCTGTACGATTTCCATAATCTAGTTCCTCAACATGACGTTGGGATCATAAGGAATTCCTACAGGTTGGTTAACTGGTTGATTTGCATGAGGCCTGATATTTGGTACTTGATTGGCAACAAAATTACTATGATTAGAGCCATTACCATTAGCCTGAATATCTATTTCCTCATTAACATGTGGAATATTCTGTCCATTGTTCAGGACATTATCTCTTATGTTTGGGTTATCCCCCAAGTTTGGCATACTACGACCATTGTTCTGATTTGGCACTGTAGTACCCCCTTGGTTTGAAGTAGAGGGACCAGAAAGTGGTTCTACCCCTTGATTCGGATTTAGGACCGAGGGATTATGTCCCACAATTATTCTAGTTTGAAAGTGGTTTGTAAGAGGTATAGCCGGTTGACATATTTGGCCTACTAACTTATTCATTGTTTCGTTCAACGTCTTTAGTTGTTTGGCCATGTTGTCATAGTGTACATTCCCATTTTGTGTAAATCTTTCCATATTATGAATACTTCGAAAATTTACCTGTTCAACGACGTCTTGCGTGAGTTCTCCAAGTAATGCACGCATGGTTCGAAGACTCAACTCCGTCATTGGTTCGTAACGACTGTTACTGCTCTGATTCTGTCCATCTGTTCGTGGAGAGGCATGTTGCTCCTCATATCGCTCGATCACAGACTGGATTCCTCTCTGACTCGCTGTTTCCTTATCGAATCTCTGAGACATATTGTTTCACCTTTTGTACTTTCAACACCTAACACCACTGTCCCACTGGGCGTGCCAAATTGTTTCGCGCGGGTTAGTCACTAACAATTAAAAAGGATCAGACGATTGTGTAAGGGACAAACCTCTTGAGACAAAGTCCCAAAAAGGGGTGTTCTTTTATTGGCGATGACTTTACAATTGGAAATTAAAAACAACGTGCCTCCAAGGGGTGCAAGCACACGAGTTACTGAAAGAAAAAGTTTAAATCTAAGCTAAGGAAATGAAAATTACATGTTCTCTATTCGAGAGTTTTTGATTCGGTGCTTTACTCTACGTCTTTTCTCCCTTTTATACTTCATGGACGATCTCTTTGTGATCAACCGCCTAAAAACTGTTTGATCGTCCTATAACTGCCCACTTTCCTTGTAATGGCCGACTTGTCATGAAAACTGTCTTTTTTAACTGCTGCCATTACTCTTTGTCGTTCAACCGCTTTCAATTTAATTCCTTGAATCGTGGAACGTGATAGGGCTGCTTTGATAATGGCACGTCTTGATAACCACAACGCTTTATGTGTGTTAAGACCTTGGGCGACTTGAAGGTTTGGGCGAGAATAGAGTAACAGCTCTGGGCGACTATATGGCACTCTGTTCGCTCAGATTCTGGGTGACTTGCAAACTTGGGCGATGGCGTTACCGCGTTCTTGGGCCTCCCTATTTGGGCCTTCATCCTGATTTGTTTGATTGAGCTTTGTTCTTTGGGCTATCTAATTTGGGGATCCTCCAATTAGGCTTCACTCCTTGGGCCGTTTGATTTGGGCTAAATTTTTATGTGTCAACAAGTCGGAGATCGAGATTGGATTTGTTTTTCATCGAAAACGAAGAAGGCCGAGGATGGCCTACGGTGCGTCTTATTTGAAGGGAACGCGCTTTTTTGACCGCCGTGGTATGATTTGTCGGGCCCTCTCCTTGTTCCGCCCGCTGGCCTATTGGGATAGCAGCCTTCGGGCTTTGCCTAACCTTTCCAAAATTTCGGCTCGGCCCGGGAAAGCGCTAGCAACAACAGAAAGGAAGGGGTCCATAAGGAAAAAAAAAGAGGGAAAAAAGAAGGGAATAATGGAGAAAAAGGCATACAAGAATGACCAAGAGTATCCAAGAAAAATTGAGGTATCACCCTATACTTTCCTTCTCAAAATTCTATCTTTTGGGAACACAGCACAGGAAAAAGTTTGTATCTTCTAAAAAGTTCTATTAAGTAGAGCTTAGGTACTTCTACTGCTGTCTCGGCAAACTAATTTGGCATGGGAACTCATTTATGAAATGTCTTGGCTATACAATCCACGGGGATGGGAAAAGTTTCGGCCAATATGCAGTTCTACAATCAATACGATGCTGTCCATATTGATTGGAGATGGAAACTGTGATTTTGAGGCTCTGTTGAAAAACTTCATGTTTAAGAAATCAGATTTGTGAAAGTACAGACAGTTTGTTTGACGAAATGTTACAAAGGAAAAAAATCTCTAAATTCCGGCAAATGCTGTAGTTGACGCCGATAATTCTTGATCTCCAACTTGTTCCTGGTTTGTCTTACTGTGTACGTATTAAATGCTGCGGAGACATTTTTGGTGGTGGCGTGCAATCCCATTTCCTTGTCTTGTCTACTTACTTTTCGCAGGCTAAATTGACATTTACTTTCCAAGTCTATGACAAATGATAGTTTATTTTTAGTAGCCATAAGAGGCCTCTCGCGATTTCACGAAATAGATTGCAAGAAATGATTATTTAATGGGCCAATTGTACATTTGGGCCTGAGTAATGGCTCATCTCCATTGGGCCTATATATTTATTTACCATGGGCCATTTCTAGTGGTAAAAGAACAATTGCCATTTAATCGACTGCTATTCAAATTATGGAAAGTTGAGGATTTATCTTCCCTTGTCCACATAACTAAGCTTGTGTAAGTAAATGGACCACTAGTGTTCAACAAATACATAGCTCGGATCTCTCTTATTCAAAAGCTCCTTTTGATCATCCTATATATTATTCGAGACGAGTTTCACGATCTCATATGTTCGATGCTAAGTTGGAGGAGTTGTGGAAGACGAGCCCTAAATTGTGAATGCATTATTGAGACAACATTATATGAAGCCCTCGTTCCTTGAATAAAGGAAGAGGCGGTACCTTGAAACCCTCATTCCTTGAATAAAGGAAGAGATGGTACCCTGAAGTCTTCGTTCCTTAAATAAAGGAAGATGCAGTACTTTGAAATCCTCGTTCCTTGAATAAGGACGGGGCAAAAGGTCAGACATGTTAGCCATTGCAAAAGAATCCTTTCCTAACCTCGTTCACGAGATGTGTATTCCTCGCTTCATTATCGTAGAGCTTAGCTCTAAGTCATCGTCTATCCAAGGCCAACTTATAAGATTTTGATAGTTCGACAGTTATTCACGGGGATGTCTATTCCTAGCTTCGCGAGATGCTTATTCCCCACCTCACTATCGTAGAGCTTAGCTCTAAGTCCTCGTCCATCCGAGGTCAATTTATAAGACTTCGATAGTTGAACAGTTCGTCAGATGTTTATTCACCATCTCACTATCGTAGAGCTTAGATTTAAGTCCTCATCTATCTGAGGCCAGCTTATAAGATTCCGATAGTTCGATAGTTCGCTAGATGCTTATTCTTGGCTTCGCGAGATGCTTATTCCCCGTCTCACTATTATAGAGCTAAGCTCTAAGTCCTCATCTATCCGATGCCAGTTTATAAGACCCTGATAGTTTGACCTTGCTAGCTAGATGTTTATTTCTGGCTTTGTGAGATGTGTATTCCTCGTTTTTTACTATCGTTGAGATTGGCTCTAAGTCCTTATCTATTTGAGGCCAGTCACTAAGACTCCGATAGTTCGAGTTATTCGCGGGATGTCTATTCCCCGCCTCGTCAGATGCTCATTCCTGACTTTGCGAGATGTGTATTCATCGTCTTTCACTATTGTTGAGCATGGCTCTAAGTCCTCGTATATCCAAGGAATGTCACTAAAACTTCGATAGTTCGAGTTATTCACGAGATGCTTATTCTCCGCATCACTATTGTTGAGCTTAGCTCTAAGTTCTTGTCTATCCGAGGCCAATTTATAAGACTCCGATAAATCGATAGCTCACCCAATTTTTATTCCTGGTTTTGCAAGATGTGTATTCCTCGCCTCTCACCATCGTTGAGCCTGGCTCTAAGTCCTCGTCTATCCAAGGCAAGTCACTAAGACTTCGATAGTTCGAGTAATTAGCGGGATGCTTATTCCCTGCATTACTATCGTTGAGTTTAGCTCTAAATCCTCGTCTATCTGAGACCAGCTTATAAGACTCTGATAATTTGACAATTTATTAGATATTTATTCATGGCTTCGCAAGATATTTTTTCCTCTCTTCTCACAATCGTCGAGCCTGGCTCTAAGTCCTCAAGACTCTGATAGTTCGAGAGTTATTCGCAGGACGTCTATCCCCTGCCTCCCCAGATACTATCCACAGCTTACTAAAGCTTCAGCCATCTCTCTCGCATTGTCTCCTGTGGGTCAGCACCTCGGTCGAAGATGAGCCCCGTCCTTCAGTTTTACAAAGTTTCAACCCTCTCGAAGCATCTTCCTCTATGGGTCAGCGCTTCAATCGAAGGGTTACAAAAGCTTTACAAAGTTTCAAGCCATCTCTAGCGATCATCCCTTGTGGGTTAGCGCCTCAATCGAAGATGAGCCTCTCCATCAACTTTACAAAGTTTCAACTCTCCCAACGCATTGTTCCCTGTAGGTTAATGTCTTTGGTCGAAGTGTTGCAAAAGCTTTACAAAGCTTCTGCCATCTCCCGCGCGTTGCCCTCTGTATGTCAGAGCCTTGGTTGAAGATGAGTCCAGTCCTTCAGGTTCACAAGCTTCAGCCATCTCTCGTGCGTCATCCCCTGTGGGTTAGTGCCTTGGTCGAAGATAAGTCTCGTCCTTCAGCTTCACAAGTTTCACTAGAGACAGTTGAACCTATATAGAGCTACAACCATAAACATAAATGGTCAAAAAGTCCATGAATGATATATATATTCATCCATGTACTTAGTGGGACTACTGTTATGCCTATAAATTATTACTTCATGTTGTGCCATCTTAATAGACCCGGGTGAGGTCCATTAGGAATTGGACAATAGAGGCCCAAGTGGCAAACGAGTAAGTGCCCCAAAGCCGAGGCTCTAAAGAGGCCAGCCGAGTCATCATCGAGGCCCTAAGAAGTTCAGCCATAGTGCCTATTATTATGTTTATATAATCACCTCTTTATTAGGCTTGGACTTAAGCCCATCAACTCAATTGGCCCCTCACCACTTCTATATATACTTCTATGTCTCGACTCCCTACTATTGCACTCTATATATTTATCTTCGTTCGACCATTGACTTGATCGTCGAAGTGCAAATGGTCATCAAATTTTTTTTTCATCCGGCCACCTTTGCCTCTTGATGGGGTGCTACATGTACAGGTTTAAGGGGACTAGGCCGTGCATTTGTTAGCGCTATTTCTGGAGGTCAACACGTACAAAATAAAATAACTTACAATTTACATGATTAAGAGCATCAGCTTATTCTCAAAATTGTGAGCAATCTTGATACCTGATGATCACCAGTTTCTATAAAACTGAATATTGAAAATTCCAAGTGGTGATAAGTTGTTACAAGATGATGCATTATTGATAATAAGAGATTCGAAAGTTTTAGAATCGATCTTTTGTCCATGGTAAGTACGAGTTAACTTGTCCATTGATAATGTAGCAAGGTGTGGTCTTGCAACTTAGTGACGGATCCAAGATTTTAAGTGAGCACATGTGATCATTGACCATCGACGGCTGCAATAAAAACAAATGTTGTGAATTAAAATTACTTATATTGTAGTTCGAATTGGAATTGTGAGTGTATGTTATCTATCAGTGTAATAATGTTTATCGAGTAACAATTTGAAATTTGAAAAATGGTCCAAGTATTTACTTTCTTGGTTTGATTTGCTAATTAGAAAAAAAAATGATTATTTTAATAATCTTACTGTATGATCGAATTTTAGTTAAAAAAATATATCTATTACTTGATAAAAGAACATATAAAACTTTGTTCCATGTCATGTCAACTTTCACCAATTGCCATAATGGTCAAGTGTTTCATATCTCCAATGGAGATCATAGGTTTGAATCTTCCATTTGCACCAGTTTTAATGTTATTTGCTCCAAAATGATGAAAAATATTAAATTATTCAATTGCAAAAGGGAATTGTTCTCGTTTAGAGTCGAACCCAAGATTCCCCTTTACTTGCATGGTACTCGAACCAGCTAAATTGCAGGAGTTTGTTTCAAAATTAAAGGAAATCGCAAAATATATCCAAAAAAAAAAAAACTTTGACAACAAAAAAATTTGACTTCCGTCGAATCCAGCACAGGTGGCTGCGGGAGTCACTGGGTACTGGATCCGCCACTGCTATCAATATTTTAGACCCTATCGATTATGTGGTAATATCTCCTTCCCACAATATGGCAGGAGATCAGTCACGTCGAAAGTCTATTCTTCTACATTGTAATTTTAGATCAATAATTTGATTTTATTTTTATATTATATCCCAATTTATCTATAAAAGTTGATTAACAATTTATTTTAACTATATATTTCATGATATTCATAATTTTTCAAATATACATTTCATAATCTTTTATCAATTTTTCTATTAAAAATCTCAAACAGGGGCTATATATATTATTCTTTATTTTCCCTTCATGCTATTTTTAAGTTTATTGTTATCTAATATGGAAGACTTGGTTTTCGAAGTTATGTATTTTCATGTCTCTAATCGAGTTTAAAAATGATTTTTTTATATATTTTATATATCAAATCTCTTTCTATGTAGAAAAATTAATTAAAAAGTCAATTTCGAGCACAACCAAGTATCCTATTTTCGTAGACACTTGTGCGTCTTAGGCTTGAGTTTGACCACAGACGCACAGGACCACTACTGATAAAGTCAAATTGGTCAAACATTGAGCTTGACCTTGAGCTCCATGTGCGCTAGGCTACCGTCTTTCTTTCTAAAGAAAAGTGGCCCAACCTCGAAGTTTCTCTACCCTTGAAGACGATGCCATGACTCGAATACTACCATCTTAACCTAGTATTTAGGGTAACCCTCAATGTAGATCATATTTCTTCATTGGCCTCACTGTACACTTTCAATAATCATAGGTCAACCACGACCCTTCCTCAAAGGCCCCAACCTTGGGGTCGCCAAGGAAGTCTACCGAGACAAAGTCATAAAATTGATCTCTAAAGCTAGAGGTACCGCAAGATCGGCCTAAAGGTCAGTTCAATGTATGACATCCAACAAGACCTCAATAAACATCCCTTTAGGGGATCCGACCTCTATAGACTTACATACCTTGTCAGGATTTCGTCCTCTATAGCTGTAGCCGCCATCGAAGTCATAACGGCAAGGTCATCGACCTTTAACTCGACTTAGTCATGGGCTGTCCACAAAGCCCTACCTACATAACATCATAATCCTACTTGTACTCTACCGCCAATATTCCATTACTTTTTAACCATAGAAGATTATTTGTATAACAACTTAAACGTATAATTGTACTATGATTCCTATTTCCATGGACCACTAGATCTATAACATCATGCGTGATCCACAGGTGTCTTAGTCCTTATATGATTAGGCCACGGATTATTAGAAATATACATGACTTATTCAGTGTTCATGTATACTTTACATTATTAGTTTATTACTCTGGCACACATTATCTTCATCCGTTTACCCACTTAAGTATCGGAAGGATTTTGAGGTCAAAATCCCACATCTTCTTTTAGGTTATGGAAAGCTTTGTTTGTGATATTAGCTTAGTTAGAGCTCAGGTATACTTAGGTAGGGACGAAGTCAAAATTTTAGTTCAATAGATGCGATTTTTAACTATGAAAAAAAAAATTCAAACAAGACAATAACAATAATTTCGTCAACACGTGCTTTTTTGCTTTGACATTTTATTGAATAGAAATTAGAGATATTCATTTCAAAATCTTGATATCTTCCTACATATCAAATAAAACTTGCAAAAATCAATAACTTAAAGAAAATAATCCAGAATCAATGCATAACAAATCAGAAAGTAATCAAGAACAATAGTTAAACATTTTCTGTTTTTCCTACGAATATCATAACAATATGTATTTGTTGCAAAATTACTAAGTAGATAACACTGAACCATGTATCATGATAAAAACTAAGGAAAATGATGGTTGAACAAGGTTAAAAATGGGAAAAGTCTGGACAAATTGAGTTGGCAGCATTTGATTGGTCTTTTTTTTTAAATTTCAAATTGTCCATTCATGCTTCGACACTGATCCCTCTATTTTTAACCCTATTTCTGGCCTTGTTTTTGTAGCATTTCTCAAAAACTAATCCCATATTCTCGTTAACGTAGCTGCAAAACAGATGACAAGTATAAAAACAATTAGAACTATATTCTTAATTCCTAGGAAACACCAACAATGTCTGCTTCATACTACGTTACAAGATGTCCTTTGCATAAATACTAGAAGAATGAAGCAGCAAGTATAAAGATATTGAAAGGGGCCGGGAGCAAAAATTAAAAAGCAAAAGTTGCAAAACACACTTATTCTAGGACAAAAATAACAAGCAAAAACCACTTATTCAAGAGCAAAAATAACAAGGAAAGATTAAATAATAAGCAAGGGAGGAAGCACTACAAACTACAAAGATTTTGCTTCTGTGAGAATTTTGATTTGGAGTAGAAGTCGTGGATCTCACGAAATGTATGAATAATAAATAGTAATAATGATGAATGTGTGATTGAAATTAATGTTTGACTTTAACGACTTTATAAGCTGTATTTTTAGGGTAGTCTGTGCTGGGTTTTTCTAGAAACAGAAAACCCAAAGACTTGAGACTTGGGTTTGAGCTGGGAATGGTGGACTGAATTTTAATTTGAAAAAGGGGAAAAAATCGTATATACATGATTAATATATATTAATTCATTTTATACTACCACCTTTTTTTTATTAACCAGTATTACTACAGAATCCCAAAAGAATATCAAAAGTACCGGATAAGAAACTCCCCTTTTCGAACCTGTAACAAATATGCTTCAAAGACAAACAAAACGGGTAACATTAACTCAATGTGTTGAATATACGGAGATTCAAATTCAAACTGCAATTGATTGCTAATATACAATTAGCAGGATAATTGATATTACCCAAAATCGAAGATTATGAGAGATTGGCTGCACTAAGTTCTTCACTATGTGTGGCATCTGAATATTGATTCAATTAAATTATCTTTCAGAAATCTCATCTACAATGATTATAGGTAATTGTAACAAAATTCTAATCCAACCTAAGCTGCTACAACTTTGGATATTCCATCGTATTCCCTGTTGTGAACTCCATTTTTTTTTGGGTCATCTAGAATTGAATTTTATTTTTTGTCCAAGATCAGAAATTTTCATATCTGATTAATTTAATTGCTGTAATTTTACATATACATACTTATATCACCATTATGATTTAAATGACATATGCACATGAATCATTTTTTTTCCGATGAATTTAATTGCCAAAATTTTACATACACACACTTGTATGTAAAATTTAGTTGCATCCAGAAATGTTTATTATGTTTAATAAATTGTTTAATAAGTAACTAATATATAGTGCTTGTTTGGTAAGGATTTTGATAATTGATTTTTTAACCATTAGAGATAAAGTGGGTTCTACTTGTGAGAGAAAAATTCAAAAATGATCGTTATAATAATGAAATAACGGCTAAAAAATTGATTTTAATTGGCTTAAAAGCTCTACCAAACAAGCTCATAATATGTTACCAATAAAATAGATAATTTGTGACTAATAAATAACTCGTAACTTGAAATTTGTTAAATTGTGACCGATAATTTGATAATTTGTGACTGAAAAATTATTTGTAACTAATTAATTAGATAATTTATGACCATGAAATAAGTTGCGACATGTAAAATTTGTGATTTGTGACCAATGAACAATATGACATCTATTAATTTGATAAATTTGTGATCGATGAATAAATTGTGACCTATAAAATTCTTGATTTGTGATTGTAAAATAATTTGTGGCTTATAAAATTTTTTATTGTGACCAAGATTTATTAATTTGGCTCTTGTCTGAGCCCCGTTTTTCTTATCAAAAGTATTTCTTAAATAGTGATTTGACCTCGTTTAACAACACATTTTTCAATAAAATAATATTACACGCAATCTAGAATTTTTTCTTATCTTTTAACTACACATTATCCATCATAAGACTATTACAAAATGTATTTTTTGAATAAAGGGGGCTCAAACAAGCCCTCAATAATTTGTGACCAAATTGTATGAAATTATGACCTTAATATATTTAATTAATATAATATATTTTTAATTAATTATTTTAGAAATTAAAATTAAAAAATATGATTTTTTAAGTTTTAAACCTTGTTTTTTAGTTTTGGAATGTTTCATACTTAATCTCTCATAAATAGGCTGTAAATGGATGGATATGGAGCGGATCTGTCCAAATCTGATCCGATTCGATAATCCAACGGATATTTGATTGTTAAATCCAATCCGATTTGCTATAATATCGGATATCCGATCCAATAATTCGATCTGAATTTTAAAAAAAAAATTCCACCATTTTTTTGGGTAATATAATTTTTTTCCCAAAAAATATTTTAACTATCTTGATGGACTCATCTATAATATTAAAAGGCCCAAATCAATTTTTTATCCAAGTGATGCTCTTTTAGTTCCTTTTTAAAGGAGACACCTCTTGGAATGTTTTAGTGATTTTCCAACGTGGGATACTAACTTTTTAAATGATACTCTTCTTCCAATATTTTATTGATCTTTCAATGTTTGATATTAGTCAATTGTCAATTCTAAGTGTTACAAGTTTATTTTATTATTTTCATTAAAAAACATAGCCTCAACAAGATTATAATCATAAATAATATCAATTTAAACAATGTAAATTATTTTTGGACATATTAATTATTCGTTTTTTGATGTTATAAAACAAATTACTATAGTTATTTTTTATCTTATTTTAATTAATAAAAAATTTAAATCTCTTTGAATATTTCAATTAACAATATGATAATATTATTTATTATTTAAAAAATATGTGTAAAGCATACTATAAATTCCAAAATGAAAAAATTTATGTTTACTAAATTATGATATAATATATAAAATATATTATTTTATTATAATAAATCGGATTGGATTGTTATCGGATTGGATCGACCTATACCCATATTTGCTGCATTTAGTTAACGGATTATCGAATTCGGATCTTAATCAGATTATCGGATTGAAACCCTAAATTCATCTCCCATTAATTTCGCCGGATTCGGATCGGATTCGGATCAAAATCCAATCCATTGACAGCACTACTCATATTTGAATTTTTCCCATTACAAAAGGCCTTGCCTCGTATTTGTCCACTTTAGAAAAACAATTTCCTAAATACTACACAATGTTTCCTATGTATGTAATACTATCTTTACAATGAAATAAAACTAATATACTTTTATTCCATTATTTATATATTACATAATTTGTAACTGATGAATCCAAATAATACCATAAATTATGTTATATTACTTGTATCTTCAAGACAAACACTATTTCAAAAACAACCATGGAAAATGGTAGTATGTGTTCAAGCTAATTTCGCATCAAGCATTATTTTAGCTAATATCAATGGAGCAGTTGCTTACATGAATTAGTTTGTTGGTGTAACACACCAACTGAAATTACAAAGAGAATTTTGGAGGCAATGATGGATTGATACTTGTAGGTAAGCTAGAAGACTAATTCCATTCGCCTATTTTAAAATTATGTACTTCCTTCATTGCCTATTGTACTTTGTTGGAATGCTTTATTCATATTCGAGAATGGAACATTGCTTGTCTTCTGGAGTTGTGTTGCCTAATTCATGATTAAGCATTCTAACAAAGTAAATTAGGGAAATCATGAAAATTGTAGTTTGTGTTCTTAATTTTTTTTATTTTTTATTTTTATTTTTTGCTACTTTTTTTTACAGCGATTCAGTACATAAAAAAATCTCGTATGAAGACACCATGAGACATCTTTCACAGGCTATAGCTTTTTCTCATGACATTAAACATTGGTTCGAACAAAAATCAAATTTATAATATCATGATTTTGTTCTATACATATATATTTTTTGACAGAATAATTGAAAGAATGTGATGTTTTAAATGCAACCTGATGTATCTTGGTATCAGGTGATATAATGTGTGTGGGATGATAATTACAAAAACATATTCCTGCTATATATGATTGCATGTTCCTCATTTTGTGAATCTAATGAACATTTAAAAAATAAATAAATTGGAATTATTTTTATGATGAAAAGTTTATACGCAGAGTGGGGATATGCAATGTGTAATGGACCTAAGGGTTGTAATATTTTTATGATGTCATAAAGCTTCGTAAAATTGGAACAATTTCCTAGGAAATGTAACCAACTAATTGACATACAAATGTAATGTACCTAATGTTAATGAAATCAATGAGAGGTAGATTGAGATATCTTAGATTTTGATATTAGAAGTGATTTGGGAGAACGAATTAACAAATAAAAACTAATTAGAAGCAAACATCTCTAAGCAGATCATAGCCTTACAAATCTCCCCTGCAATGTAAAACAACTAACATATATGAATTAAAATGTATAATGGATTATCTTAAAAATTAAAAAACAAAAAAACTACAAATAATGGGTTATCCAAAACTGAAAAAGAAAAATAACTTACCGCGCCGATGATGGAGAAGATAAATTGGATGTCAGTGAGGCTGCGGAGCTCGGAGGCTTAACGGATGAGTTGTTAGGCCCAATTTTTTTGGCTATTTCTGATATATCCATTTTCGAGAGTTCGAGGTTTTTCCTTGTAATGAAATTGAAATGGTGTAATGAAAGATGATGAAAGAGAGAAGTTAGTAACGTACTATAAATAATTTGGTAAATTGAGAAATTTGTGGATGAATATAGGAATTTGGTATAAATAAGAGGATTTAATTGGTGACATAATTAGAGCCGCTAATTAATAGTAAGATAAAAGGAGTTTAGTGATTTGATGAATTTCTCTTCCAGCATAAATGGAAAAAAAAAAAGTTAAATAGGATATTTTGAATATTTAATTTTATATAGTTATCTAGTGTAATTTCCTCGAGAAGAAACAACTCCTACCTCCCTCTTGAACTCACTGTCTGCACATAAACCAAGTCCAATCGACTACAGTACAGTGAAGAATTTTTATTTATTTATTTTAAACAGATTTACATTTTCTAGCTTTCAATGGCGAAGAGTTTGCTCCCAACTTTGAATAGTCATTGGTGGATCAATCACCCAGTGAGCATCGGCAGCGCGTATTGGATCCTTCGAAAACAAAATTTATTTATTTGTTTATTTTGTTGGGATAGATAAAATTTTTAGATTATATGTCTGATAATTTATTTTATTTTTGAACATATCTTGTAGCTCAGTTGGTTAGAAATTCCTCATCCAAATTTGAAGTTTTGGGATTCCTCATCCAAATTTGGGATTAAATCGTTTCCTATTATGCAATTTTTCTAGTTCAACAATTTTACCGAAGTTAATGCAATAAGAAGAGGATTCAAACCTGTGAGCCCTCTTTCAAATTATTGAAAGTTTGACCATTATGACACTCATTGAACTTTGACGCTAAATGCAACCAAATAATATATGTTCAATTTTAGCAATTTTAATGCAATTAAAAAGATTTGAACTTGTGTTCTTTTGAATTATACAAAACTTGGCTACTATGCGTGAATATTATTAATAAATGTAACATAATTATGCCACTGTTTGATCCCTATTATTAGGAGTGGGCATTTTTTTCTGGAACCGGTGGAACCGGACCGAAACCGTTTAGAATCGGCCGGTTCGGTTCCGGTTCTTCCAAAAAATAATTTGGTTTCAGGACAAATTATTAAGAATCGATCGGTTCCGGTCCGGTTCTTGGTTCTAGTATGGGAACCGCGGGGAACCGAACGGTTCTCATAGAATTTTTTTTAGTGGGCATTTTTTTTTCCTTTTTGGTAAAATATAAGACTTACTCTTCAATTTGTCCCGAAACCAAATTGGTAATATATATGACTTACTCTTAAAGTGAAAAGAAACTTCCATCAAAGTAAAACAAAATTAAAAAAAAAAAAAATTGTAGTATAACAACATAAGCAAAAGGCAGTGACATATGGAAATAAAACGAATGTTTATGTATATAGTTCATATGTCACTTTTTAATTAAATAATTGACAAAAATACTGAATTGTGATTACCTGAAGGCTCAGGAAAATGTTAAAAAGGGTCCATTCAGTTGGCATTTATTTCAGTAAAATATATGACTTACTCTCCAAACACTTTTATTTTGTTTTCATTTTGATGAAAGTTTGTTTAATCATTGAAGTACTAGACGGTTTATATAAGTTAATATTTGTTTGATAATAGTAACTTATATTATTTGGATATTGTTTTAAAATTTATATACTTAGTTTTCTTTTAATCTTTGTATAATATGTTCAGTTCTTCTATATTTTTTTAAAAGTATTACATCGATTGCCTGTATGTACATTAGTTTCTTAATACTACAAGCTAACATATACATTGATTTCGTAAATAGAACTTGAAATGATTCGATGTGGGTAAATTCCCAGGTTGCTTAGCCTTGTTAATCCTCTCTCCTATTCTGTCATGTCCAATTTCGTTGAGTACCACAGTATTTATCTGATGCGTGATATTCTACATCATCGGCATGGACTTGAATATTTACGGACGTTTTTAATCGGTGCTCAGAGTTTATTAAATTGTTAAGAAGGATAGTTCAAATTTTTATGTAATAATTAATATTTTTATGTTTTTAAGAAATGATGAACTGCTTCTGATTTCTCAAGGGATACTTTTGCGTATGAAATCTGTTTATTAGTAGAGTCGATTTCAAACACAAAAATTAAAGTGATAGGATTACATTTAGCAAACTAGACTAGGCTTTCTAAAATTGTAATGGATGTATTAATAAGTAGATGGTATGGTATTATTCTAGGTACTTATTTTTAACCACACATTTATACAATAAATTATTATGTATATAATGTTGAATTTTAATTTAATCATGCTAAGAATCAAGAATCATCAAAATTAAATTAATAAAACAAATTCATACTTGCGAAAGTCATTGTTGATATGAATAATAGTTGTAATAGCAGTCAGGATCTTCCTCTCGTTGCTCCTCATAAAGTATTAGCTATCAATAGGGCAAGCCAATAAAACATATGGAGAGGAGAGAGGACATAGCTTTTATATTGGAAATAATTGAGCTGTCCTATTATGACTAAAATTCTAATTAGGGTTTATTTTCGGTCCACATACTTAAAATTACCGCATCATATTAATTACAATTCGTAAGGTGTAAAAGACCCAATTGATCACTTAATAAATTTGGTCCAAACACAAATATCATTATGAGTCATACATCTAACCCGTGAAATTTGCAATCAAATGTGAAACACACATATGGAATTATTCCAACATTCTCTCACTTGGACAAACATTTGATTGCTATAACAAAGTTTTAACACCCAGGTTAGACTACATAGGTGGCCACAAAAGTATGACTCCAATGATGTCACCTTATGTAACATGATCCAGTCCAATAAGAATATTAACACCGAACATGGAAGTCATTACACCAACTAAACGATATAAGATCATTCCACAGCTACAGATGTCAACATCCTTATCCACATGGATCCCCAACCTCCAACCAATGTGGTAGTATGTGGCATGAACTTAACACCAAATGTAATAAAAAATTGTGCTAATTCATATCGGTCCTCATAATGCTTCTGATCAAAATGAAGCCACATGTTTTCAAAAGATATTCATCTTATGTCTTTACATGTCATATCACAATAATATTATAATAAAAAGATATAAGTCAAATGCATGTTCAAAATAGTCCATGGATAGGGGAAAAATATGTTATTTTATTGTTAGAAGGGGCTGTACCCGAAAACATATGAGTTGCCTACGTACCCCGCAAAGGGATCAAGCCTAAAACGTAGTTCTTTACATAAATAACTCCCACTAACCAAAAATATCAAATGTTTCCACAATACCCATATTAGTAACATGTGTCTTAAAGACTTTTGGAGCAAGTCCCTTAGTCAAGGGATCTGCAATCATTGCCTCTGTATTGAGATGTTCTATTTTCTTCTGCCCTTCTTTGACTCTGTCTCTAATAACTAAATATTTGATGTCAATATATTTTGATCTACTAGAACTTTTATTATTCTTTGAAAAGAATACTGCTGCATTGTTATCACAGTAGATGGTGATTGGTCTTGAGATGGAATCAACAACTTTCAAGCCAGAGATGAAATTTCTTAACCAAACGGCTTGGACTGTAGCCCCATAACATGCCACAAATTCAGTTTGCATAGTAGAAGATACCACTAGAGTCTGTTTAGTGCTTTTCTAAGAAATGACACCACCAGCTAATGTAAAAATATAACTTGAGGTTGATTTCAAATCATCTTGACATCTAGCAAAATCAGAATCTGAATATCCTACCACCTCAAGATAATTTGTACGCTGAAATGTAAGCATATAAGTTTCAGTTTTCTTCAAATATCTCATAACTTTCTTAACTGTTTTCCAATGCTCTTGTCCTGGATTAGACTGAAATCTGCTAAGGACACTTACTGCGTAGGTTATATCCGGTCTAGTGCAAACTTGAGCATACATCAAGCTCTCCACAGCATTTGCTTATGGAATCATCTTTATAGACTCCCTTTCTAGCTCATTTCTTGGACATTGAGTTTTGTTAAACTTATCTCCTTTTATGATAAGTACATTACCAGGTGTACAGTTTTACATATTAAACATTTCTAGAACATGTCGTATATAAGCTTATTAAGAAAGTCCCAATAAGACACACTTTCTATCACGATCTATTTCAATGCCAAATACATAGGAAGCTTCTCCAAGATCTTTCATCTCAAAATTAGCAGATAACATTTTCTTTGTCTCATGAAGCAGCCCTAAGTTACTGCTAGCAAGTAGAATGTCATCAACATACAATACAAGGAAAATAAAATTTCTCCCACTGATTTTGAGATAAATGCATTGATCAATAGTATTTTCAACAAAATCAAGAGAGGTCACAATCTCATCAAACTTCAAATACCACTGTCAAGATGCTTGCTTAAGACCATATAAGGATTTGTTTAACTTACACACCAAGTTTTCTTTTCATTTCACAACAAAACCTTCAGGTTGTTTCATATAAACAATTTTAGAAAGATCTTTATTCAAAAATGTTATCTTAACATCCATTTGATGAAGCTCCAAATTGTAGTGTGCCACAAGAGCCATGATAATTCGAAAAGAATCATTTGATGAAACAGGAGAGAAGGTTTCAACATAATTAATGCCCTCTCATTGAGTGAAACCTTTCGCAACCAATCTTGCTTTCTTTCGTTCAACATTTCCTTTTGAATCTAATTTACTTTTGAAAATCCACTTGTTATCTACAGTCTTAGCATCTGGAGGAAGTTCAACAAGATTCCAAACTTTATTCCTTTCCATGAAATTCATTTCTTCTTCCATGGCAGCTATCCATTTATCTATTTCAGGACTTGTCAACGCTTGGGTATAAATTACAAGATCAACAATATGCCCAATATTAAAATCCCTCTCCAATAAATATGTAATATAATCACTGGGCAATGTAGATCTTCTTTCCCTTTGTGATCTCCTAACTTGTGGCTCAGAAATCGATTCAATCGTTGTTTGTGGAGTTGGAGATTCCTCCTGGTTCATCAGTTCTTCATTAACAATTTCAATTAGTTGAGAACCAACTCTTTCCTATATAATAGGAACTGAAACAATAACTTGATTAGGTTCAACAAAAATTTCTCTCAACGTGGAACTCCCACTATCCCTAAAATTGTTCTCCAGAAAACTTAGCAGTAATGGATTCCACAATTCTAGTGCCGCGATTTGGACAGTAAAAATTATATCCCTTTGATCTATCCGGATACCCAATAAAGTAGTCAGGAGTTGATTTAGGGTCTAATTTCTTTTCAAAGGGATTATAAATTCTAACATCAGCTGGACATCCCCAAACTTTAAAGTGGGCCAAACTTGGCTTACGTCTTGTCCATAATTCAAAAGGTATCTTTGCAACAACTTTACTTGGAACTCTGTTCAAAATATATATAGTTGTTTTCAAGGCTTCACCCCACAAATACTCAGGCAAATTTGTTCTACATCATACTTCTAACCATATATTTTAGAGTTCGATTACGTCTTTCAGAAACACCATTCTGCTCAGATGTCCCTAACATGGTATATTTGGGGCACTATTCCACACTCTTGTAAAAACTTTGCAAAATAACTCATATTTTGACCAGACTCGTCATATTTCCCATAGTACTCACCACCACGGTCAGACCTTACAACTTTAATACTTTTTCCACATTGTTTCTCTACTTCCAGTTTGAAAACTTCGAATTTCTCAAATGTATGTAAATTATCGTTAATCAAGTAAACATGTCCATATCGTAAGAAATCATCAATGAAGGTTATAAAATATTTGTTCCCACACATAGTGGAAGGCAAAGGTCCACTGATATCAGTGTGTATTAAGTCCAAAATTCATTACTCCTAGTTGAACCCTTCCTTGTAGATTTAGTTAGCTTTCCTCTTATACAATCCACACATGTTTCAAAATCAGAGAAGTACAAAGAGGGAAGTATCTCATATTTTACTAATCTTTCAATTCTATCCTTAGAGATATGACCCAAACGCTTATGCCACAATATAGAGGATGATTCACGAATTAAAGTCATTTTCATTAATACATGGGTAACACATGAGACATCACCAAAAGGAGCCAAAGATAATTTATATAAATCATCACATAAAATGTCATTTCCAGTCAAATGATAATCATTAAATAACTCAACCATTCCATTACCAAAATTAAATGTAAAACCACAAGCATCAAGTTTCGATATAAAAATTAAATTTCGTCTCATTTGCGGTACATAAACTGTATTTTTCAAAATAAGATAAAAACCATACTCTAAAGTCAACTTCACTACTCCTATGAATTCAACCTTCTCTTGAACTCCATTTGCAACGCTCAAGTTTACTTCATTCTCACTTGGCCTTCATTTGCTTGTGAACCCCTGCAAGGAATTCGCAATATGAATATTAGCTCCCGAGTCTAACCACCAAGAATTCAAAGGCACATCTACTAAAGAAGACTAAAAACAAACTATTAAGGCCAAGAGAATACCTGAAGAACTCTTTTTCTTTTCCAACCAAGTCTTGAATTTAGAACAGTCTTTCTGCCGGTGGTCCTTCTTTTTACAGAACTTGCATTGATCATTTTTCTTTATAACTCCTTTGGGACCACTAAAATTTTTATTCTGCTAACTTCGGTGGGACTTATTACCCTTACGAAACTTAAGTTTATGGTTATGAGAAGGCCCCTTATTTTGCGATGGCTGAAAAGCTAATTGCACAGTTTCAACAGTTTCACGGCGCATCCTATACTCTTCTTGGGCACACACTGCTATGATGTTATTCAAATTCCATTTATCCCGCTGAGTATTGTAAGCAACTTTAAGCTGATTAAACTTGTTAGGAAGGCTATTCAAAACATGATAGACCAGGAAAGGCTCTGCAACGGGAATGTCAAGAGCCTTTAGCTTAGATGATACATTTATCATTTTCATAACATGCTCCCTAACACCACTTGTGCCATCATATTTCATGCTCATCAAATTATCCATCAGATCTCCAGTTTCGACTTTATCAGACTCAATAAATTTTTCTTCTATGACATCCATAAAACATTTGGCATTTTCATTATTGGGGATGACATCTAGAATGGAATCAGATAATAATCGCTTAATGATTTTCAAATAGAGTATGTTAGCCATTTCTCACTTTTCATGCTCGGCTACATTTTCAACGATACTCTTATCTATGGGTTTCTCAAGCTTTTTCTTCATTGCAAAATCCAAGCCCAAAAGACCAAGTGCTATTTCTACGTCTCATTTCCATCTCACATAGTTATTCCCAGTCAAAATTTTAATAGCAGACAATTAATTCGAAAGAGATGAGGCATTATAAACTGTGGAAATATAAAATATCACACTCAATATCATCCAAACGTAATGCATGCAATCAAATGGATAATGAAATATCCAACTAATTAATATGAACTATTAATTAGATAATCCGTAATTTAAATCGAAACATATGAATTTTATTACGGTAAGAGCCTAGATATATCATCATAAGATCACCTTTGGGTCGAAAATACAACATGCTATAAGGTATTCTTAAAACACATCATATAGCTAGTTAAGAAAATTACATTGATTTTCAAAATTTCAACACCTTTGGGCAGAAAGAAATTTCTAAACCAAAATAAGCTCGTTAACTGCCTTATGCCATTTTCCAAAAATATCACATATAACAACACCTTTGGGTAAAATGTTATATGCAATAAATCAAAATTGTTGCGCAAAAATATATTTTTTTTTTATTGTAGAGAAAATTGAATAAATAATAATGACTGTGCCACTTTGGCAGTTACTACCCATTTTTATTTCAAAATATTTCTCTTTGTGGGAAAAATAAAGATCGTCTCAAATTCCATAAAAATTCAATCACAAAACAATAATTACGCAACAAATCATAATCATTAATTGATGAAAGACAAAAATTCATATATGATTGAGAGACGAAATTGACAACAAAATTTCAAAAAATGAAATTTAAATGCATAAATAATGGCAATATTTAAATACATATACAATTTAATGAAAAATATAAAAATCGTCAATCAAATTATTATTATTATTATTTAATATATTTTAATCGGGTCAATTATCAAATAAAGTTTTGATAGGGTCAAAATTAAAATTTTAGGTTCAAAACTTTAAAGGTTCAAATTAAAAGCCCCTTGGAAAAATTATATCTTATACCTAGATTTAAAAATTAAAAAACAGGTCCTTCACTTTCGAAAATTACAAGACATGTCCTTTATTTAAAATTGCAAATAGGCCCTTAAATGATAATTGCAACTGGGGGCTCGAAACTCAATTATTTGCAATTGGAGCCCCGTCTCCACTTGGCCTGTTTTTGCAGAAAGAACCAATTTAATTTTTTTTTTTTTGCTTTCTGTGGCACCGGTAGTACTCGGCGCTGCTACCACTAAGGCAGCAACAACCGGCGGCGTTTTCGGGCGGCGCTACTGCTCGAAACGCAATAGCGTCGACTCCGCCCACATTTTTATTATCCGATAATCACCATTGGCAAAAAACCCACACACAAATTCAAATGAAGATTCATTCCTCATAGAATTCACAGAATAGATAAATATTCACAGATCAAATAAATACGCCCAAGATCAATTATCCCTTTTTCTTCAAACTCTTTAGTCCATTTAAAATCTGTTTCATAACTATTGAGGCAAAAGGCAGATGATGGATTTTGATTTTGTGGATTATTCAAGATGCTGTTTGACATTTTGAATTCTAATATAACGGAAAGAAGTGCAAGCAGTCATATGGCGGTGTGAGTTTTGGGTTTTGTAGTGCTAATTACAACCCAGGAAGGAATTGATGTGCTAGTGCATACAGTGTATATGCATTTTGTGCGTGTATCTAGAATAAAGGTAATGGTGACGAAGATAATAACTCTGCTTTCTCAAATTGTCAGAAAAAAATAACAATATAAAAAGCTAACTTTTTTATTATTCAGGCAGAAAAACGAGAAAACATATTGTTTTATTAGAGATTCTAATCTCAGCACGAAAACTCTGATACCAATTGTTGAATTTTAATTTAATCATGCTAAGAGTCAAGAATCATCAAAATTAAATTAATAAAACAAATTCATACCTGCGGAAACTATTGTTGATATGAATAATAGTTGTAATAGCAGCCAAAATCTTCCCCTCCTTACTCCTCACAAAGTATTAGCTATCAATGGGGCAAACCAATAAAACATATGGAGAGGAGAGGGGACCTAACCTTTATATATGAAATAATTGAGTCGTCCCATTACGACTAGAATTCTAATTATGGTTTATTTCCTACTCACATACTTAAAATTACCACATCATATTAATTACAGCCCGTAAAGTGTAAAAAGTTCAATTGATCACTTAATAAATTTGGCCCAAATATCATTATGATCCATACATCTAACCCGTAAAATTTGCAATCGAATGTAAAGCCCACATATGGAATTATTCCAACACATAATTCATTTTTTCTACTTTCAACTACACAAATTTTTTTTAAAAAAACCATTATTTAAAGAATAAAGTTGCTTGGCTAGGGGCCATAGTGCCCTTCGAGCGCCATGAGCAGCACACCAATGACGCCCCTGAATGTGGCCCTGGCCGTATATCAATCTTCTTATTCAAAACATTGTTTTGGCCATCAAACTAGGGCCTAACAAATACGCGTTTGTATTATTAACTTTTCAATATTAAATAGATGGTATTAAAAGGATTAAGATAACAATAAACAGTTAATACCTTTTGTTAGTTTTTAGTAATATTTATTATAATCTTATATTACCTAATTCAGTGTGGCAAATGAGGCTTAGATTATATACGAATCCTTTACTCAGTCCTCCATAAGTATACTGGACAAATAAATGATCATATGTTTCTAAAATAAATATAATTCTCCAATAATCATGACTAAACATGTAATTCTTAAATATATAAATTTCATGTTGGGTATAGAAGGAAATAGATAGAAAAAAATATGAAATTTTACTTATAAAATTTGAGAGATTATAAATGAGTTGCTACAACACACTCTTTCTCTCTTTTTTTGTAGAGATTTTCTTTTCACTCCTACCTATTTTGACACTACGTACACACCTTCCTTTTATAGAGAACATGAAGTAATCTAATCCTAACAACTCTCTACAATTACAACAAGATAATAGGTGTTCTTTCTCATCATTTGCAACTGGTTAATCTGTATTTTCAGTTGTATTTGAATCACCATAATGCTGCCAACTGTCATTTGAAGTTATTTTTAGTTTACAGCTTTCATACATTGAATATTCAACTTGAGTAATCAAATTGTCCTCCACGATCGGTCCTCAATGTCTTTATTAGAAATCCACTTTGTCTTTCTGCAAGTGCTTTAAACTGTAGAAAAGTAGAGAATAGCTCAGACTTTTTATTGAGAAAGATAATCCACATTATCCTTGTGTCATCATCAACAAAGAAAATGAAATATCTCTTGTTTCCAAGTCCGCAAATATCTAAATGAACAAGCTCCAATGGCGTTTTTGCTCATCATGAAGTTTTAGGAAATAGAAGCTTATGCATTTTCCCATAAATACAGCCTTCACACACTTTGTCTGTCCTTTGAAATTTAGGAAGCTCGATCACCATATTTTTCTACTTAAGCAATTGAAGTCCTATGCCATTTAAATGACCATATCGCAAATGCCATAGATGTGACAAATCTGCATTTTTAACTTTGAGTGCACAATTTTTGTCTAGTGGTAACATGAGACAAAGGTTTTGTTTTTCATTTCAACATTTACCATTATGACATTTTTCTTTTTAGGATTGTGCTATTTGCACATAAAAAAAGGTACATAAAGGATTATATAAAATAAAGTGAAAGGAAAAGATTTGATAAAAAAGTTGATTGTGTTTTAAATTAGCAAATGATAGCTTTGGCATGTGACATTACGGAACCCATTATGTAAAGCTTGACGTAAATGTAGCAAAATCCTTCCTTTTATCAAATATCTTGCATCTTTCATCATCAAAGTACACCGAAAAATTCTTTTGTACGAGTTGTCCAGTACTTGAGAGATTATTTAAAAGATTTGGCATATAAAAAATATCGGTAATGAGTTCTCTGTTACCTCCCTTAGTTTGGACTGCAATGATACATTTTCCTTCTGCACTTCTTTGTGTTCTATCTCCCAAAATGATTTGAGAGGTGATATTTGGATTGATCTCTACAAAGATATCTTTATTTTCTGTCATGTGATTGTTAGCACCGCTATCCAAATACCATTGAATCTTGGATTCAAAGATTCCATTTTTATGAGAATAAAATAGAATTTCATCTTCACTCTCTTTTAAAAAATTTGTTGAATCTTCATTTTCTCCTTATTTTGAAACCAACAATTCTTTTGAGAACTATTAGGAACTTTGCATCTTTTGCATTTAAAATAGCAATCTTTTGATTCATGATTTTTTTTTTTTTTTTTTTTTTTGCAAATAATGCAAGACTGAGCGTTACCGAATTGTTGTGGTACCTTGGCTTCCTGATTGCTTTGCTTTTCATTTTGACTCCACTTGCTAAACTTTTCCTTTTTGTTATCTAAACCTTCATGATTGCTTGAACTTATTTTTAATGTCTGCTTTGATTAGAAGGCTTGTTCTGTTGATTGACTAGCTGAACGATTGATTCTTTGCTCATTTGCAAGAAGTGATCCGATCAACTCGTACATGGTCATTTTAGACAAGTCCTTTGATTCTTCAATTGCGTTACATGATCAAATTTTGAAGGGAGACATCGAAGCACTTTCTCAACAATTCTTTTGTCTTTAATTGTATCTCTGCAACTTTTGATTTGTTTTACAATCTCCGAAACTTATGAATAGAAATCACGAACCAACTCTTGTTCTTCCATTTTGAGATTGTCAAAATCTTTCCATAAAGATTGAAGTTTCAAGACAATAGTTTTGTACGAGCCTTGGAATTTTTTATTTAAAATTTTTCATGCATTTTTGGCTTTTTTAACACCAAATATACAAGTAAAAATTGATTTTCCAACTCCTTGTAGAATATATAGCAACGCCATTGCATCTTTCTTTTTGTATTCATTTTGTAACTTTGGATCTTCTTCATCGTCGTCAGTCTAATCTTCTATCACTTCATCATCTTCAATGACACCTCATAAATCTAAAGAGATGAAGAAAGTTTGCATTTGACTACTCCAATATTCATAATGTTCACCTTCAAAGATTGGTACTTGACTTGGTGAATATGTGAACAAAGAGGCCGTTGAATTAAAAATCTGCTGCTACTATGGTGGGTTTTGAAGATTGTTTTTGTTTCAACGTTTGGTAGGATTTGGTTTTTGTATTTAATCTCAGCTCTGATACCAAAATTCATTGGGTTTAGAAGGAAATAGATAAGAGACATGAAATTTTACTTATAAAATTTGAGAGATTACAAATGAGTTGCTACAACACACTCTTTCTCTCATTTTTGTAGAGATTTTCTTTCCACTCCTTCTACATATTTGACACTACATACATACATTCCTTTTATAGAGAACATGAAGTAATCTAATCCTAATAACTCTCTACAATTACAGCAAGATAATAGGACTTCTTTCTCATCATTTGCAGCTAGTTAATCTGTTTTCAGCTGTATCTGAATCACCATAATGCCGCCAACTGTTGCCTGAAGTTGATTTTTAATTTACAGCTTTCATACATTGAATATTCAACTTGAGTAATCAAATTGAATTGTAACCCTTATCATTATCTTTAAATTTTCTTAAGTTGTTGAAATGTTCAATTTTGATTTGAATTCTTTGAAGATTACAAATTACTTTAGAATTTTTAATATTTCATTCTATAATCCAATTCATTAATGGAGCATGTCGATGTTAGTAGTGGGATCTGTTATGTTATGCTATCTCTTGTTCTTGTACAAATTTCGATAATGTGCTGCTAAACTTCCTGTTAGCTGAGTGGGTACGTCCTACTGTAGCAATGTCCAGTATGTATGCTTGAATTTTTATGTTATTTTAGATCATGTTACGCTAATTCAAGACAGACAGGGTTTTTTCATCAATTTATCAAGGATTTCTCTAAAATTACCAAGTTGTTATGCAACCTACTGGAAAAGGATTTGAAATTTGACTTATCTAGATTGAAGTAGCATGAATGGATAGAACATGGCGATATTAATGAGCACTTCTAAAATAAACAAGTTTTGAAGGTGATCAGATGAAAAGTGACAAGGAAGTTCCATGGTGTGCTGATTATGTAAACTATCTAGCAAGTGGCAAAATACATCCAGATTATGACCATCAATTGATAAAGAAGATTTATTTTATTTTTTTAATAAGATCAAGTACTACTTTTGGGAGGATTCTGTTCTATACAAAATGTGCTGATAAGGCGGTTGGAAGGTGTGAACGGAAGAATAAGTGACAATGATCCTGGAGCAATGTCACGAATCACCCTATGGAAGACACTTTGCTGCTAAGGTGCTACAGTCCGAATTTATTGGCCTACATTATTCGAGGATATGCCCATAGTTAGTTCTGCAATGTAACACATCTTAAAGATCTGGCAATACCTCAAGAAGACATGAAATTCTTTTAAATAGTATTCTTGAAGTGATGCTTTTCAACGTCTGGGTATTGACTTCATGGCTCTCTTTTCAGTACCGTCACTCTTGAATATATACATGTGGGATGCGTCGGTGGATAATGTCTCAAAATGGATTGAGGCAAAGGCTTTACCTAGGTAGTGATGAATTTTCAAAAAAAAAGAACATTTTAACCCCCTATTGGCACCCCATGAGTCATCATAACTTATGGAGGCCATGTACTTTTGTAATTGAAAATTCGATTCATTATTGGCTAAGAGTATGGTGTCAAACATCACATTTTGACTCCATGCCCTCAAATTGGCAGACAAGTTAAGATTTTCAACCGAGAGTTAGAAAATTTTGGAGCTGGTTGAGGAAGAATTGGTCTAAAAGGCTAGATGATGCACTTTGGGCCAACTAGACAACATTCAAAACTTCAATTGGGAAGTGTCCATACCTGCTCATATATACTATAAGTGTTATGCCTTAAATCTAATCAATTTAGGTTGTAAACACTTTTAATATGTTTAATGCATTTATTTTTGGCAAGATCTATTATTTATTTAAATTAATATTCTGATGAATAATATTAAATAACAGAGTCCGAAGATTCAAGTATCAGTAATTTGTTAATCACAAAGAGTTGTGATTGTCAGATATAAATTATATATGATTGGATCTTAAATAATCTATGGTCGTAAGTAATAACGAGATACAGATATCGTTATTATGAATGGACCATCATATGTGGCATTTCTTACTTGTGAAATAAGTAGCTGATCTTACAAGTTAAAGTGTGGTGACACTTAAATGAACGCGTGAATGTTTTGTTATAGAACAAAACATTGGAGACCCGCTAAGAGATTCCACATGGATAACTATCAGAGTGTCAGTGGTTAATCTCTAACGTTCGATAGTGAAATTGGTCATTTGACTTGAGGTTGTCATAGTGCCTTGTATGAGGATGGTCATGCTTTGACGGTATTGGATGTGCTCTGCCAAGGGTAATACGACATCGTTCGTGCATGTTAAGAATCGTATGAAGGTTGTAAATGATCGATAGAGAATTTATCACTCTTAGATAGTCATAAATTATGATTTGCATTTCATTCAATTAAGTCGATAACGAAATCATTGGCCAATGTATACTCAGAAGTCGAAAAGGAGTTTTCGACTTATATAGAGTTAATAGTGGAATAAAAGATATGATCGATAATCGGGATTGACACACTGAAAGATCTCGTTTTTACGATCATCTTTCTTAAGCCAAAAGAGGAGCTTAGCTCTCGTTACACTATCGTATCTTCTATACTCGTTCACTCGGTTTACTTCTATACTCTTTCACTCGATTAAAGCGATTCGAAGAATTAGATTGGAAAAAATTTCCAATCATCTGGATCCCTTTCCTTTCGAAATACAAACATGGGAATCCTATTACCCTACGTGTACGCGGACTGAAGGACAGTGGACCGATAGCCTCACGTTCCTCTTATTGATGGACGAATAGGAATTTCCCCTTTCTTCTTTTGGTTGGTTTTGTGAATTCTAGTTCTCCTGCGCTTGCCTCCCTTTTCGTTTTTGATATTGATTCAAGGCGTGCCGGTTAGATCAAACGGTGAATTTAAGTCGCCACCACAAGTCGTCAAACTAATGCAACTTTATTCGAGCTTAGAGAAAAGTACGATTGCAGAGGAAGTCCCTACTACCGAACCTGACTCGCTTTCTTTCATTAACATCCAGTAAAGGTGCATAGCTTCTTTGAATGTCCCGCTGATTGACTACTACATCTAGGGTATCCATTGATGCACCTTTAGTCTAGCATCCACTTTTGTGCACTGACGGCTCAAAGCCAGAATAAGAGGTTTCTGAGTATTGGCTTAGGAGTGTGAGAAGGAACAAAAGCAAGCTGGAATTGATGTGGAACTTCTATTCTATAGAATATTATTTTGCGCTGAGCGAGGCTTACGCCATTTTTAGACCGTCTCCTGAACCATCTGCTTATCCTGCATGTGCTTTCCGGGCCCCCGCCGGGGATGATTTCACCGAGGATTCCGGCCTCCTTGAATTGAATTGCTCAGGAACAGCTACGAAATCGTCGTATGTTCAATCAGAAAAGGTCTCAAAAAGACGCTTTCTTTTTTACCTTGTTCAAGCACAAGAACTCGATAGGACTGTGCCACAAATGACCTACGAAGAAAAAGAATCCTAGAACAAAATGAGAGGTAGCTAACCAACTTCTAGCGGTGTTTCTAAACTCTAGAAAAGAGCAGAGAAATGATGTAAGCAATAGCGGTCTCCTCCCGAGTACCTGGGGTTACCGACATTGGCATGCCGGAGGTCCGATCATTTCTAACAAACTTGCCCCAAAGCGGGGTCCTAAAAACGATGGGTGACCTATTAGTTGATCGAATCATATTAACGAAATGATTATAATTTCACGGTAAAAGAATAAGATTTGGTTTTGTCATATCACGTGATATTTCTCGTCACATGTCACATGTATCGCCCTGACAGATTACTAAATGTCAATTTGGGACGGTGAGTGTGAGTTGGTGATAAATTAAAAGAGTGTTTTAATTTATCAATTTGGATTAGATCAAAATAATATTTCACGTCGTTAGGCATCGTGATCAGGAACCTAATGGGTTGCACAAAAAAAGAAAATTGGAAGATTGTAATTTGTCAATTAATTAATTTAACAAGTATCGGATAAATTAATTAATTGAGTTGCTTATTTATAGGCCCAAATTAATTAATTCATTGACCGAATTTAATTAAATGAGTCAATTAAATATTGGACCGAGTCATGTCAAACCCATTTGGGCTTATATAAATAAGTAGCTGGAGTTTATAGTTTTGCAGAGAATTTATTCTTGTTAGTACAAGAAGAGAAAACTCTGGGGCCTACAATCTTGTTCTCTGTGTGGAATTCCATTGGAGGTTGGACAATTAGACAATTGTGGGTGACAGAACAAGGTTGCTGGAACAAAGAAAAAGTAAAAGAGTTTGCAGATCTAGAAAAATGTATAACTTTTATCACAATTTCTATCTAAATATAAAGAAAATCCTTGGTGAGAATATTGAAATTTGTTTTTTTTTCGCTGTACATGATAAGTAAATTCCCAACATATACGTCCTAAGTTAGAGCACCAGATTGACGATGAAGAAGTTAAATTTTGATGCGAAGACAATGGGTGAAAAGAGATTGCACGTTTGAACAAGATGAGGCTTTGGATTATCAAACTATACAAAGAAATATTTTGAGGCCGGGCAACAAGTTTAGCTTTTCAATTCCCACTTCAAGATCTTTCCCGAAACATATTAGGAGATACTATTTATTCTTAATAATAACATTTAAATTATATAACTTCATTAATCAGACCAAAAAAAAAAAAGGGATATATTCTAGCAATGTTGTAGACGGTCCTGCAGCGCGCACGCACACACTGCATATATTTGAAACCCTAGCTAATTTATTTCATAAATTTTTGTATTACCTGCACAACACGAACATTCTTTTGGAGGACCAGCAACCCAGTAAGTAAGGAAAGGCCAATTAAAGCATACACCCCATAGATACCCCCTCCACTTGAATTCAGCAATTATAGAAACCAACTACCTCAAGATATATAGAATAAAATAATGTTGTCAATATTAATTTAAGGAGCCTTTGGGTTGTTATTTTTATAACGTTTGTCTTCATGACTACCAGCCTGTGAATCAGTACGGGACCTTTTACTCTTTCATCATTAGCATTTCAACTTTATGAGGTTAAATGATTATTCATTCAAGATCTTGAATGTGCATGTTTACCTCCTTTATCCGTTTGACATATTAATAAGAGTAATATTATTTATAATCATCGACTGCAGTAATCATTTTATACGGTAACTTGTAATTTGAGGTAATAGAGCTACATGTTGTTAATGTCTCAAATAACAAACTGTCGAATGGGTTGACTACTGTACAGTCGTTGACTATGAATGATGTTATTGTATTAATAATTAAATAGACTCATCTAATAGAGAAAATTATTTAATGTATAGTTAGTTTTCAATGAAGCACCTTGAAACCAGACCATGATACGATTTTTTTGTAAAAGACCAGATATATGTAGAATTTTTATATTTAAGCCATAGAGAAACTTGAATTTCCTTCTGTAGTCTCATTCATACTTTTGCTAAATCCTGCCTAAAGCTTTGTTACTGTACAAATCCGAATTTAAGTGGTTTATAAAGTCCATACAGTAGCAGTTCTTCTGAACTTATTTTACTATTACATTAAACAACCTTGTTTAAAATGTAAAACTACTAAGCAAACCCTTACTGCTGCTCGAACAAAATAAGAGATACTCTTGCTGATAATTTCTCGCTTCTAAGAATTTTTTTAACTATTAGGCCCCGTTTGGCAAACGTTAATGTAAAAATGAGAATGAAAAATACAGCCGTCATGGGCCCCACACAAAAGATAAAAATTCAAATTTAATGGATTGATGTGATGGATAACGATCATATTTTTCATTTTAATGAGAAAATAATAGAAAACAAACGGAGGCTAAGTAAAAGCTTTGTTTTCAAGAGAAATCAGCCTCTTCTCTAACCCCGGATTTCTTTTAGTGGATTTGGTTGAAAATTCCAATTCCAATAGGAAGTTTCTATAGCTATATTTTATTTATTTTAAGATCTGGCCTTGAGAACATGAACTTTGTTAAGCACAAAGGTTGCATTGAAATTTGAAACAACAGAAGTCAATACTATAATGTTCCCCGTGCTTTTCAAGGGTACCAACTAAAAAGTTCACAAATATTAAATGGGTATCCTTAAAGCATCTTCAAGGGATTCTTTATGTATAAAGAGTGTCTTATGTATTATAGAGAGTATTTTTAAATTTTGATAGTCAAAATTTTTATACACTCTTTTGGCTCTTTATTTTACATTTTTCGAGGAAAAACTTATTGATTTCTCCTCATATTTTAATTTAATGTAATTTTTTTATGCCGATGATCAATCAATTAAAATGTGATTAATTGAATAGTTTAAGAAGTTAATTTTTGAAATATGTGACTTACTAAATGCAATCATTGTACATTAAGATTACAAAGTGACTCTTTATTTTGTCTCTCCAAATTTGGATAGCCAAACCCGCTCTCTAAAATAGTCTTTTGGAAATTAATTTTAAACATTAGCTCTTCAAAATAAAGAACATTTTGTATTTAGAGGGTCTTTTAAAGATACTTTTGATGTTTGTTCTAAATTGTATCCTTAATGTTCAATCGGAATTCTTTATTTCATGATCAAATAATTAAGACGTCCACGATTTTTCTAAATGGACGACGTAAAAGTTTCATTAGTCGAACTCCCTCGCTTATCTTTGAAATTTTTAACATACACAACTGCATGTAGGGTAAGACAGAAGGATTTTTTTTTTTTTTTCATGATAAATTTATCGCCTTTTTATTTCAAGCCCTTTTTCTCGATAAATCGATCACACCACCAGATGGCACGTTTTATTAGTAATTGTAAGACTGCAGCTATAAATGTGTGCCCAATACATTATATTATTTTCATTTTTCTTTCTGGTTAAGGGCCTGCAAGTAAGTATAAAATACTTTATTTTTGTAGTAAATTGATGTTAGTTTGCAGTCTCCTAAACCTTGAGAATGCGTATTGGCCCAGTGAGACAGGCATCCGCTTTGAGAAAATGGAAGCATTCAAGTCAATAAAAACAGATGTGGACTTCTAGGAATAATCAATCAAAGCCTCCATCACTTCCCTAATTTTACTTAAAACTCCCAACTGTTACAAAAACATTTCAATTACCAACCACAACCCACAAACTGGTTTAAGTTGCCATATATTAATTTCTTGACCTTGGATGGTATGTCGATCAAATGGTTATATATTGTACTCGAACAAATGACATATTATTTCTTCCTAAACTGCACCTTGAGGAGTCGCTCCAACTTATAAAATAACACGAATCATGCAATCGAATCAATCTGGCTATGTTGGGTGTCAAATATCTAGCTAGACAAAATTTTTGACACGTGTCAAATCCAATGTAGTTCATGGTACCAAACATCTTTAGCCCTTATTTGATTTCCATTATTTTCAAAATACAGTTTTCTCTTTACTTTTCAATCACATATTTTTCAATAAAATAATATTGAACATAAATCCAAAAATTTTCTTTATTTTTTAACTACACATTACTCATCAATCATTTACTTCAGAATGCACTTTTAGATTATAATAGGGCTCAAACAAGCTATTAATATCAAAAGAAGTGGCTGAAAAATCTATTTTACAAGTTGCAAAGCAACCAATTATAATATAATGATGCCCTGTAGTTATTCTGCATAACACAAACCTAAATGCTAAAACCCTTGCTTTAGTCAACTCTTCAAGAATGTAGTCCCTCTAGTTTGCCATTGTCTTTCTTTTGTTTGCCTTTTCAGGTACCGAACTTGATGAAAAGATTGATAGTCTAGAGAGAATAGATATATAGATTACAGAATCAAAAATCTGGGCAGCCTCTTGTTTCTGAAATAGATGGTGAAAAGTCAATATTGTCCCTCAGAAGTTAAAGTCGTTTGTTATTCCTTGACACTCTTTTTAAGGATATATATGTCTGTATATTTCTTTTAATAGTAACAACTGTTTTCAATAGGTCGGTTCTTTTCGGGATGAAAATAAAAAAAGCTCATAAAAGAAAAGAATGAAATGGAAAATATTACCAAAAAAGATGAGTGGATGAAAAACAGTAACTACAGCAATTAATACAAGAACAGTAATGTTAACAGAAGGTACAAGGCTGCAAAGCAAGAGCATTAACACCTGCATCTAGTCTTTATTTTTCTTCCTCCTTTTTTTTTTGGCCTCTCAACTTTGCTGGACTGTCCATAACCTCATTTAAAACAAGCACTGAAAAAGCTACGAGCCTTGCTACAATTAATTCTAATTCAGTAGAAAGAAATGAAGACTGAGAGCAGAAAGAACTTACTGTATTTTCTAGTTGAATTTTAAAACTAGTCATTAGAATTGATAGTAGCAAAGCCCTTATAACATTTTCTCACTTAGTTGTGAAGAGGGTTGGGCCCTGTGTGTACTAATCTCTTTTCTTCTTCATACAACTTGTCTGAAGAACTACCATTTTTTTCGGGACTCACAATTTGGGATGGACTTGAAGCTTCTACGTGATACAGCTCAGGGTCGAAAAACCGGGCTTTTCTAGCCGGAAACAATCTTGAACTGCCAGCTGCAGTTTTACTTATCCTCTCAGAAGAAGATAAACAAATTTCTGAAAAGATTAAGAGCAACCAAAAAGAAGAAACTGCAATTCTTGTTGTAGAATCCCATCTTCTTCTTCTTCTTCTTCTAGTTCGTTCCATTGTCATGATAAGCTTCATATGAGTTCAACAACTCAAACACATGAAAATGAGAAAATTCCTCAAAGCAGGCTATAAATCTTTTAGTACTTTTTGGGAAAATCTAAACCCTACTGCAAGAAAGAAAGAGAGAAAAATCGAGAGAGAGAGAGAGAGTTGTATGGTTTCCTTATCTTATGGGTCTATCCACATGATCTTGGGCCTTGATTCGTGGAACCTTCTTATACATATCTTATTTCTCCTGTGAATCTTGGAACTCTGGACCTTTTTACTTGTATGCAAACAAGAATGGACTTATATGCATGTTAGTTTTTGGCATCTTTTTAAGATATAAATAATATATATACATACATTATTATATATGTATAGTTTTGAGGTTGGAGAAAGGACGGTATGGGAGAGTGGGACTGTCCAGTATTAATAGCCGTTGTCTGCGGACTCTATATATATTTGACCTTTTAAATCTGAAAATGGAGGGCTTTGGTGAATTTTGACTTTGTAGTTCTGTATGGCTGGTTTGCTATAGTCTATTAGGCTACGTTACACTATATAACACGGTCATCAAACTCATATTATTTTTTCATTTCGGCCATCCTACTTTTAATTTTCAATTCATGATTCAACTTCTAGTTTTACTACAATACAGACATTTCGTTTACTTCTCTTTCAAATGTAATGGGATTGTTGATCTGTATGACGGCAAGGAAGACACATTAAAAAATTTGTTAATGAAACGGAATTGATATTCGTATCGGCAAAAAGATTAAATTTTTTTCTTAAAAGTTGAGTAAGGCTATACATCACCATGAGCGATTGGCACTATTCTAGGTGACACGGATTTGATTCATTGTTCAATAGAGTTGACATGCATTTTGATTAATTTATTGGACAATAAATCAACCCCACCAAAATTGGTGCTAATCACCATGATACGTAGCATTATTCTTAAAAATAATGAAAACAAAAACTTTAAAAGATTTTTGACGATTATACTTTTTTTATTCGTATCATAATTTTTGTCACACCGGTCAACAGCCTTGTTACTTTTAAAGATAGAGGCAGATAGAGTGCTTACATGCTTGATGACATGTTTAATTTTTTGTCATTCGAAGCAATCACTCAGCAAATAACGACATACAAATACATACAATTAAAACAGTAGAACAATAAATTATTATGAAGCACTCAGTAGTTATTTGCTTAATTGCGAATCATAAATGAGACAAGAACATAAGCAATCTATTAATTTAATACGGTCAAAGGTAATACATAAGCTTTGAAATATATAAATCAGCTTTCAGTAAGACCTCCGTAAACCAGCTACCAGAATAATGCTAGAGTTTTGTATTAATTTATTTCTTCATGTTTGAACATTTATATGCCTCTAATTTATTTACTTGACTATTCATTTGATTAGGTGAAGTTTCTTTACCGACATAAAATTGTAACGTAAGGGAAAAAACATAAATGCATAGCTGCTTTCAGACACAGTCCATAAAACTAGTGAACGTATCAATAATGCAGATGTCATTTATTAGACTCAAATCTCAAAGTTACAAAGCAAGGATCTCCAGTTTATTTGAAAATGTTTTTTTAATTAAGATAAGCAAGTTGTTCATATACATAATTTGGTATTTCAAATTATCAGAAAGAGGGGCAGAAAAAAAATGCGAATGTTAGAGCGAAATTAGAGATTAATGTAGCTTATATTCTTCATGAATCCACCTTAAATGTATTAGTCTAGAATGAATGTGTGTATTTGGATCCTTCGAATAATGCTATCCACGTGCGGTTATAGATCCTTAGAGATTTTCTTGTTCCTAGCTATCTATATCCGGTAGACGGTGCATGTAAGAGCAATCATCTTTACTTTGTTATGCCATGATGTACCGCAAGCCTCATTTTTAATCCATTTTAATGCGCTGCCAATTGTCGTTATTGAGCGTGTAATTCCCAGCCATGCTCTAACGTGGCCCCAAATGGATGTGTCGGAAAAATTCTATTTATTATATGTTGTTTTTGTGGTCGTAGGATAAAGCCCAAGCTTTTAGATATACTGAAGAGGAAAACAAGAGAGAATAAAGGTTTAAGGAGAAGATTTAGAGATGAGATGAAGAGCCCAGCAAGCGAGGTGAAAAGAGATAACATAAGAGAAGAAAAATGAAGTAGAAGTCTAGAATAGCAAAAGAAGCGGAAGAAAATAAAAATAAAGGAGAAATTCAACACTCCAAGTGCATGTGGAGAAATAGAGAACTGAGTTTTATACAAAGATCTCAGTAAGTCATAGGATATATCATGAAACAGATAACAAATTAGGAATCAAACGAATGTTAGAGATCTTAATTTGAATATACGTAAATTTGAAATTCAACTTACTAAGTACGAAAAGCAGCGGATACTAACAATGCATCTTCCCTTCATTTTCCCATATGGCTTCTTCTATAACATAATTCCTCCATAAGACTTTGACTATGAAAATAGTCTTATTACGCAAAATGTATTCCTCTCTCCAACATTTGAATTAGTTCTTCTTCATATGTTAAATATTCCTTCAACTCTACTGGTTGTGTTTCAAAACATGAGTCGGATCTGAAAATATACTTACTAAGCATGGAAACATGAAATACATTGTAAATTCTAGACAATTCCGTAGGCAGAACCAATCAGTAAACAACTGAACCAATGCGTTCAACAATCTCATATGGGCCAATATATCTCGCACTCAACTTTCCTCGTTAACCAAATCTAATAACCCCTTTCCATGGCGATAATCGTAGGAAAACTCTATCCCAATTGTAAATTCTAGATTTCTTCTATAACTATCTGTATAGTTCTTTTGTATATCTTGGTCTGTATTTAATTTTTCTTTAGTTATATTTACTTTCTTGACATTAATCTAAAAATTTTCAGGACTTAATAACTTCCTTTCACCCACTTTTTCCCAATATACTGGAGCTCTATATTTCTACCATATAGTGCTTTAAAATGAGCCATTTCTATGCAAGAGTGATAACTGTTATGATAAGCAAATTTCATTAAAGGAAGATGAGTATCCCGATTCCTTTTAAATTGTGGTAAACAAGCTCGTAACATATCTTCCAAAGTCTGTATAGTTCATTCTGACTTGTCATCTATCCATGGATGAAAAGCTGTATTGAAATAAAGTTTATCACCCATAACTTTCAATAAACTAGGCCAAAATTTAGAAGTGAAACGAGAATCTCTATTTGAAACAATAGTTACTAGTGCCCCATATAAACTCACTCCCTCATAAACATATATTTTTGCCAAATTATTTAGTGAGTAAGTGACTTTAATAGGCAAAAATTTGGCAATTTTCGTCAATGTCTTCAATGATTCATATGCCATCATGACCACTTTGAGTACTCGAAAAACCAAATAAGGAATCTATAGTAATGTGTTCCCATTTCTACTCAGGAATAGGCAATATTTGTAATAATCTCCACTCTTTTCTGGCGATCTCGTTTCACCTGCTCGCAAATGAGACATTTGGATAGAAACGCAGCTATTTTTTTCTTTATTCCATGCTACCAATAGTGTTCTTTGAGTATACGATACATTTTAGTACTACCTGAATGCA
>NC_036242.1:27909758-27912372 GCF_002742605.1 Olea europaea var. sylvestris | reverse complement strand
AAATACCTCTCCTCTATATTGAATATTATAAAGAGAGAGTATCCAAGAAGATAAAGATGGAAGATTTTAAGAAAGTGACAATAATTGAAGACTATAGTGCAATTCTCCTAAAAGAGATACTTCTGAAGTTAAAAGATCTAATTGGTTTTAACGTATTGTGAACTATTGGTCAAATTTTTTCTTTTTAATGTTTCATGTGACGTAGGAGAAAGTATAAATCTAATACCTTTATTTATATACACGAGACTTTCTTTTGAAGACAACTATATTGTCTCTTCGGTTAGCTAACATGTCAACGAATCATTCAAGAATCCTAGTTAAGAACGTGTTCATCAAAGTAGACGAATTCATATTGCTGATTGACTTCTTCATGTTGAATAATGAGGAAGACCATGATATGCTAGTGACTTTTTATTTACCATGTTTTGCAATACATCATTTTAAGGATGGTAATGGATGATACGACAATTGGTGTCCTTGTCCATCGAGGATTTTTGAGAGGCGGGAGGGGGAGAAGTATGGGGATTGAAAAATTCTCAATTACCACCCAGTTTATTTAATAGATAAATTCCATTGTTTTCATTTTTGAAATACAATTTTAAGCTTAAGAACATTAAATAAAATAATATAAAATATATTTGGGGGCAATTCGGGAAATGCGGGGCGGGACCATGTTCTCCATCATCCATCCCAATTCCCGTTTGTTATTTAGGGTAAAAATTTCTCGTCCTATTTAGGGCAGGACCGTGCACGGCCGATCAAGGGAAGGAAATTATTCCATCCCTAAGTCATTTAATATATACACAGTACTCAACCAATATATCATCATTGTGTTAAAAAAGGGCAACACGAGTGCAACAAAAAATATCTCTAAGGTACTCTCTATTTTTAAAAATCATATTTAATAATATAGAGAGCATCTAAAAAAGGTTAAATCCTAACCTTAAGGGTTCCCCACCACCCCTGCCCTGGAGTATCGTGAGGGAGGTAAATCGCAGGTTATGCCTCCAAGAGTACAGGGTGAAAGGCTGCTTGTACACTTGCACTTACCCAAGAGCCAAATCCATATTTCAGGATTCAAACCCTTGACGCAGTAGCCTCAAACAAAGTTGGATTTCTCCACCCTCCTCTTCTACCACTTGGAGATGTGCCCTGGGGGCAATATAGAGAGCATCTATAATTTAGAGATGGAAGATTGTTAAATACTTCAACATGCTTTTTATCTTTAACACTCAATTTTAATACTCTAAAAAAACTTTATTTTTCTATCTTTTATTTTCACTGGTTTCCTTTCAAATTATTAAATTATTTTTCTCTAATGAAAATTGAAATCCTTCAAATGCATTTAATCATAAAGAGTATGTTTTATCTCTCCAAATTTGGAGAATTGATTTCACTCTCTATTTTAAAATGTTAATTTGAAAAGTATCTAGAAACATAATTTTTAGGATTGACTCTTTAAAATAGAGAAGATCTTATATTTAATTTTTTTTTTTTTTTTTTTTTTGGAGATGCTCTTAGATAGACAGTTTGGATTATAATTGATGCAAAAGGCAAAGTCAAGATGTGGAAAGCTAAGGAGAAATCTTGCAAAGTTAATGACAATACAAGTAATGCTAGGTCCCCAAAGCTCGACTTGAGCCTTCATATATAGTGGTCACTTTAAAAGGTGAAGTTAATTATTTTAGATAAGCACTTATTAAAAAGCACCCCAACTTTTTGTCACTTTTATATATAGAAATCTCATTCCAGTAAAAATTATTGGGTGATACTACACGTACATTGAGATGTTCACCCGGATGTCCGCCTCCCTCACATGGAGAAAGACCTACTTCGAATAAAAATGAATAAAATATGATTTATTTGAAGTAGGTCTCCTCCACGTGAGGAAGTGGACACCACTTGATGTACAATTAGCATTATCCAAAATTAATTTCTAGAGCATGATGTTTAAGAATATTTAATACAATAACACCTCGCAATGAAATTATTACAAGATATTTAGAAATAAATAATATTTCACTTGTTTGGGAATCCCATAACTTCGGATAGTTACCTAGCTCTCCATCTGTCTTCCGGGATGTAGCTCCAACTCTTTATTGATTATTGTGATTGCTACTAGAAATGTTAATAATAATGGAATGAACAAATGTTCGGTAAGCACAATATGTTGCACGCATGAACTTGCACATAACTCGTTTCTTTTATCTTTCATAGGGTCCTCTATGTTAAATACAAATTGTAACCCAAAATCTTATATGAAGTAACATAAAATGGTTGGCCTACATATACTATCATGATAGATCATAACATCACGTGACATGGTTGGTCCACATTGATATTAGGATTACTAAAACTTGGTGACACATCTTAAAATGTCAACCTTTTTAAGAAGAATAGCACAAACTCTTATAAATTGGTTTATATTTTCATCTTTATTCAATGTGGGATATTTATCCTTTAACATATCTTCGCAAGATGGTGGCTCATTTGAATATAGGATAATTTATTATATTAAACCATCAAATCTTTTATGTTAAATCATCAAGAAATTGAAGAATTATAGCGGAAGCGTATCTTAGTCAAACATGGTTATTTGCAATAATTGAATCCT
>NC_036242.1:27889949-27909743 GCF_002742605.1 Olea europaea var. sylvestris | reverse complement strand
TAAACCCATCAATGGTCACGTATATCAATATAACCGAATGACATAGATCAAGCATGGATGCGTAGCATGGAAATTACATGTGATGTGATCTGTAACATACCTATTTCCAACTGGTCCACCTTAATACCTTAGTGAGATCATTTTAAAGAAATTCAGAGATAATAAACCAAATAAACATTATAACTAAAAATAACTTTAACCATAAATCGTATCCAAAATGACAGTATATGTGTCTAGCACAAAAATGCAAACTCTCACTGAAACTAAATATCTTCAAAAGATATTACAACCATATGAGCAGTGTGCTCATGAAAGACCTTAGGTATCAATTCCTTAGTAAGCGGGTCCGCAACCATGGAGTTTGTCCCAATATGCTATATTGACACCTGTCCACTCCGAACTCTTTCTTTAACAGCCAGGAACTTAATCTCTATATGTTTTGACTTTGTCGAGCTCCTGTTGTTGTTGGAATACAGCACTGCTGATTTATTGTCACAAAATATCTTAAGCGATCTTTCTATACTGTCCACAATACGTATCCCAGTGACAAAATTATGCAGCCATATTCCATGATTTGATGCCTCATAACACGCTATAAACTCCGTTGCCATGGTGGAAGTAGCTATGAGTGTCTGCTTAGCACTCTTTCAGGAAGTAGCACCTCCAACAAGCAGGTAAATATAGCCTGAAGTGGATCTCCTACTATCTTGGCATCCCATTAAATCGGAATTAGAATAACCGACAATCTCCAATTGATCTGATCTCCTGTATGTGAGCATGTAGTCTTTTGTTCTCTATAAATACCGCTTGACCCGTTTGACTACTTTCCAATGATCCACTTCCAGGTTACTTAAATATCTCCCTAGCATCCCAACAATGTACGCTATATTCAAACGCGTACAAACCTGAGCATACATCAGACTCCCCATAGCTGAGGAATAAGGAATTTTCTACATTTCTTTAATTTTCAAGTCATTTTTAAGGCACTGACTTAAACTGAACTTGTCTCCTTCAGCCACAGGGGTGTCACCTGGTTTACAATCTTGCATGTCATATCTTTTAAGAACCTTTTCAATATAACTCTTTTGTGATAATTCAAGAATATCCCGAAAACGATTTTGGTGTATCTGAATTCCTAATAAAAAAGAGACGTCACCAAAATCTTGCATCTCAAAATTATTTGCTAGAAATCTCTTGGTTTCGTGCAATAAGCCTATATCGTTGCTGGCAAACAATATGTCATTGACATATAAAACCAAAAAAAAATACACTTGCTCCCACTGAGCTTGTGGTATATACAATTATTGACCAAATTCATCTCAAAACCAAATGAGATGATCACTTGATGAAGTTTGTAATATCATTGACGAGACGCTTGTTTGAGTCCATAGATGGATTTCTTTAATTTGCAAATTATTTGCTTTGCATCATCCGATACAAAGTTTTCTGGTTGTACCATATAAATTGTTTCATCAATGTCACCATTGAAAAACGCTATCTTAACATCCATCTGATGTAACTTAAGATCGAAATGCGCTACCAATGCAATTATAGTCGTGAAAGAGTCTTTCGAAGAAACTGGAGAGCAAGTCTCTTTATAATCGGTGCCTTCTTTGTGTAAAGCCATTTGCGACAAGACGAGTCTTATACCTCTCTACATCACCTTTCGAATCCCTCTTGGTCTTAAATATCCATTTGCAACCGATGAATTTCGCACCTTCAGGCAATGGAATGAGGTCACATACGTCATTATCCTTCATGGACTTTATCTCTTCATTCATGGCATTGAGCCACTTTTGAGAGTTAGAACTTTCCATGACTTGACAGAAGTTGATTGGATCATTTTCCACCATTCCAATGTCAACTTCATGTTCTTGGAGAAATACGATGTAATCATCTGAAATCGTACTTCTCCTCTCTCTAGTGGATCTTCTTAATGGCATTAATTCTTGAGGCTGTAGAGTTTGTTCTTCTGGAACAATTTGTTGACCTTGAGAGAGAGATATGATATTGTCTTGATCCGGAGTTATTTCTTGAACAATATCAGGGATAGAAACCTAATCATTGTCATTGACAACTGGAGGAATTTCAACATATTCCTCCTCTAAGACAAAGCTTGTAACCCTTTCTCCCCCCACAAACTCAACATCGTCAAAGAACCAAGCATTTCCTATCTCAAAAATTGCCTTAGTTGTGGGATCATAAAACTTGTAACCCCTGAACCTTTCAGAATATCCAATAAAATAGCAACTGATTGTCCTTGCGTCCAGTTTATTTTTTTAATTTTTTTTTTCATTTGGTTTATAAGGCCTTGTCTCAACTGGATACCCCAAAATATGTATATGCTTCAAACTAGGCTTCTTGTCCATCCAAAGCCCTTGTCTCAACTGGATACCCCAAAATATGTATATGCTTCAAACTAGGCTTCTTGTCCATCCAAAGCTCATATGAGGTTTTATCAGTAGCCTTAGTTGGAACTCTGTTAAGTGTATATGTTGCGATCTTTAATGCTTCACCCCCAGAGAAATTCTGGTAAGGTAGAATGATTAATCATACTCCTCACCATGTCCTTATGCATTCTGTTTCATCTCTCAGCAACATCATTCATAATGGACGAACCCGGCATAGTGTATTGTGGGAAGATACCGCATTTCTCTAGGAATTTAGCAAATGGTCCTGGACGTTGTTCACCCGAACCATCATATTTGCCATAGTATTCATCACCACGATCAGATCTGACACTTTTAATCCTTTTGCCGAGTTGGTTCTCGACTTCGGCTTTATAGTTTTTTAACACATCCAGTGACTGTGATTTTACATGAATGAGATATATGTTGCCATATCTAGAAAATTCGTCTATGAACATTATAAAATATTGTTAACCATTCTAAGAACCCGTAGGGAATGATCCACAAATATTCGTATGTATAAGATCTAAGACGTCCGAAGTCCTATTGGCTTGAAATCTCCTTTTATTGGTTTATTTTCCCTTTATACAATTGACACATAGATTATAATCTGCGAAGTCAAGGGGGTCGAGAATTCCGTCAGATACAAGTATCTCAATTCTCCTTTTAAAGATGTGACATAATCTTTTATGCCACAACGAGGCATGATTCTCGTCGATTAATTTTCGCTTTACACCTCGAGTATTTATATGCAAGGATTCATTAAAAGAAGAAATTATATCAATTGAATAAAGATTATCGTAACCTGATAAAAAATCGGAACCAACCAATTTTGAATTATGAAACAAACTAAAATTTTCATTTCCAAATGAACAAGAATAACCAAATTTGTCTAAAACAGAAATAGAAATCAAATTCCATCTAAAAGACGGTAGAATAAATGTCTCAACAAGATCCAAATAAAATCCAGCCTTTAACAATAATCTAAATTTTCCTATTGCCTCTACTTCCACCTTCTTGTCGTCACTAGCATAGATGTATCTTTAACTATCACTTGATTTTCGACAACTCGGGCAACCCTGCATAGACATACTGATGTGAGTTGTTGCACCAGAATCTATCCACCATGTATGTCTAGGTACCGAAGTTAAATTAACCTCAGAACAAACCAAATGAAGAAGAATACCTTTCTTTACACGCCAGGCGTGGTAACTGGTGCAATTCTTCTTCTTATGACCTGAAACTCCATAAAAGAAACAACCACCTTCAGTTAATTCCTTATGTTGTTTCTTTTGTTGTGTTGTACCCGCAACTTTCTTATTAATCTTCATTTTCTTGTTCCTTTTGTCCTTAGAGGTGGTGGCCAAATGAACACTTTCTGTCTTCTCATGCTTCAATATTTCCTCTTCCTGGACACAGTGTGAGATGAGCTCATTAAGGGACCATGAGTCCTTTTGACAGTTGTAGCTCACCTTGAATTGACTAAAATGTGCGAGAAGGGATATCAGAACCAAGTACACTAACAAGTCTTCAGATAAATCCAAATTGAGCGCCTTTAGTTTTGAAGCAATGTGAGACATTTCCATAATGTACTCCTGAATGTTTCCTTTTTTCCTTATCCTCATTGAGACAAGGTTTGCCAAAAGTGTACTTGTTTCAGTCTTTTCATTCTTAGCAAACCTCTTCTCAAGATCCTCAAGGAAACCCTTAGCCGTAATCACCTTATCGGACATAGTGCATCGGAATGCTTCTGGAATAGCACGCTTCATGACCATTAAGCTTATGCGGTTCAATTGTTCCCATTTTTCCATCTCTCTCTTGTCATCAGAGATACTCTTATCAGTAAGTGCAGCAGGTTGATCGACCCATAAAGTAAGGTCCAGGTTCATGACTCTGAGAACAAACATCACATTTTCTTGCCACGCCCTGAAGTTTGTGCCATTTAGCATTGTAATTGAATTGATGCTAGTAGAGATATTAGTAGCAGAAACTGAAACTGAAACTGAATTAAAGAACGATTATTACGAATAGCTCAAATGAATATCTTTAATATGCAAATAATAATAATTCTCAAATAGTGGTAAGGCCCATCACAAAATACCTAGCACACCATCAATATCTAGTCTTTGGACAGAGATATTGACTTGTAAGTGATACTCTTGGCATAGTGATCAAACATTGACGATAAAACAATATGTCAATCAATAAACAATTTTTTTGATTGATTTATTGATTACACATTAAACCAAATAATTGTCACACGTTTATCACGACAGGTGCATGTGTATTCGACTAAATATTGACCTTCATTTGGGCCGATCAATATTCCCATGAATAACACATGCACAAATACCTTTTAATATTCTAAGTTAATTAATTTCCATAAGAGAGGTTGCTTTGGCAACATGTTGTTTCAATTAACTAACTTTCGAGTATTATATCTCTTAAAAGAGTCCTTAGTACCAAAATTTGAGAAAGAGAATCACCAATTTTGCATATTTTGTTTAGTTTTAAACTTTAGGAGCCTTAGGATTAATAATTCAAAACTTTAAGGGGACAAAATTAATTAATTCCAAACTTTAAGGGTTGAAATTAATAAATTTGAAACTTTAGGAATCATAATTAATTAATTCGAACCTTTAGAGGATCAATCAGAACAATTTTAAAACTTTTGGGGCTAAAATTGATCAATTCAAAACTTTAATGATCAAATTTTGAAAATTTGAAACTTTTGGGGGTCAATTTGAATTAATTATAAACTTTGGTGGCTAGTTTGAATTAATAATTAAATTTTGAGGGCTTTAATTAAAAAATTCGAAACTTTAATGGCCCGAATTAATTAATTTTTAAACATTAGGGACTGAATTACTAAATTCAAAACTTAAAGGCCCAAATTGGATGTACTTTAACATGTTAAGGACTGGATTCATAAAATCAAAACCTTAACCCTAATTGCAATCAGGGGCCTCAAATTATCTAATTTACAAGTGAGGCCCCCGCTCCCAAAACAACCAAAAGACTGAAAAAAAACTTTAGGAAATTTTCTTCTTTCCTCCCTAGGGCGGTGTCCCCTTTCTTCATTGGCAGCGTTGGGCACTGCAGCTTGCAGCACTTCGTGTTGTCGCCAGCAATAGCAAGGCTGCTACCAAAAAAAAAACCTTAAACTAATTTTTTTTTAAATCCCAAAAAATTAGTAATTTTAAATCTGAATCCAAAACCAAAAAATTCATAATTTGAAATTTTCTCAACCATTAATCCGAATAATGAAAGATAATAACAAAAAATATACTGAATAGTTTTCAAATTCAATAAAACTAAATCCAAAACTGTTAAATCTGAAAACTTCATAAAATATTGCAAGAACCAAGATCCCAAAAATTTGATTCTCAATGATTCAATATGAAAAGGCTCTGATACCACTTATAGGATAATTTATTATCTTAAACCACCGGATCTTTCATGTTAAATCATCAAGAAATTGAAGAATTATAGCAGAAGCGTACCTGAATCAGACATGATTATTTGCAATAATTGAATCATGCGGTATAGTCTTCCAAATCTACACGCAGCCCGTAATTCTCTCTGGTGATGGGAGATAAAATAGAATGAGCAAAAGATACGTGTGATTTGGAGACCATAACCGTATTTATATAGTGATGCCCTCAGGACTTGGTCCCGGTCTCTATACATATGTAATCCCACACTTTAATTGGATACATTAAAACCCAAAATCGAAACCTTATTAGATCACTTTAAGTGGGTTCAACCGAATTCGATAGCCTTTAATTTAACACACAATTATTCACACATATAAGCCCATTGATGGATTAAAAATTCCTTACATTGAGCAGACCGATCTTGAAATTCGTGTGCTTATTTGAATCTTAATCGGATCAAATTGTTATTTGAAATTCTATTTCAAAAGGTCAACTTTGTTAAGAGGAACGACCAAAAATCTTATAAGTTGATCTATATTTTCATATTTATTCGATATGGGATATTTGTACCTTAACAAGGACAACTTGAATTATAAAGCTCTTAGCTCATCTTGGTATCATGAGATGGCTCTCGTGTAATCAGATAGACATAACCTACAGTTAAAATTGTTTTTGAACAAATTTTTATTCTGTAGTTTTTAATCAACTTTTCCCTTACCCTCTTGTACGTTTGAAGACTGGATATATTTTTTCGTCTCAAATTTAAAATTTTCTGGATTCTACTGGACTGACAAATCCCCTTCATAGAGGGTGATGAGGAAGACTATCTTTTGAGAAAGGAACAGAATTATGTGCAAACCATTCTTCGAATAGATACAATTCGATTTCATGTTAAGTGAAAATATCTGTTAAGGGTCATTCCTGTATTAGATAATTCAGAATACGCTTATGGGTAATGAGATTCTTGTAAGTGTTATGCTCTAGGTCCAATCAATCTTGGACATAAATACTTTTAATAAATAATTAATGCAATTTAATGACAGATCTATTATTTAATTAATAGACAATTAAATTAAATAATAGAGTTAATTAAATAATAGAGTCTGTAGATTCAAATTTTCGTAATTTGTTAATCACAAGGAGTTGTGATTATGAGATACAAATTACATATGATTGAATTTTAAATCGTCCGTGGTCGTAACTAATAATGAGATACAGATATCGTTATTATGGATAAATTATCACGTGTAGCATTTCTTACTTGTGAAGTAAGTAGTTGATCTTACAAGTTAAAGTATGGTGACACTTAAATGAACATGTGGATGTTTTGTTATAGAACAAAACATTGGAGACCCTCCGAGAGATTCCACATGGATAACTATCTGAGTGTCAGTGGTTAATCTCTAACGTTCAGTAGTGAGATTGGTCATTTTGACTTGAGGTCGTCATAGTACCTTATATGAGGATGGTCATGCTTTGACGGTGTTGGATGTTGCTCTGTCAAGGGCAGCTAATACGGCATCGTTTAGGTATGTCAAGAATCATATGAAGGTCATGAATGATTAATAGATGATTCGTCACTCTTCGATAGTAAGAGATTATGATCTGTGTTTAATTCAATTAAGTCCATAACGAAATTTTTGGCCAAGGTGTACTCATAAGTCAAAAAAGAGTTTTCGACTTATATTGACTTAATAGTAGAATGAAAGATATGATCAATAATCGAGATTGACATACTTCTATATCTCGTAATTGATCGGATCATATTGACGAAGGGATTATAGTTTCACGGTAAACGAAAGAGTTTGATTTTGTCATACCATGTGACATTTCTCGTCACATGTATTGTTCTGACACATTGCTAAATGTCAATTTGGGACGACGAATGTGAATTGGTGATAAATTAAAAGGGTGTTTTAATTTATCAATTTTGATTAGATTAAAATAATATTTCACGTTGTTAGGTATCGTGATCGGGAACTTGATAGGTCGCACACAAAAGAAGAACTAGAGGATTGTGATTTATCAATTAATTAATTTAACAAGCGTTGGATAAATTAATTAATTGGGTTGCTTATCTATAGGCCCGAATTAATTGGATTAATTAATCCACAGACCAGATTTAATTAATGGGTTAATTAAATATTGGATCGAGTCAGACCAAACCCGTTTGGGCTTATATAAATAAGTAATTAGGGTTTATAATTTTGTAGAGAATTCATTATTCTTGCTAGCACAAGAAGAAAATCCTAATCTTGCAATCATGTTCTCTATGTGGATCACCGTTGGATGTTGGATAATTGGACAATTATGGGAGACAGATTCAAGAGGCTGGAACAAAGATAGAGCAAAGGAATTTGTAGATCTTGTAAAAGGTACATCTTTATCATAATTTCTATATAAATACAAAGATAAATCCTGACAGGAGTGAAATAGATTTTAATTTTTGACTGCGCATATTAAGTAGATTCCCGACAATTCTAAGGACCGGATGGGTTACAAGTCAAAGACATGAAGGTTCACCTCGTGATATACCTAACTGATTGATGCATGAGTGAAACAGGCTGGATAATAATGATATCAATTAAAGATGTTCTTATGGGAAAAAAAAACATTAATTGGTGGAGGGTTAGTCTAGAAATTCATTTACCAATTAATGGATTAAAATATTTTCTTCTCTTATAGTTGCAATAGTCAAAATTGTTTAAGTCGACTATATGTGTTTCCACCTAAATTTACACACACTTTACTTCCTAGTAGGAATGTACTACAAAATAATGAGGCTGAGTTGCAAAGTGTTTGGAGGCAAATTTCGAAATTATATGGGAAGGTTAGAAAGATGAGAAATAAACGAGGTTATTTGAGCAATCAAGAAAAAGCGAAGGAAATGTAAGTTGAGAGAGAGGAATGGAATGGAATGAGAAGCAATGTGGAAGACAGAGGACAGAGGTAGGCCGACTAGTAAATGAAAAAGAAGGGGAAAAACAATGTTAGTGCAAAAGAGAGACAAGACATTGAAATCTTCTCATAATCTCATCATTGTCACGTCGCTTTTAGCTTTCCTTCTCCCAAAATCTCCAAGAATTTCACGCCTTCTTTTTCATTTCAATTCCTTCAACTTTATAACTTTGCCTCTGTCTTGTTCTCTCTCTCTCTCTCTCTCTCTCTCTGTATGTTTGTGACAAGAGAACATATAGCGTGGTCAACCTACTAAACATTCTGCTTGTTCATCCTCTCTTTTTTCGACCATGTTAAGTCTTTGTCTCTTCAATTCAGAATTTCTATTATTTCTTGGGCATTGAGAATCCACTTTACCATAACAACTAGCCACTTAATACTTCACACCCACGCAGAGAGCATTTAGTAAATCCAAATAGACGAGTTGGATTTATCGTGAACAAGGGTTAAATTTGAGTATGATCATATTTTGTTCTTGTTCGTGCTATTTTTCTATCTCTTGATGAATGGATATTTTTGACAAGTTATATGTATAACTCTTGTCTGCAGTGGCAGATTACCAAGTTAAGAAAGACACAAGCACAGAGCCTGCAGTAACCAGGTCAAGATGGAATCCAACATCGCAGCAATTACAGGTACTTGAAGGAATATATAGACGTGGTATCAGAACACCATCGGCTGAACAAATCCAGCAGATTGCAGCAAAACTTTGTCGATTTGGTAAGATCGAAGAGAAAAATGTGTTCTATTGGTTTCAAAACCACAAAGCAAGAGAAAGGCAGAAAAAACGTCGTCATCTAGAATCATTATCTAGAGCGAGGATACATGGTGTTCAGACCCTGGAAGCAAAACACACAGGTATTATTTCCTCGTCCTGATTCAAATATTATTGTGATACATTGAAGTCTATAGTTGGTGAATGGTGATCATCTTAAACCGTAAAACATATTGATCACTGTAAAACAAATTTTAAAATTCCTCTATTGGACGTCGTAGAAAGCCAAAATTAACGTAATGCTAGACAGTTTCTTATTTTTGATTCCAAATATTATCGTTTTTGTGTTTTGCACTGCTAGAGAAAGAAAAGTAAAAGAGTGAAATTGTCTCTTACGTAGAGATGTCAAGTGGGGTGTTCCGCTAGTTGCCAAATCCCCCAAAAGAGCTGAGCTGGCCTTTTTTTTTTTTTTTTTTTCGTGCGAGCCACTTGTCGTTCCTTTGGGTGGGGCAAGCCTAGCTGAGGTTTTATTAAGTGAGCCAAGTTGTGCTTGGTTCACCTCATTTGCAAGCATAAGCTAACTTGTTAGGTGGACCGAGTCAAGCCGGTAGTGGGTGAGTCGGGTTGCTCGGTTCTATTCGGTCCATTTAACACCCCCCTCATCTTAGGCGAACTAAATTTATGCTCTTGATTTGTAGGATTCAGCAAGAGAGATTTGGGAATTGATCATGCTAAGAAGTTGGCTACTCCTTCAAACTGCAGCACACTTTCAGAGGTCTAATGTGTTTCCCTTTCACTTTTTTACTTGGCTAACTAAATTCTCTAACAAGATGCAAACAACAATATTATGAGTTTAGTATATGATAAAGAGAGACAGCTTTTGTACAATGGAAAAAGAATTGATCTTAAAAGTTGCATTCTATACTTTCTGTAGGGGCTTCTTTCACATGTAAAAAGTCAGAATTTCTTGGGTGTAGTGCGAAAATCACCCACCTTTTATTTATTGCAATTTTTCAGGATTCTGTAGCAGTGCATCAGAGAGAATTGCACCAGACAACAGCGGAGAATCAAGAAACCTGGCCACTGGACTTGTATTCTTTTATGCCTCCCAACAAAATATTTACTACAAAGGATAATTCAAAGCCTTATGGTGCCCTAAAACTCAGCATGTCATTATTGCCTTCCAAGAATGATGATTTAATAAATATTCTTGACAATGAAGGTAAAGAAAATCTAACCCTTGAGCTCTTTCCAATATGGAGGAATGACCAGACCCTGGATGTCACTGCTAAGGAGGATATTGATGTTTCAAGCTTAAAAAATATAATTACTCGAAACGAATTTTTCGAATTTCTTCCTCCAAAAAATTGATAGCTTGAGGCTTTTAGGTAGTACTTGATAATCTAGGAGAAGAAATATGCGGAATTTATTTTCATTACATATATGTATCCACCGATTTCATGGTGTAATGGTTAAAAATGTGTAAGCGTATTATTGTTAGGTTGTTGCCATTGACCTTACCATGCAATTCTCGACACATCTTCGCAAAGATATACGTTGCCTTTGACACGTTAAATCTATTTTTTGTACATATTTAACTTGTAATTCAAACTCACTAAGTAAATTTTGATAGAATACATGTTTGATTATATATCATAACTAAATTTTTTATATAATTGAAAACGTTGTTTTATTTTTATTTTTTTTATTTTTTTTTTGAGATAAAAGGATCCTCTTATTTGTCACACGTCCCAGCTTCTCTAGCGATGTGGGTAAATGGCCATGTTGTTACAGGACCGACATGTTTATAAAAGTAGGTCAGATTAAAGTTAAACTCAAACACTTACTTTTACCAGTCATTTTACAACACCATTGTTGGAAAATGAATTAATCATTTCTTAAATTCATTCAATTGCATGTTCCACGATCAATTTTAAATAAAAATAAATTAGAATATAAAGCTACATATTTTACTTTGTAACATGTTTAGCACCAAAATAAATTAACATTAACTGATAGGTTCAATGAAATAAAGGGAAAAGGAACTTCTTTTGTTGGCATAACATTTAATACTACCACGTTTCCAAGTAGATGGGAACTAAACACATGGTTCCATGCACCATTATGTTACTCAAGCTACTAAATTATAGAAAATTAAGTGAATAATGGCTAGTGCACCTTTCACGTAGCATTCAGGGGATGATATGAAACTTTTTAATGCAATCCATGGTTTTGTTGGAGATGCTATTAGCTTTTAAACTTTCTTTCTGCAAATGATGTTGTGCGAAGTTATTTTTGGAGAATGTGTAGTCTTTCCTGACCATTTTTTTTATGACTTTCCTTTTTTTTAATTATTTTTTTTATAATCATTTCATACCTTTCGGCCTTAGTGATTCGACGGTGCCATGTGGAAGGATTGTCGCTCAATGAATAAAAGTTACTCTAGGAATAACAAGTCGATGTTCCCCAAGTTGAAAGTAGGGAAAATAATTTTTAAAAAAATATGAAAAATGAATTTTTTATAAAATGTGTTTTGAAATTGAGCGTGAGAAAGAAAATTTTCAAACAAGGACTGATTTTGGTAAAAACAAAGATTAAAAAAAAAAAAATAGGTTAGGCATCAAGACACGTGTTGTCATTTGAGTGGAACTTTTAAATAAAAAAGAAAAGTATAATAATTATTAATAAGAATAAGACTACTTGTACACCCAAAATGTGTACACTTTAGTTGATACTTCCCGTGTGTTAAAAATCTAACCATTGATTGAAAAAATTATTTTTTAAAAGAGTGATGCTACACATACATGGAGGGGGATCCACCTCGAAAAAATATAATTTATCCAAAGTGAGTCTCCTTCCATGTATGGGGGATGGATACCGTTATAGACACAGCATTATGTATAAGTAATATATTCCTTTTTAAAATCAACGTATTCAAAATTGCCCACACCATAGTGTAAACCAAGGTGTACAAATAGCATGACTCTATTAATAATGAAACAAATGACAATATGTCATTGATTGAGTGGACAATTCCTACCATGTATACATATATGATCATTTCATCGAAATTTTTCTAAAAATCACAAAGTCTAATAATAATTTAACTTATACCCAAGATTTTATAGCTCGAGAATTTTTTACATCAAATTGGTGTGTCATCAAGAATTTGACTTGCACCCACAAAATTCTCCATGAGTGATCTATTTATATTAGTGTTCTAAAATGCACACATATACTTCGTATATGCTGAGGACATTTTTTAGACACCTTGCATATGAGATATGCTTGTGATAATGTGATTTAACTGCATACGCATGCTTAAACGCCAAAATGCACACGCATTTGGACTAAGGCCCCGTTTGGTAGGGATTTTTTGCCCCAAAAAATTTGATTTTTTGACCATTATTTTACTATTCAAGCTGTAATTTTTGACTTCTTCTCTCACATGTGGACCCCACTTTTCTTCTAACGGTCAAAAAATCAATTCTCAAAATCCCTACCAAACGGGCCCTAAAAATTGTATGAAAATTAGTTTAGTGAAATCCAACCTATTTTTATAATTTAAAAAAAGTAGAAAATACACCTACTCAAAATTTTAAAATGTATTGTTCAAAAATTAGATTTGAAAGTTTTGTTTTCCGAAACTCAAATAACAATTTAAATATTAATAATATTTTAAAATTTAAATAATCTATATACCAACCCTACCTCACTTCATTCTTAATTATTTTCCTTTTCCTCTTGTCTCTACATCTCTCCGTTATCTCTCTTCTTTCTTTCCCTTTTCTCTCTTTGAATGCCAACTATTGATGATGGAGGAGCTGCTTCGGCCGACGGCAAAGGCTGCTGAGAGTTCATCACAAGGTCATCAATCGATGTCATTGCGAACGGTAGCGTCGCGACGTGCAGTCCATTGACACTGTCGTTCGTAGCAACATTGCAACCTTGCTGTTGCGGCATCGGTGATGTTGAAATCAACTGGTGTCGACTTGGGAAGGGGTTTCGAGTGTAGTTTCTTCCTCTTCCGATTTGCTTAGCCGAAGTTTTTGTGGTTGTTTTCACTTTAATTGTTGGCGGTTTACTTGTTTTCAGTTTGCAAATGGTTATTTTTAGTAGTGGTGGTAGTGAGGTGGTAGTGGTAATGGTGGTTTTTCTACAGTGTTGGTACGATGGTAGTGGTGCAAGTCGTTGTTGGTGGGTTGCAAATGGGGGTGTAGGTGGTTGTGCGTTTCTGTTGCTGGGTTGCAAATAGTGGTGACAGTGACAACGGTAGGTTGCAAATGATGGTAACAGTGTCAACCGTGACGGTAACTGTGGTGATGTGTTGTTGCTGGGGGGGTTGCAAATGGTGGTGGGGATGGCGGTGGCTGTGGCAATGGTTCCATCGTGGTGCGATCCTGTTGGTGTGGGTCGAGATTTGTGACCTTGTGACCGATTAAATGGTTAATAAGTGACTTATAAAATAAATAATTTGCGACCAACAAATCATATGTAATCTTAAAATTTGTTAATTTGTGACCAATTAATTTAATATTTTGCCCTTGTTTGAGCCCCATTTTTGTCATAAAAATGCGTTTAATAGTGAATTGAAGTGAAATTTGTGGTTTATAAATAAGGGAAATTTTTGGATTTACGTGTAATTGAAGAATGTATAATTGAAATAATATCAAAAAACTGTTAAAGAATGTATTCTTTTTAAAAAATAGAGCTCAAACAAGGGTTTTATGACTATAAAATAAGTTATGATCAACAACTTGTGACTGTTGTAAAATGAAAGTTTATTAGGGTTTAAAGGTGAATGACGATTACACTCCTGCAGCCCTAGAAATAATTACTGTTGTATTCCTGATTTTGCCCTATAAATACAGCATTTTGATTTTTAATAAAACATACACAAGTCTATTGATTTCTTTCTGTGCTCTTCTCTTTTCTTCACTTTCATAACACGTTATCAGCACAATAACTTAATTTTTCAAAGTTTAGAGAAGTTAATCAAATGGTAAATATCACGAAACTCGAGTTGCTGCACTTGATATATCTGACAAAAATTATCTATCATGGGTACTCGATGCTGATATCCATTTTGTCTCAAAAGGTTTGGGAGAAATAATAAAAGAAAGAAACAAAGAATCCCTGCAGGATCGTGCAAAAGCACTTATATTCTTTCGCCATCATCTTCACGATAGACTAAAAATTGAATATCTCATTGAGAAACATCCACGGGTTCTTTGAAAAAAATTAACTGAAAGATTTGATCATCAAAGGACTATAGTCCTTCCCAAAACTCATTATAAGTGGATGCACCTTCATTTGCAAGATTTCAAAATTGTTAGTGAGTACAATTTTGAATTGTTTAGAATATGTTCAAAATTGACATTGTGTGGAGAAAAAATCACTGATGAAAATATGATGGAGAAAACTTTTTCCACCTTTTACGCCTCGAATGTGCTCCTGCAGCAGTAATATCGTGAGCGTGGTTTCAAAAAGTACTCAGAACTTATATCTTGCCTACTTGTTGTTGAACAAAATAATGAACTACTGATGAAATATCACAGGTTATGTCTAACTGGTTCGGTACCATTGCCTGAAGCAAATGCAATATCAAAACAAAGATGTGGACATGGCTTTGGACATTGACGCGGACGTGCACGCTGAGTAAACCGTGGACGAAATAATCAACAAAGTTATCAACAACAAGGCAACAATTTCAAAAGGCACAAAACAAACGAAAGTAGTATATTCAAAAAGATACACGAAGAAAGTTATTTTAGATGTGGAATGAAAAGGCATTGGACACGTACCTATCGTATGGCAACACACCTTATGGATCTCTACAAAAAATAATCAAGGAAAAGGGAAAAGTGGAGACAAATTTTGCTAACTATGATGGTCTAATTGATGAGACACATTTGGATGTCTCTGATTTATTTGTTGATCCAAATGAAAATATTGACCATTTGATTGGGGATGGTGTGATGGAAGATATAGATTAGTTTTTTTTTTTTTTAATTTCTAGTATTTCCCTTTATTTTAGAAATTTAATTTGAAATATGTTTTTACTTTTCGCAAAAATTTTGAACTTTATTATGCATTGTTAATTTCACAGTATTCATTATATTATCATTTTAAATTTAAATTCAAGTTTTTTGTTTAATATATCTATTTTGTTATATTGATAGATTTATGATGGATTGTCAAGACGCCTACTTGGTTGAAAGTGCAACTACACATACTATTTTTCAAGACAAAAAAATTTCTTAGACTTAATATTGAAAGAAAATAATGTCAATACAATATCAGGTGCATTGAATATCATTGAACGCTTCGGAAGAGTTTGTATTATTTTACCAAATAATGCAAAATTATAAATTGACGATGCATTTTATTCTAGCAAGTTCAGAAGAAATTTGCTTAGTTTTAAAAATATTCGCTGCAATGGATATCATATTGAGATGACGCAAGAAAATAATGTTGAATATATTTGCATAACTTCTTTTATATTAGGTCAGAAGCAGATAAAAGAAAAATTTTATGCACTCCCATCTGGCATGTATTATATATTTATAAAAATGGTTGAATCGAATAATGTCACGAACCAGAAGTTCGATAACCTAAAAAGTTTTATACTTTGGCATGATCGACTTGGACATCCAGGCGCTATAATGATGCGTCGGATAATAAACAATTCACATGAATATCCTTTAAAGAACCAGAATATTCTTTTACCTAATGATTATCCATGTGTAACTTATTTGCAAGGTAAATTAGTCATTAGACATTCGACTACAAAAGTCAATATCGAATCTCCAACTTTCTTGAAAAGAATTCATGGAAATATATATGGGCCAATACACCCACCATGTGGACCATTTCATTATTTTATGGTATTAATTTATTCTTCTACTACGTGGTCACATGTTTGCGTACTTTCCACTAGGAATATAGCATTTGCTAGACTACTTGCTCAAAGTATAAAATTACGAGCGCTATTTTTTGATTACTCAATTAAAACTATTCGCCTTGACAATGTTGATGAGTTTAAATCACAAGCATTCGATGATTACTGTCTGTCAATCGGGGATTGTAATTGAACATTCAGTTGCCCATGTCCATACACAAAATGGTTTGGTAGAATCGTTTATTAAACGTCTACAACTTATTGCTGACCATTACTTATGAAAACAAAACTCCCAACTTCTGTTTGGGGTCATACTATATTACATGTTGTATCATTGGTTTGTATTAGACTAATTGCCTATTATCAATATTCACCTTTGTAACTAGCATTTGATCATGAACCTGATATTTTTCACCTACGGGTTTTTGGTTGCGCAGTCCAAGTCTCCATTTCACCCCCATAACATACTAAAATAGGTCCCCAATGAATACTTGGGATTTATGTGGGTTTTGATTTACCATCAATTATTAGGTATCTTGAATCTTTAACGGGTGATTTATTTACTGCACGTTTTACAAAATGCATTTTGATGAAATGACTTTGCCAACTCTGGAAAGGAAAAAACTACATTCTGAAAAACAGAGTTAAATTTCTTAAAATGAAACAACTCTATCTCATTTTGATCCCCGTAGCAATGAATGTGAGTAAGAGGTTGAAAAAATCACTCATTTGGAAAGGGTTACAAATCAATTACCTGATGTATTTGTTGACACAAGAAAAGTGACAAAATCATATGTTCCAGCAGAAAATATTCCAACAAAAATTGATATCCCTATAGGACAATCTGATGTAGCAAATGATCTCAAACACGCCAGAAGCGTGATCAACCAGTTGGTTCAAAAGACTCTGTACCTTAAAAAAGAAAAGTACATGAGAAAAACTAATCAAAAACTTCGGAAGAAGTCACATTAGAAAAGATTGTTCAATCAGATATTGAAAATACGGTTCCTGAAGAACCACAAGTGTCTGAGAATAATGAGATTTCAATAAATTATATATTATCTCATAAATTATGGGAATGAAATAATGTTATTATAGACAATATTTTCGCCTTTTAATGTGGCTCTTGATATTATGCAAAGTGAGGATTCTGAACCACAGTCGGTTAAAGACTGTGAAAATAGAAATGATTGGACAAAATAAAAAGAAGTCATACAGGCGGAATTGAATTCCTCGGAGAAACAATAAGTGTTTGGACCTATAGTTCGAACACCTGAAAATGTAATCCCTGTTGGATACAAATCGATTTTTGTACGAAAGAGGAATGAAAATAATGAAATTACAAGATACAAAACCCGACTAATAGCTCAAGATTTCTCACAAAGATCAGGAATTGATTACGATGAAACATATTCTCACGTAATAGATACCATCACTTTTAGATTTTTAATTAGTTTGACTATATTACAAAAGCTTGATATGCGCCTTATGGATGTACTCACTGGATATTTGTATAGTTCACTTGATAGTGACATATATATGGAAGTCCTTGAAGAACTTAAGGTACCAGGAACAAACGATACATGCCCGAGAACCAAGTTCTCAATTAAATTGCAAAGATCATTATATGGATTAAAACAATCCGGATGCATGTGGTATAATCGCCTTATCGAATATTTGTTAAATGAAGGTTATAAAAATGACTATATCTGTCCATGTGTTTTCATAAAGAAAACAAATAGTGGATTTGCAATTGTGACAGTTTATGTTGATGATTTAAATTTAATTGGAACTCCTGAAGAGCTCAACAAAACTACTTATTATTTGAAAAATGAATTTGAAATGAAGGATTTGGGAAAAATTAAATTTTGTCTCGGATTGCAAATTGAACATTTCGCAGATGGATTATTTGATCACTAATCTACGTATACAGAAAAAGTTTTAAAATATTTTTATATAGATAATGCACATTTATTGGCATTACCTATGGTTGTTTGATCACTTGATGTGAAAAATGATTCATTTCGTCCACTTGAAGATGAAGAAAATGTTCTTAGTTCTGAAATATCATATCTTAGAGCAATTACAGCATTAACTTATCTTGTAAATTGCACTTGACCTGACATAGTTTTTTCTATAAATCTCCTTGCAAGATATAGTTTTATACCAACTCAAAGATATTGGAATGGTGTTAAACATATTTTTCGTTACCTAAAGGGTACTATTGATTTGTAATTATTTTATTCTCAAAAGTCGGGATCTACTTTAGTAGGATATATAGATGCAGGTTATCTATCTGACCCACATAAAGCTAAATCACAAACAGGTTATATGTTTACACGTGGAGGAACGGCTATATCATGGAAATCTGTGAAACAATCCTCGACAGCAACTTCTTTAAATTATTCTGAAATTATTGCAAACCATGAGACAGGCTGAGAATGTGTATGGTTGGGAAATATGACCCATCATATCTAAGCATCATGCGGATTAATTTCAACAAATGATAGTCCAACAATTTTTTATGAAGACAGTACAGCTTGTATTGCACAACTCAGAGGAAACTATATTAAAGGTGACAGGACGAAGCATATTTCTCCAAAATTCTTTCATACACACGAGTTTCAAAAGAATGACGACATCGATATCCAACAAATTTCCTTAAGTGACAATGTGACCGATTTATTCACAAAAGCACTGCTAATATCTATATTTAAGAAATTAGTTCATGGGATTGGAATGCTTCGACTCAAAGATTTTCAGTAATCAATATTAGGAGGAGTAACTGTACTCTTTTTTCTTCGCTTAGATTTTGTCCCACTGGATTTTTCTAACAAGGTTTTAATGAGGCAATATTTATTTTTAGTACTCTAAAATAATTGTACTCTTTTTCATTCGTTTTGAATTTTTTCCCATTGAATTTTTATCAAACAAGGTTTTAACGAGACAGATATTTTGTAATGTGTTATTCAAGGGGGGTGTTGTAAAATGAAAGTTTATTAGGGTTTAGAGGTGAATGACAATTACGCCCCTGCAGCCTTAGAAATAATTACTGTTGTATCCCTGATTTTACCCTATAAATACATGAATTTGGTTATTAATAAAACATACACAAGTCTATTGACTTTTCTTTGTTCTCTTCTCTTTTCTTCACTTTCATAACAGTGACCAATTTTTTAATATATGATCAATGAATAAATTATAACCTATAAAATTTTTGATGTGTGATTGTAAAATAATTTGCTTTTTATAAAATTTTTGATCCATAATCAAGAAATCATTTGTGACCAAATGTGACCAAATTATATAAAATTGTGACTTTACTATATTTAATTAATAAAATATTAATTATTTCATAAATAAAAATTTAGTAAT
>NC_036242.1:27885662-27888402 GCF_002742605.1 Olea europaea var. sylvestris | reverse complement strand
CTCTACAGCTTTAACCCATGTATTTGGACAAACTATAAAGAAATTATAATTGAAATTAGATTTTCTTTTTAATGAAATCAAATGTTGAACAGGTCCATATGGTAGTGATTATGAGAATTGATTTTTTGACCATTATGAAAAAAAGTGGAGCTACCTATTAGTGAAAAAGTAAAAAATGATCATTCAAATGGTGAAATAACGGTTAAAAAATAAAATTTTTGGAGGGTGAAAAGGCAATTACCAAAAGGGGCTATAATTGTGCCAGCAGCCTAATCTTGGGAATATGTGTGTCCACTGGGTTACTGGCCTGTATTCAAGATTTGCTTCTCTTGAGGAACGGATTTGCAGAGAGCAGTGCTCGTCTGAGCTGAGTTTCACCATCTATGGCTGCACCGTCGCCGTGGCAATGGCCATCCAACAAAACTACAAATTCTCTACATTCCTCCAATTTACCTCATTTCTATAACTCCAAACGGCATCGTATTATAGCATGGTCTTCCAATTTCTGTTCCTTTTCTTCCTCTGCTTGTTGTGCTGCTACTGGTAGTGCAAGAAAGAGATTGAAGAAATCAGTGGAACCCATTAAAATAAATGATGATTTACAAAATAAAGAACCCTATAGTTCTTCAATAAATGGTGCCTTTTCTGGATTACAGAAAGGTCCGAGCTTAAGTTTCAAATCATTGTTTGCAAGACGAGCATTGTGGCGAAGAATATTTTTTGCATCCAAGAAAGTGAGAAGCATACTTTTGCTCAATGTCATCACTATTATCTACGGTAAGCCTCTGAATTTTCGTCATCAATTTTTAGTTTTTTATTTTATGTTTGCAAGTTAAGAGCTTTAATTACTGAATAATTCCTTTTATTAAAGATTGTGTACTTGCGCAAATTTTCCCACAGACTAGGACTTTAAGTTTCTTATAAGGCTTTATTTAGTTCAGTCATTATGGATTTTCTGTATTATGAGTAAACGACATTTTGTTGAGATGCTTAACTCTGAGTGCCAACTTGATATTATTTAGAGTGGCAGACTAATGATGAGTAACATCTTATACTTTACATCGGAGAGGGGCCGTGGTTTTGATGGAGGAACTCATTTAGATATGCTTCTTAGAAAAATATGGGGATTTCATAATTATAAGTTCTTCCATGCGAATAGTAGTTTTAATGTTACTTGTCAGCATGTAGTGACCGGACTTTGAAGGTGTAACTAAAACTAGATGAAAAATACGTGTTGATAGCCGAGGTGCAATGCAATAGTTTGGCATGCTTCTTGAACCTAATTCGATTGAATTTTTTTATCTGGGATATTAGCGTATTTTTTTGTTTGTCTATCCGACTTAAACAGAGTGAAATTATATCTACTAGATTGATAAGTTATTCCAGAAGAGAACTTTGGAATGAGATCTCGTGACAGTATTGATAAAATTTATTTATTTTTGCTTGAAGCAAACAAGGAGGACTTCATTCCTACGTATGGAAGATTTAATGAAATCTATTGAAGGAAAAATATTGGAAAAATTATTATATGTGCAACATCAAAAGATTGCATTGTTATATTAGAAATCCAAGTAGTATAAAATGTGGAAAATGTTTACTGGAAGGTGTTCTCATCTCATCATGTCTCTTTTACTTATTTTGATCATCTTTGCTTTTGGTGCGTTTTGAAGAAAGGAGAGAATGAGCAGTAATTATGGGACTTGTGCAAAGTCATAAATAAGTACATTGACTTGCAAAATTCTTTAATCTATTGAATTCACCTTCAAAGAGTGTCAAATATTTTATTCATTTAAAGTTGCTTCATCTTTAACTGATATCTATGGTAAATTCCTTCTGTCCGATATTTAATACATACTGGCCAAGAACTTCATTGTCTTAAAGATTCCTTAAGTTTCATGCACCGAGGAAAGGATGGAAAGAAATGTTGTATTAAGACTTGTATTGTGTCTTTGTCAGTGTGCTTTTGGATTTTATGGGTCAAAGAATTAATTTGCCTTACAGCTGATGTGTGGAAATTAACATCAATTATCTCTTCTGAAACTTGTAGTTTATAGCAATTGAAGGTTAATTTATTTAGAATACACCTTGTTGTTTCAGCTAGTAACATTCCTGTTGTGAAGGAAGTTGAAGCAATCATTGATCCTGTGGACTTCACTGTTGTGCGATTCATTGTGGCTTCATTACCGTTTATCCCATTTGTACTACAGGCTAGACATGATGCCAAAACCCGTAAAGCAGGGCTAGAGTTGGGATTTTGGGTCAGCTTAGGGTATATTATGCAAGCACTTGGACTGCTTACATCTGATGCTGGACGAGCATCATTTCTTACTATGTTCACAGTAAGGGAATCTCCATTAGTTTTATCTAGAATCATGATCCATCACCTATTACTGACAAATATCTTGCTGCTTGCGAGTGCTATATGGTTTAATTCTCACTAGCATACAGTGAATGTTTAGGTGATTGTTGTACCCATGATTGATGGCATGTTAGGATCTAAGGTGCCTGCTCTTACCTGGTTTGGAGCTCTCATGTCTATTGTTGGAATTGGAATGCTAGAGTCCAGTGGATCACCTCCATGTGTAAGTGTGTTGTTGATTTTCATATATGTCATGAAACATGGACACTCCGCATAGGGTGGAATATGAGTGGGCTGAGTGGTTGACATGTATAGGACATCGACAAACCTTGGACATGTTGGGACACAATGTCCTACAGACCAAGTGTCTTATTCCTTTTT
>NC_036242.1:27884251-27885562 GCF_002742605.1 Olea europaea var. sylvestris | reverse complement strand
AACAAGAATGATTTTTCATCTTTCACAAACAATAATTCCTAGGTTCAGAAAATGATAAATAACTAAATAACTTACAATTTGCAGAAAACACTGGTTCTTACCGACCGGACTGGCAGTAAGAGTGTGCACAGATTTTGGATTTTACAGATTTTAGAGTTTTTACAATATTGAGCAAAACAATGACAGAAATGGGCAACGATGTTCATTTAGATTAAAAATTGAAATAGTCCAAAAAGGTAGAACAAAAAAGATACCAACTAGTCATGGTTGTTTCAAAGATTCAATAGCCTTTCTCAAAAAATCATATGAGCCAAAAACGCATATAATTTGATCTGTAAAAGGATCGATCATCTTCCTGTTTCTATATCCTCTTAACAAACATATCAGACACCAAAAGAAACTTTTAACATTCATCTTTTCCAGCTTTCAAAATTTAGCGAACAAACATAACAGAGTCAGATTAACCATAAATAATTGATATTTCTTGGCATTTATGCAAAAGAAAGGGATCGGATTTGGCTTTCTAAGGGCTCATAATTTTTATCTAACCAGATTCCTTTATTTCTCAGTTTCCAACACATCAAATACATAAACCCTTCCATTCAATGCATTCATAAAAAAACCCAGAATTTCCTCAAATATTTCTTCACCCACCTCCATCTATTAGTGATCAACCACAACCAACAGCAATCAACATGAAGAAAAAAGCTCATAAGCAGGTATTGAAACCTATAGAATGAAAATCAAATAACTAAATAAATAAAAGCTCAAAGAAACAAGACCTCAGAAGAAGATCTACTCAAGCTCTTGGAAAACTTCAGCAAACAGCCCAACAATCATGTACCCAAGACGAAATCTTTAAAGATCAATCAATAGAATCATAGAAGATACCTCTTTTTCTCCCCACCAAAAATATATCTTGTGCACTTGAAAATACAAGTCGAACAAGGAAAATGAAAATTAGGGCAATTGTTTGTGGGGAAATGGGGATTGGGGAAGTGGGGATTTCTGCCTTCAGTTCGTTTTGCTCTGTCTGCCGTCTACGTAGTGTTTGTGTAATACCTTAGGGCAACAGCCTGGGCAACTGGGCAAGTGTTTGTGTAATACCTTTTTTTTGTTTTTTGTTTTTTTACGGGGCGGGTCCGGGGTGGGGCAACCCCGCCCCGCCCCGCCCCATCAACCTATCAGGGCGGGACGGGGCAAATTGCCATCACTAGTTTTAGAGTCCCCCTCCTCAATTTTGAAAATCCATTTGCAGTCAACTACCTCTTTATCTTTATGTCTGTTGACAAAAACCCATGTTTTATTTTT
>NC_036242.1:27873296-27878052 GCF_002742605.1 Olea europaea var. sylvestris | reverse complement strand
ATTCTCGATTTCGTCATATGTTGTCTCTATATTGGTACAGACCAAAACATACAATTAATCAACAATGTGTTATGTGGTTAGGGGAAAGATGGTGCTCACGTGTTTGGCTAGGATTTGAAGAACCTCTTGGGTTATTAGGACTTGTGCTCAAGCTTGGGTATTTTCTATTTGTTTTCCAAACATAATCTTAAAGTTGAGTTCAATCATATGAAGCATGTCAGAATTAGTTAATCAGTATCAAACACATCAAACTATGTCAGCAAACTAATTGATGTAAGCTCATTCATTTCTTATTTACGTATAATTTGTATTAATTTGGGAGTGACATAATATTGTTACGAGGTTTTAAAAAGTTTTAACATGTTGTAAAAATTTTGTTATATCATCTGAAAATTGACATAAATATATTATCTTTTCTATATAATAATTTGTTTACTTTCAGTATCTCTTTTTCTATACAACTTGGTATTTTCAGTTAATTATATAAATTTTAAGCAACGTTCCTAAATACTGCTAACTCCAACTTATTCAGCATTATTCAAAACCCTACAATTTATACACTAATAAAAAAGAATAAACACAAAACTCGTGCAACGTACGTGACAACAATTAACATAAAAAAAAAATGTTTCGTGAACTTATAACCTGAAGGATAGTAAAATCGGGTCACGAGTCATGACTCGATCCGCTTCCCCTATAAACGGAAAGGTATAAATACTATACCTTTTCAGCTATCACTCTAGGGTCAAAAGTCAAAAATCTACACCATTTCGCTACATATTCACTATGGGGAAGAGCAACCAAAACAACGACGCATCAAACTGCAAGAAGTACGGGATTCCACTGTATGGCGCCGCGTGGGTTCCACCGGCTGCTGCTTCCACCATCAAGTCCGGATCCGAATCAACACCAGAAGAAACAGAACCTGCAGCTTCCTCCTCCTCGAATTACCATATTGTCCTAGCCGGAGGTGGTGGAGAAGGTCGCAGTGGAATACCAAATGCTCTCCTTGTCTCTACCTTTGATTTTTCTTCTAATTCCCTCTCCGATCAGCCTGTAAGTCTCACAATTAATGAAACTGCACCCACCACACGCATATACATGTCTGTATGTATTTATGATTTAACATTTGTATGACATTATTGACTTTGCTAAGTGATCGGTTTGGAATAAATGAAAAATTGGTTGATTTGTGTGTAGATATTTATCATAATATAATCAATTAAACAACACAAACATAATTCAACAATAATATAATATAAAATTGGAAAGAGGGTTAGAAAGAAAGCCTTGGAGTCAGGTTGAAAACACTGTCCTAAAATCCTATTGCCTCCCATTCGTGTAGGTTCTTTCGGCACCACACACCACACGGCTACAAGATAAAACCCACATGGCTCTCCTTCTATGTATCGAATTGCCAAAAGTGAATAAACATAAAATGTATATTCAAGTGGTTAAAGAAATATAGTGAGAGTTGTACATATTGTTTATCTTTTAAGTTTTGATTCTTATATTATTTTCAATGAGGTGTAACCACCTTTTATAGGTGAAAAATTAGCCCCCAAAATTAAGTCATTAAAATAGAGGTTATAACATGAATTATGATAGAATGCTCTATAATTTTCTGCCGAAAATATTTCACTGTTTTATTAGTTAAGAAAACTTTGGCGACTTTGTTCTGGTAATACATAAATTCTGATTTTATTAATTAAAAATGGAATTTCTAGAGCTAATTTATTGGAAGAAAAAAAAACAAGAATTTTTTTATATTATTTGGTAGATTCCAAAAATATGTTATATGCATGCTATGGTGCTTTGTAACAATGCTTCACATCTTCCACCCTGAATAGGTCTACTTCATTGCATATGAATATTATGAAACTTCATCAGTAATCATTATCTAAAAATCTGTTCTTTAAACTAAAACAAAATGCATGATTTTCATTTTTAAGGTGGGAAAGCTTGGAACTGGTAGTGATTTGCCATACAGAATTGCTGTACATCCTGGAGGAGAAGGCCTTATTTGTTCGTTGCCTAAGAGCTGCAGGTAAGTTCTGTTGCTATATTGTGAACTGACAGTGGAATTCATGTTAAGTCCAAGAATTGTCTTTCCAAGTCTGAGAGAAGTTGAATTTACTCGATTGATGTTCAAATGGGCTTTTTGACCCAAAAAGGATTTTCCAGTGTTTCCGGATTTTTTTTTTTTCCTCCCTTATGTTTGTTGAGTAGGAATGATTTATTGGCATAGTTATTGATATGGAATATTATTCATACTGGAGTCAGATGTAGTATCATTGGGTCATAATATTTAAATTTGTAAAAATCTTAATTGCATAATGAGTTATTTGTTCAGCTTTTCTTATGAGCCCTCTAGTAACTTCAAATACTTTTGTGATTACAATATGACTGTAACTGTTATGCGAGTAATTAATTGAACAAGCATTTGAGACTAGAATAATTGCAATAACTTGTTCGATTGACAATGGTGTGAGGCCATGGCCTTGCCTCATACTGAGGTGATTATATGCATAGGATCCCCTGTGGACCTTTCGAAGGCATCATCAACCATGTGGAAGATTGAGTCTTAGTTTAACTATCAGGATTAAGTTAGAAAGTTTCTGATTTCCAAGAATAATAAAGAATGAAAGAAAGGAAAAAGTGGACTTGAATTTTTTAAGTTGTTGCACCTTCCAGTACTTGGCATCGTAATATCATTTCTAGCTTGGTTGTTATATTATTATCCTGTTGTGTATGACTGACATATATGTCATTTCATTAGGTATAGGATTGCATTTCAGATTTTATTTAATACTACATAAAGGGTTTAAATATTTTTTGTATCGACTACATAGCTTACGAGTTGAAATAGTTTTTTTTTTTTTTTTGTGAGATTCTATTAAACTTTTGAAAAGGAGCATCTTTACGAAGTTTTTGTGTTTGGCTTGCAAGAATGTTAGCAAACCAATTGTCTTTCCTATTTCATGCAAAATGTTCCCTGCACAAGTTGTAGAATTTGGGAAAACTTTTGGTATCCAAATAGTAAACCATGCGTTATTTTATTTTTAAATTTCTAAAATTTTTACTCCATCTACACATTATATAGGAAATATTCTACTCGATTTTCTAGGATAAACTTGCCATTCAACTTCCACAACGATCAAATGCAGCCATATTGTGAACTTGTTTGTTTGCATGGGATTTCCATGACATTACAGTTTGACAGTAATGGAATTTTATCTTGAAGATTATATTTTTCAAATATACTCAAGATCTTTTATTTTACCTTTTTGCTTTATGTTTCTTGTTTTGGTGGTGGCTGTGCCATCTCAAATGTGATCGAGTAAGTTGGTACTGCATTATTGTGGGACCTGAAAGTCGTTCTTCTTGTGTTGGAATTTATTTATCCAGAGATGTAAGTAAGGCTGAGATTAATTAAAAATGCTTTTGGAGATGAATTTGTTGAACTGTACTTTTCCTATTAAATGCTTAGTGCAGAAAAAGAAATATGTTACTATTTGCTGTATGGCATAACAAAGTATCTTGAAAATGTTATTTTTGAACACAGATAGCTATAATGAAGCTTCATTTATATTCTTACGAATTACATGAGTAAGTGCAGATGGTTTGACTGGGATGCAATTACCATCAAAGATGAGCTTTCTTTGAGCCTGAAATCATCTGAGAAAGTGCTTGAGAAATTAGAAGATGTTGGCCAACAATTAGCACTGACATTTAACAATGAGGGTACTTTACTTGCCGTTGGGGGTGAGGTAAAGAACTAAAGATTTTTTACGCCAATATTTTCAAAGTACCAATGTTGTACAATAATGAAGAGAAGCATATTGAACTTGATAAAGAGATTAAAAAGATAGTGCTATTTTAGTTAAGTTTGACATGATGACATTAGTCACAGATATTGTTTCATCTTCAGTCGAGGCCCAAAGTTCAAGTAGCAATTGAAGACAAGCCATTTTTTGGATGAAAATTATTTTTGAATATGAGAAAAGTGCGAAATTGGAATTACGTTTTCAATTTTTCATCTATAAACTCTTATTGTTACACTTCAAAAATCTTGTGTGCAGTACTAGTTTCTATCTTTGATCCGAAAGTTTGTACCAATAATAATAGCTATGATTGGAGTTATTGTTAGCACAATGATGTTGATGTTCATAGATAAGACCTAAGATTCTTGTCGTCAATTGGAAAGTCAAAGATTTGACCAATTTTGTGAGTATTTGTTATCTCTATTTCATCTTCTGGTATAGGTAATTGATATTGGTGTTATTTTCTCTCCTCATGAGAACAATCTCAAGCCAACACTCTATTCCCTTTTAGGTATAGTTCAGAGCTTAATGTTCTCTAGCTGAGAATCCAAAGTGATAACTCGATATGTGTGAGTTGTAAAATATTACGTTCAGCATTGGGGCTTGGTTGTTATGTTGGATAAGTTAATAAGGAAAACGGCCTTTCAGAGGAAAATACAAGTTATATATAAGATCTAATAAACAGCAGATTCATTTGTGTTAGATAAGTGGATCAAGCTTTCATGCTTGTTACACAGATTATAGTCATCTTATTATTGTCTTAAGAGTTCTTAGCATTCTACATGTCAATTTGAAAAGAAAAAAAAGAAAGAAGGAGAAGGGGGGGATTTATTGATCAGGGGAGACATTCAAGACATTCCTTGTATTTAACATATATTTGCTGAGGTGCCGGTCAACCTTTTTCTTTGTCTTTTTTTTTTTTTTTTTTTTCC
>NC_036242.1:27865775-27870725 GCF_002742605.1 Olea europaea var. sylvestris | reverse complement strand
ATTGAGGATAGCGAAATGTTAAATAATCACAAGAAAGAATGCTTCAAGTATTGAATTAAGTTACTAAGAACTAAGAGTCATTGGTGAAAAAAGGAATATGCAATTGTAGTTAACGGAGAAAATTAGAGGTTGGAGGAAATGCAGTATTAATCATATGCCATATCTTGCTTTTTGATCCTCGACTGCATGCCATTATTATGCCTTCCAATGGTGAAGCTTCTCTACTTGGTGATGACTGAAGATCATGAACTGCTACCCTGTTTGGAACCATGGAATCACATTAGAACATGAGTAACTACAAATTTGTACTTAATGGTATATTGTTCAAAAGAATACCCCCGTTTGTGGAAGAAAAGTAAATTTTGGTAGTCAACAACAACCAATTCAAGACAGCAACTAATAGAGCAGACTAAGAATCAGGTACGGAAGGAAGTGAAGGTGAAGCAGGCCGTGAAGTTCATGTAAATGTCATTCAATTACAGAGGCTAAAGTGCGATTCATGAGCTAAACCTATATGAGAGTATCTATAACTGTAAGGTCAAGCCAAGATTCTACAGCTAGAAAATCAAAACGAAAAGTACTCTTTTCTGAAAAATTGAACGTTTTGTCCTCTTATTTAGCACTAGCTTCTCTAAAGCAATTTTACTATAGTGACAGACTCAATGACAGAAGAAATACGTGTCAATATATGATTGGACAATCTAGGAGAAAAACAATAATCAATTACTGTCTATCACCTCCATCATTGTCATTAACCCTGTCTAATTGAAGGCATCCTTTAAGATCCAATTTCACAAAATTAGTCTAACCAAAACCTTATTCTCTGACTATTCACTACAGCAAAAACAGTTCTACAATGAGATTCTATGTTCACAAAGGCTCTCCCATGAACCACACAACTGTAACATAATCTTTACATCATTTAGTCTTCCAATCACGCCACCGTATTCAAAGACGATTATTCTCCTCCTATAAACCCCTTACTCTTTAGCTAACTCAGCAACATTTTTGCCCAAAATAGGCCGATTGAATCCAATGAGGTTGCTAACCTTCGAACCTCCCATCAGCAAAATTCTTCACCACATCCCAGTCGACCACCAAAAGAAGGAATGGAGCATCGTTCATAATAAATTTCAGGGTGGCTATTGAAAAGCTTCTCTCTAACTATTCGATCCATAGTTACCTCTACTGGAAGCTATAAAATAAGGATATGAACATGGCAGGACATGGACATACCAACTCAACATTTCAAAAGAGGACAGAGACACATTACGTACATGTCAATTAACTTCTTTTTATAATGCATATGTGTATTATATATTGATTTTTTAATTAAAAATCAATACTTTTTACATCCTAAATTCTTTGATAATTATTGTCTATTAGTTGGGATGATAGTAGATGATCTAGTAAAATTAACTATTAATTCCTCCAACTAATTGCTAAACCTATACAATTCAGCACACAACACTTTTCACTTCTACTTAGTGAAAGCTACTTTCATGTACCAACAATGGTATGCATAATAACCACACCACGTTCTCCTGTTATAATTGACTTATGGTCTTGTCACTCCACTACAATGCACTAAGAAGTGTTTTAGATAATATTGAGAATACACGTTTAGTTTGAAACTTTTATAAAGTTCCTTAAACCCTAAAAGTATATTTACAAAGCGATTGGCTAATTGTCATCTTGATAAGATAGTTTTCTCAGCATTGGGGGTGGAGGTGAGGGAGGGGGAGGGGTGATTAAGCAGCAAGAAATTATAAACATAATGCATATCGAAAGATAATTCATTTGAATGTATTTAGTAACCAATCACATTAACCAAATATCATACAAATCCAAAATGCTTGACTCAAATTGTTGTCCAGAAAGGACAATCTTTTAAAATTATATTTGGTAAAATATATGCCACTTTTGAAACTTGATGGCATTCGATTCAAAAATAAAAAATTTCAAAAGAAAAATGGAGTAAATAGAAAGATTGTCTCATTGAAGAATATACTCTTAGTAAATATATAGTCATAAAAAATTGTAACACCTTAAAAGAAGTTCAAGTACTCGAAATATTGAAAATTGATATATCAATAAGTTATACAGTTACGGGAAAAGAGATTGAATTGAAAAGAAAATTTTGTTGATAGCACTTTTGTATATGATGTACGCTTCATATTACGTGTGATAGTGATTATATCGAAGGAAGTCTGTTGAATAATACTAAAGTGGAAATACTTGGTCAAATAAAAAGATGCAATCAAAATAAAATTGAGCTTCAAAGTGTTTCAATTTTTAATGTAGGAAGATAATAAAATAATCTAGAGAAAAACTAGTTAAAACAAAAAATAGAGAAAAATAATAAATATTTTTTTAAAGTAGTAAAATTAAGTGTTAAATATAATGAGCTTACTGGAGTACTTCAAAATTTTAAATCTCTAAATTTATAGATGTTTTCCAAATGATAAAATTTACTCTTTAAAAATGAAGAATCTCTTGAAAATACTCTAAACACTTTGTATTTATGATGAATGATGAAACCTTGAGTTTTGAATTAATTTAAAGTTTTTTTTTTTTTTTTTGGTTTAATTCTTATTGTGAATCCATTCCGTTTTGATACTTGATCACCATTAGAAAATGGTAGTAAACACCATAGGATCCTATAATCAACTTATATAGAATCAGCATATAATTATCTTTGTGTTCATGATTTAACTACATATAATTAAGTTCATGTATGAGTATATGGTTGGTTTACCTTCGAAGAGGCTATTTATTAGTATAGGATCATCGATTTTCAACCTAGGACAATAATTGACAATAATGGATAGTTAATAATGGATTCATGTATCACAAAGGTTGATTCATGTATTACCAATAGAAAAATGTTGTGTGTACACCATACACCCCCTTCACATGGAGAGGGGCCCACGAATATTTTATTGTATATGAATCCTCCTCCATGTGGGGGGTGTAATGCAATTTGTACACCATTTTGTACACAAAGCATTGTCCAATTATAATATATGTGGGCCCCTCTCAATGTGAGGGGGGTGTAAGACTGTGTATACACACAACACAACCCTTACCAATATGCTAATAAAACTGACAAAGAGAAGAAAATTAGGATGTGAGGCTTACAATTTTCCCTTTAAAAAAGCCCTTAATTATATTGTCAACTCGTAGTGGACAATTTTTTTAATTTATAACCTAAAATTTCCTCCACTTTCCTTTGGTCCAATTAGCATAATTTTGAGATTTTCCTTATCAATTTATCACCAAATTAAGTTTGGTATGCAAAACGGAATGACTTGATGACCTTTAATTTTCCTTCTTTTTAGAGAATAATTGGCCATTTAATTTTGGCAAGATATGAGAAAATTTTCCCAACAATCTCCATATTGCTAAAATTTTCTCTTCTACAACTTTTGATCATTTTACTTAAGAAAAACTGATAGACATTGACAATTTTTGACACTCCAAATTCTCAAAACAAAAAAAATCAACGGAGTCTACCATATGAGTATACTCGCTTAGAATTAATATATGAATTAATTGGTACATAAGAATTAATTGCTAATGTATGAATTTAAATATCCATTAAAATTTCTAGATATATGAATAAAAATAAGTTCATCTATAACAGTTCTATAATCATGCAGATCAAGATTCGTCAAATTAAGATTTATTGAGTGTAGGTTAATTTGAATGTTAATTAATTAAGAATCAATAACATGAAATTCATACATGACAAGGATTTTTTAGTATTTATTACAAATTAAAAATGAAAAGTAAGATGTTATTGAAATAATTAAATTGTAGTAAGATTAAAATCGTCCAACAAAAAAATGATTCTCACTCGATGAAACATTTAATGTATTATAGATTAAAGATTTTTGATCCATGAATTCTGTATCTTGTTGTGATAGTTGTGGCCTTTCTTCTTACACTTGTTTATGAAACAACTACTACATTTCTAGGAGAGTTGCATTCAATAGAAAAACCTTACTCTTTAGACCAATGGCCACGTCCAAAGGCTGGATAGATATAGGGCCTTTTCCTTTGCATTTTTATCATCAACTTTGAGAATTCATCTTTATAAATTCTTTTAATGTTCTCTTCTGAAAATTCTTTATTTTTTATTGTGTAGGTTTGAAGAGTTTGGTTTACAAATGAAAAAGTTTAGTTACCGATTCTTTTAAGATGACGGTGCTAAGTTCAATGCAGTGAAACAAATTTGTCTTAAAGAGAGATCGAAAGTTAGGATTATTTTTTAATTACTTTTTGAAAAGTTGTATTCAATTTTAATTTATTTATTTATTCAATTGGAATGCATGATGATTTGTGTTGACCCCGAAAAATATACATCCAACGCGATCAACAGATTTCAATACCTCTAACATTCACGCAAGTATTGTTTCTACATACTTGGAAAAATCGTTAGCCACACGTGGCCTCCTCCTATAGGAGTGGAGTTGACCGCGGGCACTCCGACGATGAAATCAGTTGGAGAAGAAAAAATATGTGTTGGGGAATTTTAGACGTGAGCCTCCAATATTAAAAGGGATCGGTTTTGGAGAGTAAGAAATACAACAATGATATGGCAAAGTTATAGTGTGAAAGTCTAATCTTAAATTAATATTGGAATGACGCCAAGTGTGAGCTTTTCTAGTAGAAGTGGGTGAGTAAGAACTGCTGGATAAAGAGGCACGTGGCTCCATTTGTGTGGTTAGTGTCTCTTGTCGAAGACATCAATCAATCATAAGCATTAAATCTCAATACCATATTTTTATTCAAAATGCCTAAATTGCGGCTTTAGACTTGACTTGGTGAGCTCGAAGTGGCAACGACGGCAATGAATTGTCACATCAATCACATAGTACAGATTGTTTCAAAAATCGTGCTATGAATTGCCTTTTCAACCTGACCTCCTCCTTGGTTAAGCTCATC
>NC_036242.1:27842878-27864915 GCF_002742605.1 Olea europaea var. sylvestris | reverse complement strand
ATATTTTATGTTACATGCAGCGAATGCACAATTGAGATTTTCATAATTTGCACTGAGTGCTTGAATCATTAATAAATTTACCTCAAATCTACTGAGTGCTTGAATCATTAATAAATTTACCTGCCTCCAGGGTATATCTCCCAGTGACAAAGGGGAGAGAGGATAGAGCTCAGAGCAGTAGTGTGCAGAGTTCGATTCCCCGCAAGGTGGAATTGGCTTTGTTGCAAGCGGGAGTTACTATATGGGTTAACAGTCTTGGCCTATCCATGTACTCTCCACCCTGGCTCCTGGGAGGCACATCCTGCGATTTACCTCCTCCACAATGGCCCAAAGCAGGGTCGGTGGGGACCCTTAAGGTTGGGGTTCAACCTTTTTTTCATTAATAAATTTACCTCAAATTTTGAGTTGCATTAATAAATAAATTCTCTATAAATTTTGGAGGGATGAAACTTATAATATTTAAAAATGTACAAAGTACTTATGGAGCATTAAAAATATGACACCTAATCAATGCGTAAGTCGCACTCAATTTGAGATTGGTGGGATTCAAGGCACAAATTAAATAGAGAAATGCTATTTGACCTGACCAAATTCTCTCTTATAGGCCATTAAATAAGGTGTAAGCAAGTCAAATTAGGATCAAGTTTAAATTAAATTGTTCAACATCTATAATCTATATCTATAAACTATTAAAGTATCACATCAATGAAGAATCATTTTTTGGACGATTTTAACTCCAATACAATTCAATTATTTCAATAATACCTTACTTTTCGTTTTTTGATATGTAATAAATACTATATAATTATTGTCGTTTATGAAATTTGTGTTATTAATTCTCAATTAATTAATATTCACATTAATCTAGATTCAATGAATTTTCATTTGATGAATCTTGATATTATGAATATAGAGTTATTATAGATGAATTTATTTATATTCATGTATCTAGAAATTTAAATGAGTGTTCAAATTTATGTATAAACAATTAATTTTTATGTATTAAATGTAATATAAAAAGATCGTTCATTTATAATATTTCATCATTACAAAAAAATTGAATCGTAGAAGTTGAGTTTTGAAAGTACAATTTGAGTACAATTTTCTTCTTTTAAATTTTTATGCTAAATTTTATTTTCTTTAATTCGTTCGAAACTCATCATATCCTTCAACAAATTAGTACCAAATATTATTTTTACATCACTTATATAGTATTTAAAATAACGTGCAAATACACGTTCAACTTTAACTAGTATATCTAAACATGGACGGATCTAGTACGTGGCGAGCACCCACGACCGCACGTGCTGGATCTGCTGAAATGTTTAGAGCCGTCGGACTTTTCATTTGCAGAGACGGAAGAGCCGAAGATGGAAAGAACCAGTCACCGGAGGAAGAAGAAGATCGAAATTAATGGCCCTTTTGTTTGGTTTGGGCTGAGGATTTGATATGGGCTTTTTTGTTTAAAAATTAGGCCCAAATTTAAATCATTTCATCTCATATGTATTATACAGCTCTTTTTTTATTCCTTTAGTGTTGTACAACTTTCACAAGGAAACAAATTATGGGCGCATGACAGTGTGATATATTCATTCGAAATTAGTTTTGCATCGAGATTCTTCATATTATCAGAGGTCTGTTAGTGTAATTTCTTTGAGTATATTTGGGATTTCATTGTTTTAATTTATTGGGTAGAGTATTTATGGATTTATTTGGTTGATTTGAATATAAAATGGCTGAAATTTCATGCTTGCTCTTTGATAGAAGGTAGAATGAACATTTTTTCACCTTTGCATACTTTGTTTTAAGTGCTTTTGGAAAATGATTATACTTGTGGTAGTTCAAAATCAAATTGGGAAATTTTGGATTAATTGAGACTTTAGGGTTGATTATACCAATAGCCAACTATATTCTAATTTTGTGTTGAATGTTTAATCACTGGAGAGTTTTGATATGCTTTTCATATTACTCAAGTTCTTAAATTCTTCACCTTTTTTTATAATAAATTGATTATGCCAATTTTTGGCAGAATATTATTAACCAAATGCTATATTTTCATTTTACAATTATGAAGTGAGATTGTATATGTATTTTTTTTTTTATTATCTTGGGTTGTATTGAATTTATTTTTCATATATATATGATTTCTTAAGTTTCAGTGCATTTACTTATGGATTGAAAATTTTAATATTATTTAATTAAATATTTATAAACGATTTCGTTATTACGACTGTTGACTGTCGACAATCAATGGTCAACAGTCAACAACTCGACCGACCTAGCTGACCTTCAAGGTTGGATTCACCCTTGTATATAAATATCTCTCATTTTCTTATCAATGAATCATAAATAGGAGTAAATGTTGAAAGTTACACATTGGCCCCTCATTTATAGCTCAATGTTATATCCACATCATCATATCATTTCTACGTACACTTATTTTTAATATTAACCAACAAATGTGCAACGCACTTTCACCCCACTATTATTCATAAAAGGGCACATGGTCCACTATGGGGCGTTAACCGATTTGGGTGAGGGATCAAATTCTCGACCAAGCAAATTGCCCTGTCCCTTGTGGCCCATACTACTTTTTCTATTGCAATCCGAAGTCCTATGTATTTACTCATGTCCAACTCGCCTACTGTGTGAGTAGACAAGTCTGTGCTTGGTGTGGGATATCCATGTCAAGTACTCGGATATTTCTTTCTTCATTAATATTATAGAATCTTAAAGGGCCAACCGCTCACCCATCAAATGATGAAGTACTAGACTTGAAAGGCAATTTTGCAACATAAAATAAATGCTAACCATAGTACTTGATCTCCAACATTCTTTATTATTCAAACCTCAGTAATAAGCCTTTATTAATTTAAGTATAAAAGGGTTTATCATTTTCATTAGATATATGTCCAGGAACATTTGAAGACAACGCTAGCAGAAACAGTAGTACATTGACCCATTAATGTCTAGACAAGATTTTAACATCATCAATTGCTATATTTAGAACACATTATGAGCATCAAGTCAGCTTAAAATTTCTAGTTATAAGCATAGAAGTAATGTTTGTTCATGATCGATAAATAAGCAAGTACTACTCGACTAATTTTTTGTGGGGACAAGAAAATTTGTGAATTGAGTTAGTAAGAGATGTTTGCAGAGGTTTCACTGTGAAACTAAGTGTTGAAAACTAAATTTGAATAAATTATTATATCTTCTCTGGAAGACAGGTCTCGGGTATATTCCGAAAAGCAACAGAGGTGCCTCCACTCTGACAAGCGAGAACTCCTTTCTTTAATTGGTGTACCTACTTGGAAACTTTCTAAGTTTCTATATTTCATTTATGAAAATTCTAAATCCCAAGTCCGTTGACCATCCTTCGAAAGAGGTGAACCCCTTTCACGCTCATGTCACTTCGAGGTACTGCAGAAAAAAAAGTCGCAAAATCAGATCCAACTTTGCTAACAATTACATATTTTTTATCTTGTCAGAAGAGTCCTCCGAGCATTTTGGTTTTGCATTAGATTAAGTTTTTTCCATTTAATTTAATTGGTCCTTGTTATAGGATAACAAGATGGTTAGTACACGTTCCTCGACGCTGAGGACATTCTCGAAGAGGGAGGTATTTCGTGACATTTCAAAGTGGCTGTCCCAAGTAGGATTCAAACCTACGACCAATCGGTTAAAACCTCATTGGCGCCAAGCGTGAGAGAATGCTAGAGAGAAAAGCCTATTGGCTAGTGATTGTGAGGTCCCAATTCTTGACTGGAGGGGACACCAAAGGCCTCTACAAACATATAGATACTTCTTAATAAGAGTCTGAACCATGACAGTAACCTCTAAACCAAGAATTAGATCCCAAACATTACCAGATGAATCTTTTCTGCAGCAACCATTTCGGAATCCAGTGTGGAATAAATCTAATTGGAAAAGTAGGAGAATATGATATATAGATAACATTAGAATAACTTACATTCGCATTATGATAAATTTCAAATACAGGTAATAACAGTTACAAATTCCATTCATCTGCACATACTGATATCACAATGCATCCATTAGCAGAATCCTAAATAGATTTCCTGAGAATAACTAAGACTATATTATGATAATTTCTCTGCTTGTTGAACTGAGTGGACAGTCAAAATCGCCGTCCTATACAAGTTCCTGTACTGGGAATTGTTGGGGATGACAAATATAATCCAACATCAGTTCTTTTGAGTGCATATTTGTCCTTAAACAGCATACATTCTCTTTACAGACGTAAATTTTCTAGACAGAAATCGAAAATGAATTTTATACACGTGCTGTGTATCGTGAGAAGTAACTCGAGCAATCAACAGGTTTCTTATGAGATTTACAGCAGATGAAAGTGAAATCAACTTAGCAAATGGTGAAGCAAAACCAGAATTCTCAGACTGGAAATGGGCAACCCCGGAAGAAGTCATTGAGCAGGTATTCTGAAACATTCCTTCCAAAATTTTACTGAATTCTCCATTACAGATCTTTGTCAAAAGGCTTATTTATGCATGGATCATAACTTCTTATACTAGGCAGTGGATTACAAGAGGCCATCATATGAGAAAGTTATGGAAGCCTTCCAGCCTCACTTCAATTCAAGAAAAGCTACAAAATCCTATTCATCAAAGTGGTAATATATATTGTCTGAGGTTTGCTATTAATAGCATAATGGCATGTTTGGTCAGATTTATTGGTCAGTATTAAAGAAGGAAAAGAAACTAAGATTTTGTCGCCTGTCATGTCTAGTTTTGTCTTATATAATGTTGCCTAATTGTTTATGTTTGACGAGTTTGGAAATGTTGAATTTCACCTGAATCTCTGTAAATATATACCAGTATCGAACTTTCAGGATTTGAATGTTATGTTTAATAAATTGTTTCATTAAGATATGGAGGGCTCAAGTAGCTTTTCTTTAGTTTTATCGAGTGAAAAACTGATGTCATTTTTGGGTTTGGCTGTATGATGTTATCTTGAGGTTTGAGTGTGAAGTAAAAAGGTTGACGTATGAACTTCAAAATTAAGTGGATGAATAAGAATTTTGAGAATGTTTTTCATTTGTCTATAATGATAGACAATTCCATCTATATTATAGAAAATATTATATCGAATTCGGAACTGAACTCTATTTACATTAGGATTTATTATTTATATATCATCGGTGTTTCGTATTTTTTATTTCAGCATTTTGATTTACGCATACACCTACTTTATTATTTTTTCTGTTTGAATAATCTTTCTTTCTTTAATTTATTTTGTTTTTACATTAGTTTTATTTTTTCGGTAGAGGATACATAGGCACATTCGAGTATGAAGCGAGAGACTCCTAGGATCTCTATTTATTTTATATTTTTCTAAACTGTTACATAAATGTTATACACAACTCTTTACAAGAAAATTACGGATCTGAAATGACACTATCTGAAACTATACAAAACTACCACTGAACACCAAGAATGGTTACTGATTTAGGCTCAGATCCTTGTACCCTTCGTATCATCAAAAGAGGCCCTAACTCGAACCATAACCCTCACAAGTACCCAACGTGGGGTTGCTTCAATTGACAGATTTTTGAACCCTCAACGCAGATTTCAGTTACTCACACGGAGAAAACACACAGATTTTGATCTCACAAAGAGAATAAGATCAACTCACAAAGAGGAGATGAACAGAAGAAGAACAGGAACCCAAAAGGTTCCAAACGGCTGAAGGAGAAAGAGAATGAAAAAAAAAATCTTGCAAATTAGGGTTAGAGACATGTATTTATAGTAAAACCAATCAACCGTAGATGTGCATCTTAATCCAATGGTTCAGAGCAACTCTCACATAATTGGGATGAATATCGGGTCATGGTAAGTGGGTCATCTTAGATAATGTTATTGGGCAAGGTTATTTGCGTGGTATCTGGATCGAAGATCAATATCAACATTGCCTAAAATTATTAGACCAAGACTGGCATCACTGTTCGTTAAAATCCCGCAAGCGTACGGGTTCGTTGTACAAGTAATAATTGTGATGAAAGAGTTATCGTCCCACAGGGAATAAGGTCTAATTCCAGTGTATTCGATATAATTAAATTCATGAGATTAACTAAACGTTGACGTTTGTTTGAATAGTTAATTAAGTTCTATAACTAAAAATTTGCAAAATTTATGAGAATTTGTTTTAGAATTCAGATGAGTGAATGTATTGGGTTTTCGACGTCACTGATCAACTCTTAGTTCTAATTCTCGACCTATGACAATTATCTCAACTCATGCAATTGTGACGATCGATAATTCCACAATTATTTATTACTCTTTCCCAAAATATAATAAACCTATGATTACCACAAAACGATCATATTCTTAGTCCGAATTCATATGGCAAACACGCATTGATGTATAGGATTATCACACATGATCGCACACGTGACAAATATTATTCCTAACATTCATTGTCATGCGTTCCAATAACAGTGTTCTACCTATATTGAGTTTTCCAACACTATGAATAAGCAACTTATTGTCATAATGGTGCGCAAACATTAAAACAACGCAAGAATTAAGATAAAAACATAAGGTTTTGAATTAAAAATTAGGAGTCAATCAGTTTTGTCATCTATCCAATACAAAGATGTCTAGCCCGGCATATTAATGTATGAAAAACAGGAAAAATAAAGGAACGACATCACCCGAATCATTAAAGTATGAAAAGAATCTGAAATCTTCCACTTTATGCCTACAATTTCGGATCCAACTGATGAAATCTTGTTCTTCAATGTATATCCCGCTCTCTTTTCCTCTTTGTCGGCTTCCAATCTCATCAAACTTAGGTTCCCCGTGCTTTTGTCGACTTTTGGTATAAATATCGTGCAAAGAATTGTAAACCAAAACTTTCCAAAACAAAATAAGGAAACAGAATTTTTTTGTCGGAATTGAAATATGCGTACGCATAGCACATTTTGGTGCGTATGCATAGTATCATCAATTTAACTTCGAAAATTCAATTTTCCAATCGTGCATATGTACGACCTGCAAGCCTATGCGTACACATAGTTCAACTATTTTAGGGGCCAATTTGCAATTTGGTCCCTAAACTTTCTGAAGTGTGTGTTTTGGTCCTTTTCCAAAATTTCTTGTCTCATTAGCTTCTCTTCAACTCCAATTGACTCTTGGTGTTCTCAACTCATCGTTCTTTGATCAAATTCAACTTTTGAATTATTGCATTCTAGTCTCCAAACTTTGCCTTGATGTAATTGAGTCTTTTTCCTTCTTATTTTCTTTATTCTCATATCTTCCATTGATTGTAACTTACACACAATATATAAATAAGATTAAACCATATTCCATCAAATTCTGTAACAAATACTCAATTTTAATAGCATAAATAAGTATATAAAATACACTTATCAATCACTGCCCAACAATAAGGACTCCAATTTACCTCCAAGAAAATACAGTAAAAGCAAATAGGTAACTGATGCACTATACCTGTATTTTATACCGAATGAAACCATTAAACCATTACACTCTTGAATCAACCAGTTACAAATCGAAGTACACATATTCTTTGAACAATTAATAGCAGCAACTTAGCAAATGATCCAATAAGAATGCATTTACAAGAAGACTTAGCCTCTGTTTGCCCCATCATATTATAATTTTTCTCTCTTATTTTTAACCACACAATTTTCCGTAAAACAATATCACGCGTAAATCGAAAATATTTCCTTCGTTCTCAACTCCAAGTTTTTCCAAATATATATATATATATATATATAATAATAAGAGCCAAACGGGGGCTTACCTTCAAGCCATTAATTTGATATAAGCCATATGTTCAGTAAAATCCCGCATAATCATTCATAGTTTCCCAATAAAAATCATTTTTTTCATTACTTTGAAATCACATTAACCCAAAACAATCAATTTTCATTCAAATAAATAAATAATAGACATCAAATAGGTCCGTAGATGAGAATTGAGATCGAGTTTTAGAGTCAAAACTTTTAAGTAGTGATCTTATACATCAAATTGAAAATATATAGATAAAATAGAAATAACAAAAAAGTAAAAATTCAAGCAAAAAATATCAAGGGTGAGAACGAGTGAGGGTGTGGAGTGAAAACTAGATTCGATAACCTAAGAAAAGATCTCGAAAAACAAAAGTAGTATAAAAATATAATAAAATATAAAAATCTCAGAATCAGGTGAAATTTCAAATTTAGTCGAGAACCATTTCTCTATTGAGCACTCGTTAAGTTAAAATTATATGCAAACATTCTTCACCATGCATCCAAGAAACATTGAGATTTATCTCCCTATTTTATTATTATTATTTTTTTTTTTTGGTTCTTGCACTTTGTATTTATGTGTAGTTGTTGTGGTTTATACATGGCCATGTACTATACTCTTTTGTTTCATAATATAAGTTAATAGGTAGAATACAAAGATCTCAAAATACCCCACGTGTCACACTCATCAAAGGAGTCGTTTCGAAATTGGAATCTTCATATTTCAAATGAGAGCCCTAAGTAAATTGTCCTCATGAAGTTTGTCTTGGAATATATTTAGGTCATGTTTGGTCTTTATTTTTTAAAACACATTTTTTCTCAAACTCATTCTCGATCACACATTTTATAGGTTTCACAACTTTAATCAATTTTTCAATCATAAATTTAATTAATTTTTATTAAAATCTACTAAAAATCTAATTTTTATCCAGATCAAACAAGGGTTTTGAGTATACTTGTTCAAATTACTTTTTACACACGCACTTCATAGAGCTAAAAACTACTATTCGTTTTTATTTTTTATTTTTAATCCCCCAACACTCATTGCTAAGAAAAGGTTGTACTCTAGAGCTTTATAAGAGCATAACAAGGAAGACAATCTCCATCTATTGTCCCTGAATTGGAATATTGATGAGTAATTTTTTTCTAATAATTATGAACTTAAGGTTGAGCTTGGTGCATTCTATTAATAGTATAAAGGATTTAGTATAAAATTAAAATCGATAATAATAGGTGGATGTTATTATGGTGAATAAGGTGGACAATATTATTTTTTCTTTTATATTAAAATAAAATGGCATTTGTAATTTAAACAAGAAAACATAATGCAAAGGACGAAAATGATTTTAAGACTTGAAGTAATTCATCTTAAAATATCAACAATATTAAAGGCGTGATATAACCTCTTATATGTTGGTTAATAATTTTATGCTTATAAAACAAGGGATTTATCGTTTAATATGTTTCATCAATATGCTTATAGACAATTGAAAATAAATCTCTATTTGAACTTTCTTTACTCGAAATTCCCATAATTAATTAGCTATGATTTGCTCATGTTTATAAACTATTTGTAAAACTCAAGTCTTTTTATACCTACACATTTTAAGAGACTCACAAATATTATTCACTTATCTATAATTCATTTCTATCAATTTACAATTTTAACTCTTTATAAAGACTTTCCGAACATGCTTTGACCTCAAAGTAGGAATAAAAATGTGTTCCTCGTGTGAGAAATAACTCGCTCTTTTTTCAAATAATATAAAGCGATTGTACTATTCTTTTACTAAAATATATTAGCCATTCTTGGTGGGGATTAAATTAAATTTTTAATAGAGTTTGACAGAAGTTAATTTTGAAGTTAATTAAAATATGTGATCGTAAATTATGAGTCATGTAAAATATGTTTCTATAATTAATTTTTTACTTTGACTTACATTAAAATCTTAATTTTAATCCTTATCAAACATAGACTTAATACTTTTGTGACCTACATATTACTTTAGTTGGGAAAAAAAATGTAACAAAATAAGGAAGGAGAAAAATATTGTTCTTTGTATTTAATAAGAAAGACAAAGTTGTAATGAGCACTTCACCAACACATGTTAAGTGAAATTCATATTGTTGTAATTCTTGTAAAATTTTCCAACTATTGACCTTTGTCTTGGCATTAAATCATATTGTCGATAGAAAATTTTTAAATATTTCAAAACTCTCAATTTTCTCATAGTGCAATGCACGATTTTTAAAATAAAGCTAAGAAAAAATAATTAGTCATGCTAACATATGAGTAATTTTTCCTTTCTTTCGTAATATATTTGACTATGCTCAAAATTTTCCTGACTTGCTCTTTGACTTTCAACTCGTTAACCTTTAAGAATACCATTAAGCCTCTGTTTGTCACTCATTATTTGAAAAATTAAAGAGTTTTGAATTGTATTTTTTTTAGAAAACATGTACTTAAAAAGTAAAATACTTTATTAGTTTGTACGTAAAATATTTTATTATGTTAACGTGGTGGAAAATAATACCGTAACAAATAATAAGTTTATAGGGAGACAAACTGGCACTAAAAAACGGGGATTGTCTATTCTTCTCGGCTTATTAATGTCAACATGTGGATGGAAACCTAATGTATTCATTATATAAAATAGGATTCTATGGTCGATTCATGATAGGTAAATATGTAACATGCCATTGAGACTAGTTCAAAAAACATTTTTCGATATTCAATTGAAATTGAAATTGTTTTCGTTGGGACTTAGAAAATCAGTCAGATACATGCACGCGTAAACATGTCACACACCAAAAAACGTGTAAATTTGAAGTGAAATTGACGCATAACTAAAGATTAAAAAAAATTGGTTAAAGACAATAACTTCACCTATATTATTGAGGGTACAATTTTGACGTTTTCAGACGTGACTTGAGCACTGAATTTTCCGTACTTGAGTCAAACATTACGTCTCCAACTAAGCAATGACATAGACTGAATTATCAAAATGATCTCTGAATTTTGTAAAAAAATTTCACAAAGTTATTGAGCTTTAAAAATTATTTAATTCATCACTGAAATTTATAAAAAATTTCTACGAGGTAACTGAACTTTAAAAATAACCTAATTTAGCACTGAACTTTGCAAAAATGTCTTCCAGGGTTCACTAAATGGCACATATTGAATTGGACGTGGCAATAGATAAATAATCTTATTTAAAGTGATAATAAATGAATATGTCACCTTTTTTTTTTTTTTTGAATTATGTTTAATTGTGAATTAAACATGATAATTGATCATACTAGCTATTTGATTTTGTTAAACTAATTATATTTTGAGATGATTCAAATCCAACTTTACGGATACTTTGGCTATCAATGTTTTATTAAAGTAGGCAAGGACGAGAAAGTAAACTTATTCATTCGAGAAATCAATAAAAAATGAAGAGAGAATACACAACTCACAAGTATAATGTTTGGAAGAGTTATATATATTAGGATTTTGCTACGTGTACTCCAAGTGTATAGCCCCTCTCATAACAGGGGGCTTGAAATTTTTTTGTTGAGTGTGAGTTTTCCATTGTGAGAGGACTGTACAAGGGGTGTCAACCCAATGTACAAATTGTAAAATTCTATATGCTAATAGGGGTGTCAAAAATGGGTGAATTGGCATGTACTCATTATGTAGGCCAAGCGCAAGCCTATTCCGTGTGTTGAATCAACTCTTCAAAACTAAATAAGTAAAATTACAATTTAAATGGACCAACTATTAAATTTTGGACATAAATTTTGTCACTTTGAAATGCTCTTTCTCACAAAACGATTAGGGTCTAGCCCGAGAAAGTTAATGCAAGGTTTGAGAGAGATCTTTGTCTAGCATGAGATATCCAATCATAGTGCATCCACTTCTTTCTCTATTGAATCATATGTCCAAGCCTAATCCCATTGGCAGTTGTAAAAGGAAAAAATTCATATATTATGTGTATTGTTTATACCAATTCACAAATCAGGTACAAAGTTTAAAAATTCAAAATTCAATTTTCTGTATAATTATTTGAAAATATTTATTAATTAAATATAATAAAGTCACAGTTACACGATTAATGGTCACATATTCATAATTATTGATCATAGATTTGTTTATTGACCACATATCATCGAATTAATTGGTTACAGATTATATCGAGATCACAAATCAAAAATTTTGTAGGCTACTGATTATTTTGAGGTCATAGATAAAAAATTTACTGATCACAAATAATTTCATTGATCACAAATCAAAAAAGTTACAAGTCACAGGGTCACATATGTTTAAATTTATTAGTCACATGCACCAAATACCACAACGACCGATCCAGATCTAGCACCAATTTTCGTAAAAAATCACCACCATGCAATTATCGCTTGCACCACACCATCGATTGCGTCGCACCAATCTACAACCTACAATTGACGGTGCTACCATCCAAATCATCACTGCCAACACGAGTACTACCACTACCAAAAACCACCACCGCCATCCACCAAGACCAAAACAAAGCTAACATCACGACCACCAACTACAAACACTGTCAATAAAATCACTACGCAACCTAATTAAAAATTATATCGCATCAATTGCAGTGGCAGTGGAATCATTGCATATGTCGAAAACGAGATCCAATCAGCTATAGTGCGTTAGCATCATCTCTTCTTTCGGCACGCGAGGTGTCACAATATCGCAATGTGATGTATTACAGGGACGTCATTACTTTTGACTGTGTTTTTCAGATTAGGCAGAGGTCGCGCTGAGCACTTGGAGACAGAGGTCTTCGTAGCTGCAATGTTGGCAGAGGTACTTAAGGGCAAAGGGCCTCGCAATCGGTGCCGGTCCTCTTGTCGGTGTCGATCCTCTTGTTGGCACCAGAGAGAGAAGATAGAGATAATATCTTGGGAAATGAATTAGGTTTGTGAGTGAAATTGGGTTGGGTAGATGGGTGAGGTGGGTTGTTTTATGAAATGAATTGGGTGGATTTATTTAAGATTTAAATTATTAAATCAATACCTGCTTTTTGTACAATGAAACCTCAACCCTGATCTTTGAATTGTGATATTTAAACACTTGGATTTTGGTAATTTTCCTGTTGGAAAATGCACTGATACTGGACTCTAGAGGGTGTCTTAGCCAGATTCAATCGTAAGCCCAAAATTCCTAATGGATTCTTACCATATACTAAAATCAAGACCTTCTTGGGCTCTCGCTTGAATCGGATTGTGGGATAATTACGTATACACACTCAAAACATTTCAAAATTTTATAATTACTACCAATTGTATTTAATTCATAAAAACAAACACAAACACACTACAAAATATGCAAAACACAAATAACCACGACAGATCTTGCAACACCTTTGGAGTTGCCGCTTGACCTAAGCCCCCTTTTGATTTTTTTACTGTCATATAGACCTGGTGACTTTAGGTACCGATTTGTTGAACAAAGGTGGTGACAGTGATTGTGGCGATAAAAAAAAATCCTTAATGAGTAAGATCTAATTTTAAAGCATTTTGATTATCCATGGTTGTATTGTAGTGTACAATAATAAGATTAAAAGTTTATCTATTTAAGAAATCAAGAAATAGAAAGAAAGAATATACAAGTATTATGCTTGGAAGAGCCATTTACCACATTTATATAAAGATTGGGAGCCACAAAGGCTAAGATCGTGTCTCCAGTAATCGAGGTTGAGAAAAATTACAATTACTTATGGGAAAATTACAGCATCAGTTCGTAACATTTTCATTTTTTTTTTTTTACAGATTTTACTCTAACTTTTATTTTGTGTCATCGAATGTTCTTAACATTTCATAAACATGTATTTCAGGTCCATCTAAACGAAAAATCGTTCAAAATACCGTTTAAAACGGTATCAACATCCAATAAAATCGCTGATAGAAAAATGTCAAGCTGTTCTCTATCATTCCATTCTAGAAGAAGAATTGTGAAAAGAGGAGAAAAAGTTAATGGAAAAGAAAGAGTGGAGGAAGAAAAGTAGAACGCACCCCATGCGACTAAAATTATAAGAAGACAAAGCAGTCTGACTTTCCATAAATCATTTACGCCCACCAAGACAATGTCAGAATTGTCAAAACCAAGATACTATTATAAAACAAATTATCAAGACTATTAATGAAACTACGGTATATATAAGTAAGAATAATGTTACTTGTACCTCTCGGGGTATAGCGTAGTGGTATAAAGGATAGGAGTGAAGTTATCTCACGCCTTGCTGGTAGCCGTAGTGTGAGAGTTCGATTCCTGAGACATGAATTACACTTCTTGTAGGCGCAGTGTGCAGACAGTTCTTGTTCCCTGACTTGCTGTGGTACATCCCGGATTTACCTCATTCACAAAGCTCAGGGACAGGGCGATGGGGGCCCTCAAGGTTAAGGTTCAACTTTTTTTAATAATGTTACTTGTACGTAATGAATTATATAAAATTTTGCAGATGGATGAAGTGTCAATAAGAGAGTAAAATTTATTTATTGGTTAAATAAATTTGGTAACCACATTTTTTGTATATACACCAATATGTAAATTGTAAAGTATACGTAGCAACACCGATATACTAAAGTACAAGTGTCACCATCCAGTAGAATAATATTGATAATAAATTTTTGCAATATAATAATAATATTAAATGAGTAACTTCATTCGCCAATACTAAACTTTAACATGATTAGGAGTTTTTTTTCACCGATTTTGGGTGATAACATTTATAAGCAGTTGGAAAAATTGTGCTTTCTATTGTTTTGGACAATTTAAAAATCCCCAAAAAATGGGTCTATTGCAATTTTGACCCTTCTTCTCAACCCACCAAATCGGTAAATTTTGACCGTTTCTCATATTTTTGTTTTTCCATTTTACCTTTTATAAAATAATTATTTTCAGCCAACTTATTTTATTCAAAATTAATAATTATTTTCAACCAATTTATTTTATTCAAAATTAACTTGTAAATAAAACTACATAAACTAAATAAATTATTTATAAGAAAAATTATTTTATAATTAAAATAATTACTTATGAGTTGGGCTTGTATTACAAATAAGACAAAAAATAAAAAATAAAAAAAAATGTGACCATTTGAAGGCCATATTTGATTCTTAGTTTTATCGAAATACATTTTTCTCTCTCTTTTTTATAATCACACATTTTTTCATTAAAATAATATTATACGTAAATAAAAAACTTTTCCTTAATTTTCATCGACCGTTCTCCATCAACCTACTACTCTAAAATTCATTTTTCCATAAAAATGAGTTTCAAACACCATATAAATGCCTTTTGCCTATGGATTTCTTTTGCAGTTACATAGTGCGAAAATAATTCAAATGGGCAGCTCCATTGATTAAACGAATTGAAGAAATTTTTTGGGTCCTTGCATGTTCTTTTTTTTTTTTTTTTTTTTTTTTTTTTTTTGGGGGGCTCTTTTTTTTTGTTTTTTTTTTTTTTTATGAAGGGGAACCTGCAGCCACTACCCTTCGGGTGTACACTAGATAAACCCTTGGGTTGACGTAATAGCTTGCGAACCACGTCAGCCAGGTAAAATCGTACTAGGCAAGTTTGGTGCGACAGGCTCGACCGAGAAAGTGTTGGTATGGAAAATCGAATTCATGACTAAAGGTCTCCGCGTTTACCTACTCCACAAACTCGACCACCCCATAAGGGTCCCTTGCACGTATTTTATTTATATATATAGTCGTATTTTCCATTTTTTGTGCGACATAATTAGAGAATTCTGTGAGAAAAAATTGGTTGGTCTACATATACATCACTACTTACAAATTGGTGTACATACACATGATGTGATAAGATATGATTGAGATAAAATTTCCTCAATCAAATAAAAAAAAAAAAAAATTTCTTTTTCACCCTCTTCTTGACATCTCATTTATATGTAATTTTTTTTTTTTTTATAATTCTTTATGTACAAGTAGCATTATTCAATATTATAAGTGTAACATCTTGATTTTTCTTGCTCTCTTTTATGTATTGATTATGCTCCTGTTTGAGCCCCATTATTTTTTAGAATGCATTTTTCAAATTTCATTTTTAAACGCACATTCTTTCATAAAATAAAAATATACATATTTCAAAATTTTCTCTTTACTTTTTAGCCACACATTCTCCAAAAACATCATTATTCCATAATGCATTTTACCCCAAAAATGGAGATCAAGCAAAGGCTAAATAATAAAAATTGGTAAGTGCGGTAAAGTTTAGGGTATTATTTTTCCTACAATACTTGGAAGTTTAGGAGAGTAAAATTCTTTATGATCTTACAATTGTTCATACAGTGAAAACTTAGTCAATCGTCAAATTTTTCGTCATACTTCAACCTTTTCACTTGTCTCCTTTTTTTATCTGAATAATATCATGTGGCAAATAAAGAGAATTTTGTTAAAACAAATAACCTGTAGTATCAGAATGTCACACGGTTCAAAGTGCTGGAGCAAGGGGAAAAAATATAAAATATAAAACTACTAGTCAATTTGAAAATAGATAAAAATAAAATATAAAATCATTTGTCCTTCTTATAATCAAACAATATAAAAAATCAATAACATGGCTACAATTAAAAATCCAATTCAAAGCTCAAAATCAACTCACAAAAACCATAAAAAATGATGCACAATTAAACACAGTATAAGCGGTAAAATTTCAAATGAAAATCAATTCTTAAGGAAATTCATATAATAATAATCTGATTATTTTTATTAATTCTTAAAGATCTTGATTCTTGATGATCAGTCACTTTGAAAACAATGAGAAATTTGAATTATAATAAAATATTGAACTAAAAATATATATTTTTTCTTATTGGGTTGCATTAAAGTTATTAATCTGTAAAGTATTTATAACATTATTAAAAATTGAATTTTAATTATTCATTAAAGGGAAGACGAAACATAAGGAAAATGAAATTTTAACATGACACATAATTATGGGTCTATTGTTAAAAAATATAGTGCATCTTGATGCAAGTAAAAAAGAGAAATTCGGAAGAACCAAATGCACTATTGGTTCTCAAGGCAGAATCGAGAATTGGATCGGAATTAATTGGTTCGCAATCTATGGTTCCAAAGTCGACCTATTTAGTAGAGGAATTGGAATCAAACCGACTGGTTCTATTTGGTTTCCGTCCGATTCCATCGATTTCTGGAAAAGTTCTACCCTTAATATGAGTTATGAGGATAAAACTAATTTCTATTCTTTCATTATAATTATGCATTTAATAAATCACACATTTCAATTCTCTAACTCTTAAATTATTCAAACTATATTTGATTTGTTTGATTATTGACCTATAAAAAAAATGTTAAATAAAAGAAAAAGAGAAAATTATTATATGTTTTTTGTTAAAAACAAAATGAAGATCTAAAATAAAAAGCATTGGTGAAATGTGCAATAAAAATTTACTCTCTGAAGTTAAATATACTCTTTACTATACACAAAATACTCTATAAAAGAGTTTTTTGGGAAATACTCTTAATTGTATTAGATTGGAACTCGTTTGTATATTGAACCACAAACCAACCCATTGACTTCACCTTGGTTAAATTGAGGTTTTTCACAGTCCGAATAGCTGCTATTCTTTAACGTTCGTAAATTTCCCAATAATTAAAAAATTAAGAGATTTTAGAAAAATATTGAAGTATTTGAGCATGAGCTTGAATCATGTTAGATGAAAGGTTATTCGATATCTATTTTCTAATTTAAAAAAAAAATTAATTTAGCGCATAAAAATAATTTTTAGTTCGATTTTTCTCGTGGGAGTATTATAAGAATCTTTTAATTTAAGTTCGGGGAAAATCAAAATAATCCTGGCACTGTGCTAGGCTGTGCTGATCCATGAAAAATCTATTGGACTGAAACAAAAGAACAAGTTCATGGTCCCCAACTACGTTATCAACACCATATTGCATGAATGTTCAATTCAAAAGAAAATAAATGGAATTCTTAAAATTAAAAAATAATAATGAAGAAAAGGAAAATAAATAAATAAATAAATAAATAAATAATCAAGAAAAAAGTTGGAATTTATTTATTGAAATAACAAAACCTGTCGTAAAATTTAATTGAGTCTCTATGCAAATTTAAATTAATTTTTCACTAATTTTGATTTTCAAACATAACCACTATCAGAATTACTTCACATGTCATAATTATATTAATTTTTTCCTCGACGACATTTCTATTATAATATTTCTTCTATCGTACCAAATTAGCACTTTGTACTGTTGCGTGTGAACCACATTTGATTTCTATGGCATCATCAATAACATACAAATTGGCAATAAAACAAATTAAAACAAAGTAAAATATTATTTTAATTTTTTGCTTATGCAAAATTTGTATAAATATAAGAACAAGCTATTTGTCAAAGCTAATATTTCTCTTTCAAATCAGTATATAATATTTTTTCAAATTTATTTGATTTAACTTATTTCTTGAGTTCATTTACTTCAAGTGGTTAATGTTCTAACAATTATACACGACTTTTTGTCCGGATAATTTGTTGACTACAACTTCAATGTTTCAATCAATAGTTAAATATTTGTATATGATATCTACTTTGGATTTATTTAAGTGTATATAATCAACACAGGACTGTACACTTACAGTCCCTTCACATGAGGTGATCCCATGTTGATCTCGGGATCCTCTCATGTGAGGGGGCTATCATGCTTGATATACAAAGGGTGGCTCACTTTGTTTTAGCATCTTTTTGTTGACCCAAAGTACACATATGACTATAATACTCAATATTCATATTTTAGCCATAAATTTTTAGTAAATTTTGATAGAAAGTAATAAAATATGTGGTTAAAAGTTGTGGGTCATATAAAATATATAATTAAAATTAATTGTTGAATTTGATTTTGACTTAGATTAAAATCTAAATTTTAATTTTTATCAAACATGGACTCAACGTCTTAGATGAATTCACATAATTGGACAAGACAAGTGAGTGAGTTTTAAAAATACTCTTTTATTTATTTATTTTTATGTCCATTTTATTTGTCGATAAAAGATATTGAACTTGTTATAATGTGTCAAATACGAGGACAAAAATAAAATGTAACAATTAACAAGATGAGTGGTCAACAAAATGAGACATCTTTTGACAATCCAGTAATATTGAAACTAACAATAAGAGCATCTCCTCATACGCCTTCGTGTAAAACAAGAAAGTTCAGAAATTTACAAGTGACTGAGGTGTTTGGTATGTAGTACTAAATTTTGTCTTATTTTTCTATTTAAGTCCCCTACTATATATGTCAAACTTGCCAAACATATCATATTTGTTTTCCAAACATCCCTCGTGTGTAAAATCATTTTTTTTTTCACAAGCAACTTCTGGGAAAAACTTTGCCATTGCTGGATCCTATTGCATTTTCACAATATGCTAGTGTTGGTCTTCTCAAGCGATTTATGTATGTAAGCTTTATGTCTTGCAGTGTGATTCCAGAGCATGGATTGCTCGAACTGCATCGAAATGTCATTGCTGCCTGTGTAGATGATGTTCCTTTAATGTTTTTGAATGTCACTTGACTAATTCTAACTCCAGAATTCTGCAATCAATATAGAAATTTTGCATCAAAATTAAAGTCGATTTAGCGCGTTCACATGCGTGTATGTTGAACACACTAGGTGACCACATTTACATGTCTAACTAATCAGTAAACGATGAGATTGGATAATATAATGAACAAACGAGCTTACTACGTTTTTTGTACCTGACGAGGACATATATTATTTGGGCAATACTTTTGATCGATGATAATAGGATTGCCAACATTCCTCATGACGAGATTTCTAAAGACAATGTTCCTTGCATAGCCACCACTAGGCCTAGCCCATGACTTCAGTCTCACACCATTTTGTGTCTTTGTGAAAACAGAATTCGTCACAGTCACATTTTGGACTCCACCTTCATTGAAACTGTTACCTAAGCTGCCAACACTTTGAGACAATAGATAGAATTAATGATAAGGAGTTGAAGTTAGGGAAAAATGATGCTTTGAATAGCTATTTTTTGAAGAATTTATTGTTAAAAGGTGTGGAAGAATTTGAGTTTACATGCAAAATATTTTATTACGTGAATATGTGGTTAAAAATGAATATCAGAAATAGTATTGAAGTAAAGAGAGTCAAACAAGAGTCATAAACTTAGTGATGTCAAAATAGGCTAGGCTGCCAGACTCGGTGGCAACCAGCTTGTTTCTGGAGCGGACAATGACCGTCTGACCCATGAATGACACCCAACTATGTAAGCCCATCCTCGAGTGCGACGGGTTTATGGGTCGAAGAGGTCATGCCAGATTGACATCACTTTCTAGGCTCTTAGAATAGTCTTGTTTACCTGATGCCATGTCCAGGGCCACATCCAATTTTCTCAATCCACACGTTCATGGAGCCCTGACCAAGTGATATGCAGTCATCTCCTGTTTTAATAATACTGTCTTTGATTGTCACACCCATTGAGTACTCGATATGAATGCCATCAGTGTTGGGGCTTCCACTCGGCGCAATTATTTTCAAATTTTGTATCTTCACTTTATTGCTATGGTTAATGGCAATATTCATTATCTGACTGTTATACGATGTCAAACCATGAACAAGTACATTGTTGCACCACTGCAACGATATCGACTGCATTCAAATTAAAGGAATATTGTGAATAAATGGAGTTAACACGTAAAAATTATCGGATTTTGCTGCGTGTATAGAAAAATCGGCCAGAAGCAGTGACAGAAAATGATATGGAGGGAAATAATTGGATGAAAAAGCTGTCTGTGACTTAAATTGACAAATTGTAGAGTGATACGTAACATTATGTAAATCTTGATGTATATGTAGCATATCCCGAAATTATTATAGACATAAAGCACTAGTACTGATTGAGAATGATCTGCAACTCACCCTTGCTCCTTGAGGGCAACTTTGTCCATGTCTTCGACATGACCAGTAACGGGCTCCTTTGGCGTCGATTGTTCCCCCGATAATTGATAACCTACTGACTTTATGAAACTGAATCCAGTATCCCAAGTTCCCAATGGCATAATAATTATCAGGGGCTACAAGTTTTCCAAGTATTGCAAACTGAATGCTGTTTCTGCATGGACCAGTAAATGTGACTGATCTTATCAAGAATGTACCACGAGGAACGGATAATGTCGATGGTCTAACCGAGCTACACGCTGCCATCCATGCCCGGAGAAATGCTAAGCTTGAGTCTGTTCTCCCATCCCCTTTGGCTCCAAAACTAACCACATTGTATGCTAATGCTCCAGAAGGAGATGACATCAATTCTATGATCAATGCAAGAAAATGCATCCAAGAAATTGCCTTGAACTTAGACATTTTTATGCTTCTATTGAACTGGGAGTGACTTGAATGAACAGATGAGAAGTGAAATTATATAGTCAAATGAAAGAATAGATTAATAATTTATTCAGATGGGAATCCCATTAAATGACTTAGATCTGAATTTACGTGATGTACTGGTGCGTGTACGGTGACAATGTGATGATTTCTTGGGAACTGAGTGTATATTATTGATTAAAGATCCATAAAAGACGCAGCAAGTCATATGATTCAATACCAACGTAATGCATGACGGTTCAATTAAAATGAAAATATATCATTGAAATAATAAACCCTTCTATAGTATAGAATTGAGTTTACAAAAAATTAAATTGAATTTTCACAATATTTATTTTTGGTTGAATATTGCATTGTGAATTATACAGTTTTTTGATACTATTCCAAGATCATACTTTTCTTTTCAATTCATTTATTTGCTACATCATTCCTAAGTTTTTACAATGAACATGTCGTGTAAAATTTCTTGTTGTAGATATTAATTATTTAAGATAACAATTCTTTGAAATGCTTCTTTTAGAGAAATATTTACTTCCACTATTTGTTGATGTCTCAAAAGGTTTTACTCCAAAATTTTCAGTTTCCATTAGGTCTATCAGGCATTTTTGATAATTAAGAAAAATACTCTTATCTGAATAAGTCACACCTCTATTCTCAAAAGTTATTTAAAAACCTCATGATCTTTTATATCAAATCTTTTATGTAAGGCAGCCTTCAGTTTGGAAATACCTTCTTGATCACTACCAGGAAAAATTATACTTTTTCTTACAAATAGTGAAGAGTCAATGGTACGTCTTTGTAACATGTGCCTCACAA
>NC_036242.1:27739766-27842534 GCF_002742605.1 Olea europaea var. sylvestris | reverse complement strand
CTTCAATTACTTTAGAGTCTAGTGGATTTTCAATGAAATTGTTGAGATGAAGATGGTATAAGCTCACTTGGTTAAGAAGTTGCATTTTTTTTTACCCAGTTGCTTCCTCAGTTTCTGCACCTATTGTTTCTTCATTAGAATTGGTTTGAGCACTTGTAACAATGTGCAACAGAACCATACTGGTCAAATACTTCCACTGATTGATTTTCACTCTCATTTTCTCATGAAAATTGGATTTTCACTCACTAGATATCATGTCTCGACAGACAAAAATCTTTCAAATTTTCATGTTGTAGTAGATATAGCCCCTTTTCAAACAAAAAAAGAAAAAAAAAAAAAACACAGAGAATTTCCCAAGGATCTAGTTTGTCATGGTGAATGGCCTATATTGGTGAACATAAGAAACACATCCAAATACCCGCAAAAGAATGATATTAAGCTTTGTGATTTTTTAAGATTTCCAATGGATACTTAAAATCAAGTATACGACTAGGCAACCAATTAATCAAATAAGTTGCGGTTAGAACTCCGTGAGACCAATACTTTTTTGGAATATTTGTTTGGAACAAAAGAGTCCTTCTAGTTTCAAGAATTTGTCTATCTTTCGTTGTGCCAAATATTTTATTGTGGTGTGCTAACACAAAGGATAAAGATGTTTGTACCGAGGGGGGTGTACCGAACCGTTTAAACCCCCCCTCACAAACATGCGGGCCCCATGTGTAATTTAATAATCCGAACCGAGGTCCCACCCAAATGATGTGAATAGTAGGTAAACGGTTAGGTAAATGATTATCTACGTATATCACGGTCCTAACACAAATTATCTAATGAATAATTCCATGACTATGAAGGAGTTCATGAAAAACACTTCACATATTTTGTTCCATTGTTAGTTACGTGAAACTTTTAACACATCCATTAGCATGCATGTCGAGCCTTTGTAACACAGTCAAACTCATTGAAAATTTAGAAGTGATAATGCACATTACGAAAGAATAATTTCTCATAAATTTGATCAAAGGTCTTTGTGATGAACCTTGAGTTACGAGTCAGACTTTGAATTTTGTAATTTCAATATTTTCATCTTCATTACAAAAATTCACTTGTATTATATAGGGATTACATTTTCAAGGATTCGAACTACAGGTTCAAGTTCTCTAAAGAATTCAGTCCTTCTTTATCACTTCTTCCTGGTTAGACCAATTTTTTTTATGTTGACAGTTTTCAACAGATTGCATTCAAGATCCTTATTTTTCAAAATTTCAAGTTTCACATTAAAGATATAAATATTTTCTATAATAATATTATTCCATCCCATAATTTATGAGATAACAAATAATTTATTGAAATCTCATTATTTTCGAACATTTGTGATTTTGCGTGAATCGCGTTGTCTATTTATTGATCAATGTTTTCTATTATTGTTTCTTATAATTTTTTTCCCTCTTATGAGATATGAAGGATTTGACATCAACTGCTTGATTACACTTTATTTGAGATTCATTTTCTACAACAAATTGTCCTACAAGGACATCAATTTTTTGTTGAAGCATTTGCTGTCGGTACATATAGCTTTTAACACATTTCTTATGTTAACAAATACATTAGGTAATTAATTTTGCTAATCTTAGTAGTTTTTTTTCCAATATCTTGCTCACATTGACTGTTGTAGTGATTAATTGAAATAAAATTGATTCATCTTAATAAAATTTAAATAATTTATCTGGATGTAATTTTGTTCTTGTCAAATTTGAAAAGTCAATTTATCTAATTGACAACATGCAAAATGTTAGTAAATAAATCAATTGTTAAAGTTAGAGGAACCTAATAATTGATGGTGAATCAAAATTGACATAAATTCAAATTCTTCATTGGGAAACTATTTTGAAATATTGTGCGGTGAAATTGGAACTTGGGCAACACAATTGAAAATTCGTAGGCAAGAAATACTAGGTTCTTGACCAAACAAAATGAAAATTGTAAATGTGAGTATTGATAATAAGTAATTGATTTATACGAACCAGCGATACAACAAGTAATATATAATGACTGTTGAAATATAGTTAATTATAATTTTAAAGCTTTGATTATAACAAATAAATTAATCTTATTTACTAACAATTAAATTTAAAGTGATTATAGTATTAAAAGCAACCAATGATAAATTGAATTATCGTCGTCAAAAGATCAAGATCAAGATCAAGACTATCACAAATCAGACTCATGAAAAGGTCAAGATCAAATTCACACATTCAAGACAAGTCTTTCAAGAAAAGATCTTAAAAGAAAAATGTCAAGGAAAGATCAAGAGCTTAAGTGCCAAACGTCAAAGAATGATCAGGACGAGAGCCTAAGAGCCAAACTCCGAAACAAGATCAAAGACTATATTTATTAGTTCAAATGTAAATGTACTAATATTTTGATCTTTAGCAATGAATGATTAAAGCTCAAAAATTTCCTAATACTTAATTCTTTGATGTTATTTATAAAGATAACAATTTCATTTATAAAGAGAGCAATTTCATTGTAAATTTATAGCTCTAATGTTTGAGGTCCCGTAAAAGCTCAATAGTATAAAGATTGGTACTCCTTAATGTAAGTTACCGTATGGTTCATACTAAAGTCCTATAAAGCTCAATATTCTATAAGAATTAGTGCTCCTTGTTTGTAAGTCATCGGAAGCGTTATGAAAGGTTAGATTGCACCATAAGTTAATCAGTATAGTAAAAAGACCTTACTTGTGTTGGAGAGTGTGATAATAGAGGACGTAAATTATTGTTTTGAATCGAACCTCCACAATTATATCTTTTATATCCTCTCTACTTTTTACTCATTATTATGCCATTTACATTTATTATTTGATTGATCTACTTATTCTTGATTTTCTTACAGTTATTACTAATTGATCAAAGTATTGTTAACTAGCTTGATTTAAGTTTACTTTTCGTAAAATTCTAAAAATCAATTCATCCTTCTCTTAGTTATTATTGGGCTATCAATTTGTATTAGAGCTAGGTGCTAATTTTGAAATTAAAATTTTACAATTTTTGAGTAATGGCTAATCACAATATTTAGAATCTTGAGGAACATTCTACAAATCGTCCTCATTTCTTTGATAACACTCATTTTAGTTATTGGGGAGGTAGAATGATGAATTATATTCAATCAATAGATTATAGTATTTGAGAAGCTATTGAATATGGTCATTATATGTTAAAGATTATTAAGATTGATGACAAACTGGATCAAACCATTCCAAAACCTAGAGAGAAGTATGAAAAGTGGATAAAAGAAAATTGATGCTAGAGCAAAAAATCCACTTTATTTTGCTTTGGATAAAAAATGAATTTAACTGTATTAGCACATAAGTACTAGCAAAGAAGAGGAAACGAAGGAGCTTCCTAATGGCCAAATTGTATTGAAATCGGCAATTGATGAAGACCATGAAGAAAATGAAAGTCAAGAGGAAGTTTCCAACTTGTGTTCCATGGCTATTGAAAATGAGGTAAACACAGATGACAAGTCTTTATATGATGAATTATCTACCTCATATGACGGACTACTTGAATAATTTGAAAAACTTGCTCTCAAACACACCATTCTCAAAAGGTAAAATTCTTTATTGGAAAAGGAGATAAAGAAACTGTTGAAAACTCAAAATGATTTTAAAAAGAAAAAAGTCAATTACGATTATCTAATTCCTCACCACAACAAAAGATTTAAGATTTGATTCAGATTGTTCACAAATTTATTCAAGGTAAGAATTTTTTTTTATCTAATACCTGGTGAACAAAAATTTGATAAAGGAGAAATTTGATATAAACCATTTTTCAAACAAGTCTTTTAAAGTGTCTTATGTGATGTTTATAGAAAGTCGAAGTAAGAATATTTATGATATAAACATTAAATTTGAAGTGAACAAATATGTTTACTAAATTTAAAAAATGATACTTTATTGTCGCATAAAAGATTAATTCATGTTAACATGGACCTACTTTAAAAAAAGAAAAAAAAAATTAAAAATTGTTTTGTTAAAGATTTGTCAAATTTGAAATTTGAGAAAAGCAAAATTTGTGATGCATGTCAATTTGCAAAACAAGTAAAGGACTTTTTAAATTAAAGCAACACTCTTCAACTACAAAATATTTCAACTTTGTTGACGAAATATTGTTTGATAAAAAATACTGCAAGTGCATAATTCGTCAACAAGTAGTAAAATGGATTTTTGAGTCCAAGTATCATTTCCACAAAGATTATACTAGTTCAAATTTGAATTACTTAGCCTTAACTGAACAATTGATATTTGTGATTTTTTCTGTCAATTAAATAATCTACTTATGAAAGAAAGATCTAACCTAACTAAAATAAATACAAGATTATAATTAAATGCAAGTTTATAAAAATATGATGATGAAAAGCGTACTAGGATCCTGAATCTTCTTATATCGATTTCCTTTTACCTAGAATTTATGAATTTGACAACACGATTCAATTATGAATATTAATATTCCTATTTGTCTTAACAATCTCTCTCAAATAGATTTAAACCTATTTTTATACGTAATTCGACTATATTTTTATGATGGACGCGAGCATATAAAAATGCATTAAAGACTTATGAATACTAAAGGTTATATAGAGCATAGCAGTATATTTTTATCCTCTACCAGACTCTATGACAATTAACATTATGTCTAATTTATTTCCCATCCTTCGAGGGTAAAACAAGGCGCAATATTTTTACAATTGTGATCAATTAATTCAAAATTGAAAATGAGTTTTAAATTAAAAAAAAAATAATAAAAATAAATAAATTCAAGAGTTAAAGGTTCATGATATAAGTTTCATTGTAATCCCAACACAAAAAATATTTAGCCTAGCATAACGTCGAAAATTAAACAAATAAAAGTGCAAAGACATCACCAAAAATAGACAAAATGTGATTTATTTTCCAAGTTGCTACTGTTGTCCTTCCATTTCATATGTCTTTTGCCTATATATTCTGCCTTTTTCTTTTAAACAGCAGCCCCTTTTTTGTTCGGTTCTGTGCGTAATTGTTTCCTCTAGCCGCCACTTTTGTTGTGGGAAGACTACATAAATACAACATTATAAAAACACATTTTATAAATAACAAACTCATTGAAATATTTCAAAAATCAGGTGGTAAATATATTTATTAAATATTAAACTATAATATAATATACATTAATTATTTCCACTCCATGCCACCTCACTCATCCCATCCTATCACCCCACTACACCAGATAGCCATCGATTTCGGCATTCACTCTAGCGACTGCTCAGGCAACAGCTTCGACGATTGTTTCGACAAATTGCTCCGACGACTATATCACCGATTGTTCTGGCTCCAGTGATAGAAAAATCTCCAAAAATTGTGATAGTCGTAGTGGTGCATTGTAGTTATCAGATTTGCAACCAATTCACTGACTTATGTTATCTGAGAATCACCTTGACCAACTTTGCCTTTGGTGTGACTAATTGTAACCAAATTTATATTCAGTGTGACTGTTTGTGACCACAACAATCTCAAGTCCAACTGATCACAATCAATACAAAATTGGTCACAAAACAGTCATAACCAGATCTTGAACAGAAAAAATCAGATCTCTAATCACCACAACAGATTTGTTTGAAAAAATAATAACCACCACTACTACTAACATCTTTAACTCAAATTGATGATCATAAATACTACATTCACCTCAATTCTACAACAATCATCAATACCATAACTTCAACCAACCTTTCAAAAAACACCAACCAGCACCACCACACTTTTCTCGTGAAACTCTGATGAGAGAAGTGGTAGGTGGTCGGAATCTAGAGGGTGGGTGGGGAAGAAGTCATAGATCTGATTTTTGGGTAAGAGAGTGCCGAACTAATTTTTTGGGGAAGAAATAGAGTGCGTGGATTAAAAATTGATACAAGATCTAGGGTAAATTGATACGGGATCTGTGAACAAGTTTGTATTCAATGTAACTATCTGTGACCTGATCAATCTCAAGTCACAATCGGTTACAATCAACACAAAATAGGTCATAAATAGTCACAACTAGATCTCGAACAGAAAAGACCAGATCTCCAACAACCATAATAGATCTGTTCGAAAAAAATAATAACCACCACCACTACCAACATCTTTAACTCAAATCCACAACAACAATCATCACTACCATAACTTCCACCAACACCTTCAAAAAACACCAACCAATTGATTACTGAATGTTTCTCATAAAGATTTCCAAGATTTTTCTTCAGTTATTTCTCGAAAAGATGAGGAAGATTATGAGAGAGAAGCCGTAGATCTGATTGTTCTTCACCATATGCTCTCCACGTTCACTTTCGATTTTCTTCTCCTCATAGACTGGTTGGTGACCACGTACTGCATTGGCACTTCCCCAAAAATCTAAGCTCATCAGCTTTCAAAGAAGAGTTTTGTACGAAACTTCGACGAGAGAAGTGGTAGGTGGCCGGAATCTAAAGGGTGGGGTGGGGAAGAAGCCACCAATGAGATTTTTGGGTAAGAGAATGCTGATCAATTTTTAGGGAAGACAGTGTGTGTGCGAGTTAGAAAATGAATCGAGGTATGGGGTAAAAGAAATGTTCAGGGGTGGTAGAGTGGGTGGGTGTAATTAATTAATTTAAAAATTAGTATTTATCACCTGACTATTGAAATTTAGTCTTTCACCCACTTGTTTTAGAAATGTAATCTTGAAAAGAAGGGATCTAGGTAATTTTCCCTATGCTAAATAGGAATCCCATTTTTTCTATCTCTGTATTAACCTTTGCCACCCTTATGTTGTGGTCAAATTTGGATTCTAAATCTTCCAATTATAATGAAGTCCAAGCCCAACAGTATTTGTGTCCCAATAAAAGTAGACGTGTCAAAGTCCAATGCCCTATGAAATTGTGATTTACACCAATGTCCAACAATATTTTAGAATGTTCATTCTAGACCTCAACCCAATTAATTGTGCAACAAATGTCCTTTAGTTCAATTCAATCCCTTTAATTTCCAAGGTGTGAAATTTTATCTCTAAATTTTCATCCAACGGCCAGTTGATCATTCTTTTCCAATTGCTTTAAAATGTGTCCAACATGGAAACAAACAAATTAACCCAAGTTAAGTAGTAATTAATAATTTGACGACATAAAATAAAACAAAACTTAGGTATGAAACATATTACTATCTCAAAAAAATCACAATAAAAGATTTAATGTTGAACTGCTTACCATATGTCTCAGGTTCGAATTTGAGTAAGTTCCAAACAATATCAAAAAATAGATTTTTATTTTATTTACTTATCCAATGCTCGACTTAGTGTGTGTGTGATTAGCCAACATTGAGCTCACACCTGTACTAGAACACAACTAATCAAGTGTGGTTGATTTTATTCAAAACCCAATCCTCTTGTGGTCCCTTTTTCCTCACATCTCTTGTGCAAAATCATTCTTTAGTTTTACTTTTCGATCCCGAGGTATTTCTAGTATATGTGGGTTCCTAATAATTATTAAAATGCATTTTTTTCGCAAAGTAATCAGAATTAGCTACTTATATCCCTAAAAGGAAGGTGGTAAGTATTTTTTAAAGTCACATCACCCGTCTCTAGGTTCAAATCTCAAAATCTTTTCCGAACGCACCTCGCTTTTGATAATTTAGAATTTTTTTTAAACATTTTTGTGCAAGATTTCTCTCTATTAAGCTTTCTAAATAACTCGTGTAGCAAGCTTTAGGCAATGCTTCCCAAGTTCAATGTCTATATGGCATCAAGTTCTTAGATACCTTTGCAAGCTTAATAACTCGAGTCAAAACGGTTAAGAAGAGAGTTAGAAGATGTATCACCTTTTTCTTTTCATACGAGAATCTAATTTTTCATTTTTTTAACATCTTATGTGAAAAACTTCTTTTCATTAAATTTTTTAAATGATCCCTATAGCGAGCTTTAGCCGATGACTCCCAATTTATATGATTATAGGATATCAGGTTTTAAAGACCCTAGCATGCCTAATTGCTCGAGTTATAAAGGCTACGAAAAGAAGTAAAAGATTTATGAGATTTGAATTTTAAAAAATGGTCAATGCTCATTCTAGATTCCTCAACCAAACTCCTTTAACCAATGATGGAATATGAGATCTCCAAACCATCAAACTTCTATAAAAACAAGCACTAATCTTCCTACCCCCAAGCTGCTTTTTAGTAGTTCAATTTGGTTTCTATATTAAGGATTTAGTAATGTAACTTAAGCCTAGGTCAATATCATCAACAAGTAAATCCACATAATTAAGTCATATCCCAACATAAGTAATAAGTCAATGATGGTTATTTGCTTAAATAATCAAGTCTAACATGGATAAGTTTTCAAGTAAAAGTACAAGTTATGGTATTGTCTAGCTCTAACTAAATATTTACTCAATTCAAACAAATAAATATCGTCATAGGCGATAAGTTGTTAACACTAACTAGACACTATTTTGTATTTTTATTTTCAATTTTTTTACAGTTATATTGACTCGAACAACAATTGAAAAATATATATTGGTTCCAAGTATCCTAATACTTGACCACCATCCAAACAAAAATATTACATTGTCCAAGAGCAAAAATAATAAAAATAAGGAAGGATCAGAAACTCGTCGGGGTAGATGCGGATGGATAGAAAGATCAAGTTCGTCCAACTGGTAAACCTCATGACAATCACTCTTTTCCTTGTTGCTAAGCTTTAATTTGTTGTTCCAAGAATTTAAAATAAATATTAGGGATAGCATATAATGTTTAAATATTTAGAATGAATTCAAAACAAGAAAGATTGAAATCTAGGTGCAACTTTAAGAATGCATATCACATCACTATAAGCTCAATAAAATGCTAGGATGTTAATGGTGAGCTTAAGCAAAGATGAACCCAATACGTTAACATGACTAAGTTACCACTGCAAGTCTTAAAGTATTATTTAAAATGTGTTATAAACCATTTAAATGCATGAGTTCCTAAATATGGTCCTAAAATACTAATGCAAATCCTAAAACTATACGTAATGCAATGACAATAAGAATAAAAGTTATCGGATAAGAAAATTGGTTGCCTCCCATCAAACCTTCGATTTATAGTCTAGAGCTCGACTTACGGTTCATTCACTCCGATGTTGTAAGATGAACGGTTGATTTTTCTTTTGAGAATTCACTACTCCAATATGGCTTCAACTGCTATCCATTAACCTTAAAGGTTCCTTTACTTTCATGAATGATTTCAACCATCCCATAAGGAAACACTTTGGTAATCGTGTATGGCCCTGACCACATGGACCTTAATTTTACCTGAAAAAAGCTTGAGTCTAGAATTGTATAGCAAGACTTGTTGATCAACCTCAAACTTCCTTCTTTGAATGTGCTTGTCATGCCAATTTTTAATGGGTTCTTTTTAGAGATTTGCATTCTCATAGGCTTCCAGTCGAAACTTATCCATTTTATTCAACTTAAGTAATCTCTTTTCACCAACTTCCTTTAAATTAAAGTTTAAGTATCTGACTACCCAGCAAGCTCGGTATTCCAACTCAATTGGTAAATGGCATGCTTTTCCAAAAACTAAATGATAAAGAGACATGTCTATAGCTGTTCTGTAAGCCTACAAAACATCGTTAAGTTTCTTAGACAAATCTCTTTTTGAAGAACTCACTGTTACCTCCAGTATCCGCTTTTATTCCCAATTGAAGATTTTAACTTGCCCGCTGGTTTGAGGGTTGTAAGGGTAGCTATACGATGCTGGACACAATATTTAGCCAACAAGGATTCAAGTTGATGTTTGCAAAAGTATTTGTCCCATCACTTGTGATAGCTCGAGGTGTGCCATAACGGGTGAAAATGTGTTTCTTTAGAAACTAATTTACCACTTTCGCATCATTAGTTGGCAATGCTAGTACTTCCACCCATTTGGAGATATAATCAAAAGTAACATTTACATATCAATTCGAGAACGACAAAGGGAATGGCACTGTAAAGTCAATTCCCCACACATCAAAAACTCTACCTCTAGAATGCTATTCAGAGACATCTCATTCCTTTTGAGGTATTTTTCGTGCACTAATATATGTTACACCTCTTTACAAACTTAAAAGCATCCTAAAATATTGAAGGCGAATAGAAACCAAATTATAGAATTTTAGCTGCCGTCTTTCCTGTACCAAAGTGTCTAACATAAGCGGATGAATGACAATGCTCGAGTATTTGAGGGACCTCTTCTTCAGGAATACACTGCCTAATAATCTATCTGGATGTCGAATCTATCTGGATGTCGCCTGTAGACAATAGAATCCTTCCAAAACTAGTACTTCAAGCCAGAAAAGAATTACTTCTTTTGATGACTTGAGTAGTCTAGTGGAATGATGAATTTAACAAAATAATTCCCTATATATGTATATCATGGTGCATCCTCTACATTGAAAATTTGTTCATTTGGAAAGATCTCATTTATGTCTACTAATTTTTACTGTTATCCATGTTCAAGTCAGGAAAAATGGCCAATTACTACATCTTCACTTCCCTTCTTATCTCTTATCTCCAAATCAAATTCTTGCATGAGTAGTTCCTATCTGATCAATTTTGATTTTGCATCTTTCATTGTCATAAGATACTTTAAAGCTACATGATTTGTATAGATTATTACCTATGATCCAACAAGACAAGATCAAAATTTATCAAAAGCATAAACTACAGCTAGAAGTTCATTCTTGATCATGGTGTAGTTTAGTTGTGCATCATTTAATGTCTTGCTTGCATAATAGATCACATGAAAAATTTTATCCCATCGTTGTCCCAATACTACTCTTACTGCGTAGTCACTTGCATTAAATATTAGTTGAAATGGTAAACTCCAATCTGATGCAACTATTACTGGTGCTTAAATTAACTTCTCTTTTTAAGAGTTGAAAGCCAATAGACACTCTTTATAGAAATTAAAAGGAAGATCTTTGACTAGAAGATTATATAATGGTTTAGCGATCTTAGAGAAGTCGTTGATGAAGTGGCGATAAAATCAGGCATGATCAAGGAAACTACAAAAACCCTTGATTGAGGTCGGTGGTGGTAATTTTTCAATAATATGAATCTTAGCCTTATCCATTTCAATTTCTTTAGTTGAAATTCAATACTCCAATATGAAGCCCTCTTGTATCATGAGGTGACACTTTCCCAATATAGAACCAGATTTGTTTCCTTATATCATTGCAAGATAAATTTTAAGTACTCAAGACACTTATTAAATGAAGAATCGAAAACTGAAAAACTATCCATAAAGATTTCTATGAATTTCTCCACCATATCAGAGAAGATGACCATTATGCAACACTGAAATATAGTGGGAGCATTACATAGACCAAATGACATCTTGCAAATAAGCAAAGTTGTTGTTGGGAAAAGCAAACTAGTCTTCTCTTGATCCTTGCACATTATCAAAATTTGATTATAATTGTAGTATCCATTAAGAATGTTATAATGGGAGTGACTTGCTAACCTATTCAACATTTGATCAATAAATGGAAGGAAAAAGTGATCCTTCCGAGTAGTAGTTTTTAAGTTTGCAATAATCAATGCAAAGTTTTCGTACTGTAACAGTTCTGGTGAAAGTTAGTTCATTCTTCTCATCCTGTACTACTGTGATACCTCTTTTAGTACAACCTAAGTAGGATTGATCCATGCACTATCTGAGACAGGATAGATGATCCCTATATCCAAAAACTTCAACATCTCTGTTTTGACTACCTCTTTCATATTCGAATTGAGTCTTCTCTAGCTATCTATATTTGGTCGAAAATTATCCTCAATGGGAATTTTATGCATGCAAAGTGTAGAGCTTATCCCTCTGATTAGCAATAGATCACCTAATAGCTGTCTTATTTTCTCTGAGTACCCTTTAGCAATCTCTCTTATTCAAGCTTATTGATGGAACTTGAAATAATGATGGGCAATGCAGACAATTCTTCTAAGTAGGCATAACGAAGATAAGGTGGCAGCTACTTGAGCTTTAACTCAGGGGACAACTGAATTGAAGGCAAAGGTTTTTAGGACCTGTGCCTAATGAATCAAAGTGTGGTATGCGCCTATAAGGAGGATTAGCTTCAAGATTTCTTGTATAATCAGAATGAGTGAATGGAGAGTGTATATTGTACGCCTTATATGGATCTCATGGATAATGCAAGTGGAAGGTGTCATGAACTGCCTTGTCAATCACATCGATCTAAAAGCAACTATATGACTCAGTTGGATAATTTATGGCCTTGAACACATTAAATGTGACTTGCTCTTCACCAAGCCTCAAAATCATTTGACCTTTTTGCTCATCAATAAGAGCTCTACTGGTAGCTAAAAATAGTCGACCCTATATAAGTGGAATGTTCCTGTCATCCTCTATGTTAAGAATAAAAAGGTCAATTGGAAAGATAAATTTGTCCACTTTCACCAAGATATCTTTAATGTTTCTTCTTGGGTGCATGATAGACAAATCAACTAGGTGTAAAGTCATTGTATTTGCTTTAGCCTCCCCGAAGCCTAGTATCCTGAAAATAGACAGTAATATCAGATTAATACTTGCATCTAGATCACATAAAACTTTATTAAAATAATAATCGCCTATAGTGTAGAGTACAATGAAACTCCTTGGATCTTTTAATTTGGAAGGTAGCTTATTTTGTGTTCTGGCACTACACTCTTCGGTCAACATTATTGTCTTGTGTTCGTCCAGCTTACGTTTGTTAACTAAGATATCCTTAGAAAATTTGGCGTAATTAGGCATCTAAACGAGAGTATCAGCAAAAGGGATGTTAATGTAAAGTTTCTTGAAGACCTTAAGGAATTTTGTATACTGCTTGTCTAAATTATTATTATTATTATTTTTTTTAACAAATTCTAAGGAAATGGAATCGGAGGCTCGTATAGTTTGATAGGAGCAGTTATCTTAACCCGCGATGTTCTGAACTCTCTTTGATAGATATGTCTATTGTTTGTTAAGTCTGTTCAATATACTTCTCATCAATAGAAAGTATTTTTTCTTTATTTACAACTGACATCTTAACGTGAATCTCAAGTAATTGAACCCCACCTCCAGTAGTAATTGCGTTGACATGTTTTTTAGGGTTAACCTTTGTATTGCTTAGCAATGCACTTGGTGCTCTGCCTAATATATCTTGTGCCATCTGTTCCATCCGAGTCTCCAAGTTTTTAATTGCAGCATTTTTGAAAAATTGTCTAAGTCTTTCTCATAAATTGATTATTTGCCTCCATATACTCATCTGTCTTTTCCATGATTTACCAAACATCTATTCCAAGGAAGTTCTCTTCTCTGCTTGCTGAAATTGAGAAATTTGTGGCCTATCAGGATTGTGATTACTTACTGAAAAATTTTGATGCTTCCTCCAACCGGGGTTGTAGAATATGAACTATTTTGTTGGTGTCGACCCCTTCGAACATTGTCAACTGCAACTGTATCTTATGCAAGAATTGGATAGTTTGTTGTACTGTGATATGTCCCCAAATTTTTCACAACTTGCCTGCTTGGCATGTATTGCATTAGTTGACTGTGACATGCTCTCAACCTTATGAACCAAAGAATCAATTTTTGCAGATAACGTTGTATAAGTGTTTACCTCATATACTCCTGATACCTTCTTGTGACCAACCTACTCAGAGGTCCATACGGCTATGGTAGTAGCCACTCTCTCAAACAATTCCAAGGCTTCATCAATTGTCTTCATGGATAAAGAGCGGTTGGATGAAGAGTCCATCATACTTTTATAAGATGGAAGTATACCTATATAAAAATATTGGGCCTAGAGCCCTTTATTGATGACATGATGAGGACACTTTTGAAGCATGCTCTTCAATTTGTTCCAAGCTTCATCAAAGGATTCGGTATTTTCTTGCCGAAATATGGATATGTCATGCTTTAATTTCGCTATCTTTGCCAGTGAGAAAAATTTGGTGCAAAATTTTTAAGCCAATTAATTTCAAGTAGTGATACTGGAAATATGTTGTGAATCTAACCATTCAAGGGCTTTATTATGTCGAGCATGAGGAGATAATCTCAAATCGATAGCATCATCCGAAATCCCTTGATATTTAAAGTGTTGACACATTTTCAAAAATTGAGAGACACATGTGTGAATTTTCGTTCGCCCTGTCGTAGATTTGTTATCTATTCTAGAACAAATGGATGACATTGGTCTTCAATTGAAAGTCCAGTTCCCCAAACAGAGGATAAACGATGCTAGATTGACTCTGAATAATTTGTGGATTCATGAAGTTCCTAACTAGCATGTTCCTTTCATTGATTACTCCCCTTTTACTCACTTGAATATTCAGATTAATTTTTGCATTAGCTATCTCTTATTGTTGTCCTTCTCTTGTTTCTATTTGCTTACATTGAAAGTACGTTCAATTTCTGGATCAATTGGTATCCGTTCACTGTCCTTCAAAGTTTGCATTAAATGCTAGAAATAGAAAATAGAAGCACTAAAATAAATTGATAAAAAAAGTAAAATAAAAGTAAGGAGTTCGAATTAGTGCTGATATAAATGAAATTAAACTCAAATACAATCCCTAGCAACGGTGTCAAAAAATTTATCCATGAAAATATCTTTTAAATTAAACCACCACAAATGTACGATTTGTTAACAAGTAGTAAAATGGATTTTTGAGTCCAAGTATCGTTCCTACAGAGATTTTATTATTTCAAGTTCGAATTAACTTAGCCTTAACCGAATAATTAAAATTTATGATTTTTTCTATAAATTAAATAATCTACTTATGAGTGAAAGACCTAACTTATCTAAAATAAATGCAAGTTTATAATCAAATGCAAGTTTTATAAACATATGATGATGAAAAAAGTACTGGGATCCAAATCCCGTTATATCAATTCGCTTTATCTCGAAATTTATGAATTTCATAACACAATTCGATTAGGAAGACCAATATTCATAATTTGTTTAATAATCTCTCTTGGGTAGAATTAAACCTATTTTTAAGTGTGACGAAACTATAATTCGATAAAGGATGAGAACACATAAAAATGCATTAAAGATTTATGAATACTTTAAGGTCACGTAGAGCATTAGTGGCATATTTCTATCATCTATCGAATTCTACGATAATTGACACTTTGTCTAACTTATTTCCATCTTTTGAGGATAAAAAAGCCACAATATTCATACAATTAGTGATCAATTAATTGCAGAGAAATACAAATTCATGTCAATTATTCAAAATTGAAAACGTGTTTTAAATGTCAAAAGAAAATAAAATTCAAGAGTTAAAAGTTTATGATATAAATTTCATATTAATCCTAACACAAAAATTACTTAGCTTAGCATAATGTCAGAATTAAATAAAAGAAAAGTGGAAAGACATCACCATAAATCGACAAAACGTGATTTATTTTCCAAGTTGCTACTCCTATCCTTCCGTCTCGTATGTCTCCTGTGTGTATATTCTACCTTTTCCGTTTCAACAGCAGTCCCCTTTGTCTGATTCCCTGTGTAATTATTTTCTCAGCCGCCACTTTTGTTGTATGCCAAATAGGAATTTTCCTTTTTTTTTTTTTTTTTTTTTTGTTGTTGTTGTTGTTGTCGTCGTCGTCTCTGTGTCCGTGTACATATATTAACCTCCGGCACCCTTGTGTTGTCAAATTGGGACCTTCCAATTATAATGAAGTCCAAGCCCAACTAAATTTGAGTCCAAATAAAAGTATATATGTCAAAGTCTGCCTCTTTCCTGCCCTATCAAATTGTAATTTACACCAGTGTCCAACAATATTTTAGAATGTTCATTCTAGCCCTCAACCCAATTAATTGTGCAACAAATGTCCTTCTTTCGTTAAATTCAATCCCTTCAATTTTCAAAGTGTTAAATAATATGGCTCGGATAAGTGTACAAAATGCATTTATCAAACTTCTCCACATGAGTCCTATTTTTGAACCTAAAGGATGAAGTTTTGAATGTATTTAAACATTTTTGTAGAAAAAAAAAGGGCCAACATAAATAGGGATACACTATTACTATCATTTGGAGTGATCATGGTGGAGAATTTGACAATATCGCGTTTGATAATTTATGCAAAATTAATGGCTATGATCATAATTTCTTAGCTCCTGGAACTCCTCGACAAAATGATGTATTAAAAAGGAAGAATCACAAATTACAAGAAATGGCTCAGACTATGTTAAATGAAAATGGTTTACCAAAATACTTATGGATTGAAGTCGTTAACATTCTTGCCACATTGTGAATAGAGTCTTAGTTAGTCGAAAGGTAACTAAGACTCCTTATGAAATTTGGAAAATAGAGTTCTCAATAGTGGTTATTTCAAAGTATTTGGTTGTACATGTTTTATTTTGAATACTAAATAAATTTTGGAAAAATTTGATTCAAAGTCTGATATTGAAATATTCCTTGGATATTCATCTACTAGAAAAACTTATCAGTTGTTGAAAAATCCATGCATCTAATATTGGATGAAGCTAATCCTCTTGATCAAGAGAAAAGTATTGATAATGATGTAGGTATGGAGATTCATTTTGAGCAAATAAAAATCCGAAATTTAAAAAAAATAAAATAAAATTTCCCAAAGCTCTTGAAGATCAACAAAAGGAGGAAACAAATATACAACAAGATGAAGAAAAATCTCTCGAAGTACAAAATGAGTTGTCTCTACCTAAGGAATTGAGATGTGTCTCTTCTCATCAAAAAGAACTCATCGTTGGTGATCCTTCCTAAGGTGTAAATACTAAAGCTATAAGTACTAGAGCTTCTATTAGTAATCATTTTAACAATTGTGCTTTAATTTTGCAAATTGAACCAATTTTTTTTTAAAAGAAATTGAGTTTGATTAATTTTGGATTCAAACTATGGAAGAAGAATTAAATCAATTTAAAAGAAATCATTTTTGGGATTTAGTCGCTAGACTTAATGATCAAATCCTTATTGATACAATGGATTTTTACAAATAAATGAGACGAAAAAAGGAGATAATTGTATGTAACAATGCTAGATTAGTGGCCCAAAGTTACAATCAAGAAGAATGCATCGACTTTGAGGAAATTTTTGCATTGGTTGTTAAATTAGAATCTATTCGCATGCTTTTTGCATTTGTTTGCTATAAAGGATTCACTCTTTATCAAATGGATTTTAAAAGTATATTCTTAAATGACTTTCTTCAATAAGAAGTCCTTGTAGAGCAACTCCGGATTAAAAAAAAAAAAAAAAAGTTCACAAGTATCTGTGTTATGTTTTCAAATTTAGAAAAATTCTTTACGATTTAAAGCAAGCTTTTAGAGCTTGATATGAAAGATTGAGTAAAATTTCTACTTTTAAATGAATTTTTAATGGTAAAGCGGATACTATCCTCTTTATCAAAACCAAAAACAATAATATAATTATTGTTCAAATTTATGTTGATAATATTATTTTTGTTGTGACTAATGTCTCCCTTTGTGAAGAATTTTCTAAATGTATGAGTAAGGAGTTTGAAATGAACATGACACGAGAACTCAAATTCTTTACTAGACTCCAAATTAAACAAACTAATGATGGAATATTCATTAGTAGAAACAAATATACGTCGAATATGCTCAAGAAGTTTGAAATGGAGGAATTGAAGTCAATGAATACTCTAGTGAGTTTATCAATCAAGTTGTACAAAGACGATCAAGGTACATCCGTAAACATAACAAAATATTGAGGTAAGATTGGATCTCCTTTTTACTTAATCGCAAGTAGACCCGATATTATGTTTAATGTGTGCTTATGTGCCGGATTTCAATTTAATTTTAAAGAACCACACCTTAGTATCATAAAATGAATCTTTAGATAGCTTAGTAAAACTAAGACATTAGGGCTATGGTATCATAAGGAGACTCATATTGACTTAGATATTTAGATGCTGGTTGGGCAGGTTGCATGATTAATCGTAAGAGCACTAACGGAACTTGTCATTTCTTAGGTTTTGTCCTTGTATCATAATTTAGTAAACAATAATATTTTGTTGCATCATCTATCACTAATGTCGAATATATCTCAGTCGCTAGTTGTTGTGTACAAGTGTTGTGGATGAAACAAATACTTAGCGATTATAATTTATCTTTCGATCATACACCTGTCATATATGATAACACTAGTGCCATAAACTTTAAAAGAAAAATATATAACCCACTTTGTATTCTCGAACCAAATATATTGAGATTAGACACTATTTTTTAAGAGATCATGCACAATAGGGAGATGCTACACTAGAATTTGTTGATACAGAAAAATAATTGACCGACATTCTCACTAAACCTCTTGCATTTGATAGATTTCATATATTTGAATAGGCTTGGAGATTATTGATGAATTTCAAGTATGTGGTTAAATTGTATTCTTAGTGATTGATTCCTTATGCATCATTAGTTGAAATTTATATAAACTTAACACATTTGATTATACTTTTGACATTTCATCACTCATACTTAGATTAGTATTTTGATATAAATGTGATTATTATCCTCTTTGTTTAGACTCACGCAAATTGTGTTTAATTGATTGAAAAATTATTATTTTCTATGGTTGATTTAAATTTTTGATTTTATATACCATACTCTTGCTCTTATATGTGTTACCTTTTTGCTTATGCCAAAATGGAAAAATTGAGTAAGATAGATTTCAAAAGCATTGAAATGGAAGAGATAAGTGAGATGATATGCTTTTGAATGATTAAATAATACACTATGAAATCATCTACTATTTGACATGTTTTAAATAGATGACAATTGGTTTGTAAAAGATAGGAGAATATGCTTTAAATGTGAGATCTTTATTCATTATCACTTGTTGATATTACTTAATTCGAAGCAAGATCAAATGCTAGATTTCTTAATTCAAATATAAAAGTAATAATATTTTGATCTTTAGCAATGAATGATAAAAGCAAAAAAATTATTTTGTGTACTAAAAGCTATTTTGATCATCACTTACATAAAATATTTTGATCAAAAGTAAAATTGATTTTTAAAATAATGTTTGAATTCAGATCATATTTTTAAAACATCATTTACCTTGAAAACTAGTTAAAAACACGTTCCAAATGTCTACATTTGTCGAAATATTTAAATTGGATCAAACGCGGTCAAAAAAAGAAAATCAGCCTAACTGATGGCAACTGGCCACAGCATGCAGACGTCTGGTTGGGCAATGTGGACGTCTGATTGGTGCAATGATCGAATATTTCGACCATTTTGACTTCAAGCGCATAATGACTATTTTGATTGTTCAGACACGAGGGCGAATATCCAATTAGTTGTGCGGTTCGACAATTTTTTTTTGCTTTTTGAATTCTATAAATATCCCCACTCTTTCCATTCTTTGTAAGAGTTTCAAGAGAATTGAGTCTACATTGCATTCATTCCATTTATTTCTTCATCTCAATAACTTTAGTTGATTCAAGCTTTTTCCATCGTCTTATCAATGTTTTTCATCTATCTTTTTGTACTTATTTCAACCATTTATGAAAGATAGAGATATTTTGAAGAAAAGTATTGGACTTACATTTCTTCCATTTCTTTGTATTGAAACTTTGATTGACGGAGTTAAACTTCTTAATTTACTATCTTCATCAAGTTTCTCATATCTCTATGTATACTTAACATAATTCTATCATTAACAAAAGAAAGATATATTTTAAATAAAATCTTGGAACTTACAATGCATCTAATTCTTCTACTTCTTTATTCAAAACTTTTTGATTGATTGAATCAAACTTGAAAAATCATTATATTCATCAAAGTTTTATATCTGTCTTGGTATTGTTATTATTTACTAAAAGAGAGAAATATTTTGAGAAGATTTTTGAACCTATATTGCACTTATTTCTTCTTCATCTTCTCATCGAAAACTTTGTTTGATTAAATCAAATGTTGAAATTGTCATATCTATCAAAGTTTTCTTATTTAATTCTTGAGCTATCATTTATTGTTATTAATTGAAGTGTTTGTCTTTCTTAGTACTTAATTCATTTGTAGAGAGAAATTTCAGTATAAAATCATTACTCTAAACTTATATTTAATATTGAAGTCCTGTAAAAGCTCAATTGTAAAAAAAGCAATGCTCCTTGCTGTAAGTCACTGTATGAGTCACATTGAGGTTCCATAAAATCCAATATTGTATAAGGATAGTAAAAAGACCTTGCTCGTACTGAAGAGCTTGCTAACAGAGGACGTGGATTATTATTTTGGATCAAATCTCCACAATTATATTGCATCCTCTCTAATTTTTTTACTTACTGTTATTCCGTTCACATTATTATTTAATTGATCTAGTTGTTTTTTATTTGCTTACGATTATTACAAATTGATTAACACATTCTTAACTAGTTTGATTTAAGTTTATTTTTTGAAAAAGTTCTAAAAACCAATTTACCCCCTCCTAGTTAGTTATTATTGGGCTATCAACCCCATAGAAGCAAGGTTTTTATTTTTTATTTTTTATTTTTATGAGTAATGTCTAGCAATATATTGTAGAAGTTTAATAAATTATTTTACTAAGTTATTCTGTGTATGGACATAAGTAACCAAATGTTCAATAACAGAAATTCTAGACATTACTCATCAAATGCTTGATCTAAGTTCACTATAATTATCAAGACGAATTGTTTTACTTGAATAATTGAGGAATTGAGCTCCTAAATTTATGGAGCAAATAGTCTAGTAAATGCTACATTTCTAGTAAAAACAAGCAGACATGGACCATCTAGTAGAAGAATCAATAAAATTATAAAGTAATTAAATGGTCCACATGATGGGTGTACCGACCAACATATAACTTCCTAAATTCTTGTCAAGAAAGTTGAAGCTTCAACATTATTTTTTATAATGGAAAGTATGACATCTAACTTACCTTGCCAACAATCAGCACATTGATAATCATTAGGTAAAAGAATATTTTGATTTTTTAATGGATGTCCATATGAGTTGTTGATTATCCAATACATCATTATTGCTCCTCGATGTCTAAGTTGATCTAGCCAAGTATAAAATTTTTGGGTCAACTAACTTTGAGTTCATGATAATATTTGATTCTATTATTTTTACGATTGTATAGAACATGTCTGAGACGAGTTCACGAGTTTTTCTTTTATTTAGTTCAAGCCCGATATAAAAAGAAGTTATGTAAAAATATTCAATAATTGCATCTTCTCAATATGATATCCATTGCAATAGATATCTTTAAAGCTAAGCAAATTTTCTGTTGAATTTCCTCGACTGAAGTTATCGTCAATATAAAATTTTATATTATTTAGTAAGATAGTACTGGCTTTTTTAAGGCCTTTAACGATATTCGAAGTGTATTGGCTTGTTTAAAGCCTTGAACGATATTGGATGCACATAATATTGAATAAACATTATTTTGTACTAATATTAAACTTTTTTTCTTGAAAAATAGTGTACATATTTTCGCTATTAACTAAATAGATAGCAATTCATCTTTAATTATATATAGTTAAATAAAATGTAGATAATATATTATGGGCATACAATTTCATGTATCTAGTGAAACCCAATTTTTTTTTGGAGATCTACCCGACAATATGGGGTAAAAGAGCCAAAATAAGTGACCAATTAACTGATTACAAAAAGGAAAATATTTTTGAAGTCTCCATTTCGATTAGGGTTGTATTCTATGGTTAAGATTTTACATGTAAACCCCAAAACAGAAATTGTTACACAATCTTTTAGATAGGAATTATCAAAAAATTATCATACAATGCATTAAAAAATTAGCCAAATTTCCCTGATGTACATGAGAATTATATTAGATCCATTTTTTAGTCATAGACAAAAGTAGCTAGTCATATCTACTTTCATTTGGTATTTTGACCTAAATGCCTTGAACCTGAATTGTTTCATTATTACCGATAGAATAGAACAAATAGTTGCAATTTTGGAAGAAGAGTCAAAGCACATAATTGGTTGAAGATCATAGGGAGTTTCAATTAATAGAATAACTTGGTTGTAGCTTAGTGATCATGGAGTTTTGAAAAATCCAAACATTGTTTCATTATTGCAGCATATAAATCATATACGTATGCATCAGTTTAAAATAATAGCATGACTTTAGTGTTACACAAATCAAATATTAAATCATTGAACTTGAAAAAAGATTCAATTGTTAACACCAAAAAGATAGCCAACATTACAAAATGATTATTATAAAAGTTTAATTAAGTTCCAAGACAATGCAACTTCTTTGGATCTTATAATACATATAAATATGGCACAATAGAAACGTTAACATGCATATTTAATTATATGAAATGAAACTACTAGAATGCATTTGGGAATGATTAGTTTTGAAGGATATAGTAGCGCAACATTCATTGTTGAACATATCATCTAGTAACCATATTCAAGTTAATGAATTCAATGAATATATAGTGGTTAGACGTGTCCTTATACCAAAAGTTTTGAATATTTCCTTGTGGATATATAATTAGGATAGTCTGATACATAAATTCTTTTCAATTCAATACACGGTAACATCATTGGATGAGATGTCCAAAAAATGAAAAAATATAATTGCAACATGAAGAATTTAAGATTTTTTTTTTGGAGATCTACCCGACAATATGGGGTAAAAGAGCCAAAATAAGTGACCAATTAATTGATTACAAAAAGGAAAATATTTTTGAAGTCTGCATTTCGATTAGGGTTGTATTCTATGGTTAAGTTTTGACATGTAAACCTCAAAACAGAAATTGTTACACAATCTTTTAGATAGGAATTATCAAAAAATTATCATACAATGCATTAAAAAATTAGCCAAATTTCCCTGATGTACATGAGAATTATATTAGATCCATTTTTTAGTCATAGACAAAAGTAGCTAGTCATATCTACTTTCATTTGGTATTTTGACCTAAATGCCTTGAACCTGAATTGTTTCATTATTACCGATAGAATAGAACAAATAGTTGCAATTTTGGAAGAAGAGTCAAAGCACATAATTGGTTGAAGATCATAGGGAGTTTCAATTAATAGAATAACTTGGTTGTAGCTTAGTGATCATGGAGTTTTGAAAAATCCAAACATTGTTTCATTATTGCAGCATATAAATCATATACGTATGCATCAGTTTAAAATAATAGCATGACTTTAGTGTTACACAAATCAAATATTAAATCATTGAACTTGAAAAAAGATTCAATTGTTAACACCAAAAAGATAGCCAACATTACAAAATGATTATTATAAAAGTTTAATTAAGTTCCAAGACAATGCAACTTCTTTGGATCTTATAATACATATAAATATGGCACAATAGAAACGTTAACATGCATATTTAATTATATGAAATGAAACTACTAGAATGCATTTGGGAATGATTAGTTTTGAAGGATATAGTAGCGCAACATTCATTGTTGAACATATCATCTAGTAACCATATTCAAGTTAATGAATTCAATGAATATATAGTGGTTAGACGTGTCCTTATACCAAAAGTTTTGAATATTTCCTTGTGGATATATAATTAGGATAGTCTGATACATAAATTCTTTTCAATTCAATACACGGTAACATCATTGGATGAGATGTCCAAAAAATGAAAAAATATAATTGCAACATGAAGAATTTAAGATTCTATACAAATCATCAATAACTTTACAATAAAACAAAATAAAACACAATTAACTTTCAAAAATATGATTAAACATTGTATAATTATATAGAATCAATCAAGGAGTTAAAGTAATCAATTCAACAGGACATGAGTCTATGCAATTTTTTTTATTTTTATTTTTCTTATAGGGATAAGCTTTAATACAATTTTGCGAAATTATATGAAAAATATTTTTTAGAGAGACGTGCTACTTCTATATCACAATACAATATTTTTGTAAAAAATGATATATTTAGACTATTGCCTTTTCAGGATCAATATCTCAATATTTTTCCAAAATATACTCATGAGGAGCAAATATATATATATATATATATATATATATATAGCCACAACAAAGTTGTTCTAGAATATTAATAATAATATTATACTACCTCTATCTCATAAAGATAATCTTGTTTTTATTCTAAACTTGTGGGTTAGAATGCCCCTAACTTTCCTTATTACTATTGACTATTAGCTTTAGCTCCTTTTTGCATTTTCTAGAGTTGAAATATACCGAAATCAGATTTGATTAAAAGAGTAAATTTTAGCCTAAAATTTATGAGATTAAGTATCTATTGCTCATTTATGGAATTGAAGTCCTCGTGCATTGTATACCTAAATGGTAAATTGTTACAAAGTCAAGAGTGATATTGTTCAATAGAAGAATATAGATGTCTAATAGTAAATAGGCTTGTAATATTATTGATTTTAACTGCAAGCATTAAACGTGGATACAAATATGTTGCTAGTCATTTCTTACCCAAATACAGAGTCTCACAAAACGAAATGTAAAATAAAATTGGCAAAAATCCAAATTTCTAGTTTGGGGTTGTTCCATGTATCTCCGCTAAATAGACTCTCACAAAAAATTAGAAATTCGTTTCGATTGTAATAGCTGTTAAGTATTTGTAGAAATATGTTATATAAAGGATATGATAAAGTAAGTTTATTTTATGATTGAAAGAAAAGCTGTGGATGAAATTGAAAGATTAGTATTTGTTAGATATGCATTTTCACCCAAGGTAATGTCGAGGATGTATGAATTTATCTTATTCGAAATTTCTTTGTCCGTTATCTCATCATAGTTATTTCTTGAAAAATAACCATGGTTACGTACATAGATTCTGATTATTTTTCAGCTGTTATTAGCTTTGTACACACATCAAAAAAATGCTATATGAGTATTTTCGAATGAATCTTACAAATGAATTAATCAAAACATTTTTTTTTCTTTGAAATGTTACAATTTCTTTTTGCCATTTCGAAAAGAGTAATGCTATTCGTAGTCGCTCACTGCGGTAGTTGCCCTACGTGGCATACATATGGCAGGTAATTATTTGATGCATTAATATGGTAGTTTTTTTTATTCATTAATGCATCAAATAACCACCTGCTATGTGTATGCCACGTAGGGCGAGTGCCGCAGTGAGCGACTGCAAATAGCATTATTCTTTCAAAAAATTACGTAACTTGTATTCTAATGCTATTCTGAAAACATTATATATATATATATATTTTTAATAGTCATTGGACTCAATAATCATAAGCACAAATACGATCACAATATATAAATAGTTTTCTACTTGTGCATCGGACTCAATAATCTTCTACACGTCTCTTTTCTTTAATATTTTATCAATTAGGCTGTGTTTAATTATCAATATTTTCCATTGAAAATGTGTTTTTTCATCCAAATTCTTACTTTTATACTGTTTCATAGCTATTTTTTTCATAGAAAATATTTTCCTACTTTTTGTCACGTGACCATATTTTTCTCAAAATCAAGGAAAATATCTTCTTTAGAGGGAGTAGGATTTTATTTTAGAAGGAACTCTCTCTCTCTCATCTACCCACTAATAAAAAGGGACAGATACAATATTTTCGAGGTTGAAAATTTAATCAATCAAATAAATTTAATTAACAATTTTCATGCAAATAAATTTTAAGCAATTGAATTATCTAAAATTTATTTTCTTTTCATGGAAATTCCATACTTGTAATCAAACGCACCCTTATATATAAATTGCACCAAGCATGCCTTTCTTTTCACCATCAACCGAATTTTCAGCCCACATCAAATTGTTTGCATGTATGATGTTTAAGGATGAAAACTTAAGTCGTCCAATAAATAAGTAATTATTCCTTTGACGTTCCACGTCTAAAGAAATGAGCTTCTTTATACAAGCATACGAAATTCATGTCCAATTCACATTGCTTCGTTTGAGGCACTTTTTAAGGTTCTTCCAAAGCATTGCATATGAATGCTTTGACCTATTACAAAAACTATATACTGTATGGTAACATGACAATTTCAGGGCCTACATTTTGGCCACAAGTGCCGGAATTACAGTTAAAGGTTTTGACCTCACATTATATTTATTCTAAGAAATTAAACATTCCTCCCCTAAACTCATTGATTAGTACTCAAAACTTTTATCAATTTTTTAACCACAATTATCTTTAACTTTTATTAAAAAATACGAAAAATCTAATTTTTAGTTATACCTAATAGAGGCTAAATGTCAAAAATCAAGTCTACTAATCATTCTACCTAGGATTTAATTAAGATATATAAAATCTATGTGATTGTATTCCGTACTGACTTGCTTTTGTCTGTGGTGATCTTCGTTAATGGAAAAAAAAAAAAGAAAAAAAAAAGCGGTTTGGTTGAAATATGAACAAAAGAGAAAAAAAAAATGTATTTGGTTAAGATTTGAAAATCATTAATCTAATAAACTGCATGCTTTCCGGTATTGACAGAACAGAAAGCAAAATGGGTTGAAAAGAACACAGATTTCAGTACCACAGCTGAAAAGTAAGTAACTTAGGTATAACATTAATCTCTCCGGAAATCAAACTTCAACTTGTACTGTGTATGACCAAGAAAGAATCAATGGCGTGTGCATCAAGTAATTAATTACGTTCTTAACTTTGTTTCTATTCATCAATTTGTTGGCTATCCATTCCTATATTCAACTAGTTAAAAACTAGGGTTATGATCTTATTTGGTTATGATGTAAATTTAAAATGGCTTCGTTAAAAGAAATTGATCACGACCAATGTAAATTTGGTTGTCAAGGACTCCAATTATTATGTCAATGTCACTTTTATTAAAAAGAATTCTCGACTAAACAATACTACTAAGAGTATGTATAGTGACACAATTTCTATTATTATTTTTTAAATTTACTAATTTGTGTTGTTATACGCCGATTTTAAGGGGAAAAAAACATATTTCAAGAATATGTTCTGGTGATTTTTCGAATTCATAGTCAAATATTGATGAGCAAGAACTGGAGTTATAAATGATTGAGAATTATTCTACAAGTGGATTATTGAACAGCTTTTCATTGAGAAGAGGTTTATATCCCGGCTAACTAAGACACAGAGATTTTTAATTTTATTTTCACATAAAATGAGCAAATTAACCAACTGAAATTTCGGAAGAAGAAACTTAAGCTGGCAAATGATTTCTTGAAACTTGTCTCCTTTTTTACTATAATTGGTAAGAGAATTAGACCTAAACAGTTTTGTTTATGAATAATAAATAGAAACGAGTGCTGGATAGATGATGAGTACTTAATAGATAGAAATGAGCATTAGATAGGTAGATAGTGCTTGTATAGACAACGAAATACGTGAATAAAAAGTGATTTGACGAGCTAAATATAAACTTTACTAGATAATACAAAATAATCGATTTTCAGTTCGCACAATTTTTTTATGAATCTTCAATATGTACGTCATACAAGAGATAGAATGTCAAATATGGTGGTTTGATGTGATAAATAACGGTCATATTTTTCATTTTTGTGGTTGAAGAATGAGAATCAAACGGGGCTTTAAATATTTATCGAGAATGTTAGACAAGAAATAATCTAATTGCACAAAACCACTACAAAATATTGCAGTAAATAGCATGAAATTCTTATTCCTCCAAACAGGTTTTGTTTGTCATAAATAAACAGTAAACATGACAAAACATCATTATCTAAATCTAATCTAAAGTCACAAACTAAAGCCTATAAATAGATCTCAAACGCTTCAACTCCTCATCGCATCTCTCTCATATACACAAAATGGCAAGCTTAGTGAGTTTTCTTGCTTTTCATTTTCTCTTCACCATCTTTCAGTATTCATCACTTGCAGCCAATGTTAATTACAATGTTCAAACATTGGGAGCAAAACCCGACGGAAAAACTGATTCCACAAAAGCATTCTTGAGTGCATGGACCTCTGCCTGTGCCTCTGGACAACCAGCCACCATATACGTGCCACGGGGAAGATTCTTGCTCGGCACTGCAACTTTTGCCGGCCAGTCATGCAAAAACCCGGCCATAACGATACATATTGATGGCACTCTTGTAGCTCCATCTAATTATAACGTTATTGGAAATTCTGGTACCTGGATAAATTTCGAAAGCGTAACGGGAGTTTCCGTCATTGGTGGAACCCTAGATGCCCAAGGGGCTAATTTGTGGTCTTGCAAAAATTCTGGAAAGAGTTGTCCAATCGGAGCAACGGTATGTTAATAAAGAAGAAAGTGGACTTTATCGTTTGAAATAGTACTCTAATTAGCTTCGCATGATAGATACATAATTAGTTCATTCTACTTGAGTCAACTTGTAAAAATTATTGTATACATGCCTATGTTATATAGTAAACTTGCATGAAAATTCTAATGTACTTTTTTGTTTGTATCTCAATACAGACACTGGCATTTTACAATTCGAAAAACATCATGATCAATGGATTATCTTCAATAAATAGTCAGAAGTTCCACATTCTTGTTTATGGAAGCCAAAACGCAAAGCTGGTGGGAATGAAGGTTTCAGCGCCAGGAAACAGCCCGAACACCGATGGAATTCATGTGGAGAAATCCTCAGGTGTCACAATTATGAACTCAAAAATTGGAACCGGCGATGACTGTGTCTCTATAGGCCCCGGCACCTCCAACCTGTGGATCGAAAACGTTGCCTGTGGCCCTGGCCATGGAATAAGGTACAGGTTTTATCACATATATAAAGGCCGCAGTGGATAAAATTTTATAACATACATCCCAATGATTTATTTGCCTACTTACAGGTGTGCTATAAATTAAGTACTTAATACCTAAGTTGATTAATCTGTGGACCTTTTGCAGCATTGGGAGTCTAGGATGGGTATTGCAAGAACCAGGAGTGCAAAATGTGACAGTTAAGTCAGCTACATTTACAGGAACACAAAATGGGGTGAGGGTGAAGACATGGGCCAGGCCAAGCAAGGGGTTTGTTAAATATGTTCTCTTCCAGCATCTTGTGATGGTTAACGTCGAAAATCCAATAATTATTGACCAAAATTACTGTCCCGATGGTCACAATTGTCCTGATCAGGTAATAATCGCTTTTGTAGGATTATAAATTTCATTATTACTCTTATTTTTATACTGAAAAACCCAACTCCCACCCTCTTCCCCGTTGCGTATATAGGATGACATCTGACCCTGAAAATTATTTTATTTTTTCAGGTTTCGGGCGTAAAGATTAGTGATATAACTTATCATGATATACATGGGAGTTCCGCAACCGAAATTGCAATGAAGTTTGACTGTAGTAAAGGAAATGCATGCAGTGATATTAACTTGGAAGACGTTAAGTTAACCTACAAAAATGAACCGGCTCATTCGTCATGCATTAATGCCGATGGGAAGGCTTCAGGCTTAGTTCAACCCAACAACTGCTTGTATAATTAAAAAACAATTTGAAGGATTTACTCTTGAACAAGATTATAGATCATATACTAAAAGCTTAAGATACAAAATTAAGAATGAGTATTGACACAATGTATCCAATACAATAAATAAAGTTCGTATGAATGAAAGTGAAGAGCAACAGTTCCTATTTATTCAAGCATTACAACCTGATATTCGATTAATATCCTAATTTGATATCCAATATGGCATGATGTGCCCACCAGCCTGTTGGTTTTGAGGCTTGGCCTAAATTCATCACGGTTCTTTTAATTTCTATATTTCATACTGAATCGAGAGTTGGAACTTTTGGTTGTTGACAAAAAATAATCTGCAGAAAACAATGCATGGACACGAACACAGACACAGACATGGGCAATAGGCTCACATTTTTTTGTTCTTTTATAATTAGAAATTGAAACCAATGATGGATGTGATTAGTTTAATTTGGTAGCATCGATACATCTACAAGGAAAGGTGATTTATACCTTTGTACTTTCTTCTAATTTGTATTAATACTTAAAAAATATCCTCAGAAAAAAAATCACTGCAATATAATTATAGTTTCTGTTGTTTCTGGATATAATTTTCTCCTTTGAACAATCTGAAAATAATATACTGATAGAATTATTGTATTGTAACTTGCAAAGTTTAATAAGATGATCAAAAGGATCCGAATGTTAATACAAACCCATCAACTTCATGATGTTTCTTTAAAATGAATTTGTTGCCTTCACATGTGCTAAAGGTATTTAGCAATTTTTTTTCAAAATAGAACGAATTTCATCTTTTTTGAAAACAACACAACAAACTATAGGAGTTTTAATGAACGTAACGAAGTGTTTTCACTTCGAGAGCAATATCAGAACGAGAGATAATGAGATTCAAAGCAATGAAAATGGTGTTAATATTCTAACAGTAGGGAAGCTATTTATAGACGCATTCATGACCATTCGAACATCCTTTAAGCCTTTTCAGAACTGTTCAGATAGCCTCTAAACTTGAACAAACAGCATTGTTTAGTACTGTGTTTCTTAAGTCGGTTAACGGACAACTATTATGTCGGTTAATAGACAATCCAGACTCAAAAGTTACTGGAAATAAGCCAATCATAATTAATTTCATTAAGTACCCAAAAATTTGATCAATTACAATTTGGCCCAAAAAATTAAATAAATTTTATCAAAAAAATTAATATAATACACGGATCCACCCCAAAAACGTCCACTATATAAACCACACCAAAGTTTCCTAATTTTACTAGTGTTTGACAATTTTCAATAAATTAAAATTTTCACTATTTATAGTTTCAAGCAGGGATGGCAATTTTCAATAAATCAAAACTTTCACTATTTATAGTTTCAAGTAGGGATGGCAAATTGGCTCAGTAGCTCAGGCCGCTTGTGGCCCGGCTTGTAAAAAGATCGAGCCTCAATTTTTTGGCTGAGCTTGCTCGACTCGGGCCAAAAAAAGCTCGACCTAAAAAGCTCAAGCCGAGCCTGAGCCTCGATTTTCAGCTAGCAAGTCGGCTTTGCTTAGCTCGTTGACACCCCAAGTTTCAAGTGGCTTACTTTAACATCAAGTATTTCATTTAAATCTAAATGATTTTCGATAAATAAATATATCACATTAATCATCTTGTGGAGTAGAATGTGAATATGCTTAGGCCGTTAAAATTGAAGTATGGTAACAATAAAATTGGGGCTCAAAGTTGACCCATTTCACTAATAAAAAAACAATTTCCAACAATCCCCCAAATGAATAAAATATGTCTGCCTTTTCCAAACAACAACATTTGATATGTTTTTGAAGTATAAATGAAGAAAACTGCATTGGATAAGTAGCTAAAGACTTTGAACTTTTCCTTGTAAAATTTGTCGAATTTACTTAGTCAATCAGTGGCAAGATACTCTGAACAGTCAGCCATTTGTATAAAACTAGACAATAGAAGTTATATGGTTCCTTTCAAACACATTTAGTCTCACGTTTGTGTCTATTTTTGCCTTGGACACCTCTTGCTTCATGAGTGTTTTTTTAGAGAATTTATCTCCACATAACCCTCGTAGAAGCGGCCCTTCTCACTCACATAAGTGATTTCCATAAAGAGTATTCTGCTATACTCTACTTGAATAAATCAAGATATAGAGATTATTAAAAGCGTAACTTAATCTATTTCGTGACAATCAGGAACTGGTTGATCATTGGAATAGTTAGGAGTTAGATCTTTTCGATGCATATTGAGTTTTTCACAGTTCGATTGTCCCATTAGACCTAGATTTTTGGGATCTTCAATCAACTAAGTGGGTTGCCACCATGGAAACTCTTGGATATTTTATCAATTTTAGCTCCATCCCCTTCGATGAATTTTCAATTTGCTCTCTCATTAAACATTTAGTTAGCAGATCTGCAATATTCTCTTTTGATTTGACATAATCTATAAAGATAATACCACTAGAGAGCAATTGTTTAACGATATTGTGTCTACGACATATATGTTGAGATTTAACACTATACATAGCATTCCGTGCCCTTTCAATTGCCGATTGACTATCGTAATGGATACATATAGTCGACACAAGTTTTACCCAACATGGAATATCTTCTAAAATGTTTCATAGCCATTCAACTTCTTCTCCAGCTTTATCTAACTAATGAATTCAAATTCCATCGTTGATCTAGCCATACATATTTATTTTGAAGATTTTCATGACGCTGCAGCCCCTTCAAGTGTAAAGACATATCCGCTTGTCCACTTGTAATCTTTAGTATTTGATATCCAATTTGCATCACATTATCCTTCAAGTACCATTGGATATCTTGATGGTACAATCCTAAATTTTCGGTATATTTTAAATATCCTAAAACTCTAAAAATTGCCTTCCAGTTCTCAATGCTCGGATTACTCGTATATTGACTTAGCCTCCTAATTGAATAAGTAATATCAAGTCTAGTGTAGTTTATGATATACATTAAATTCCCAATAATATGAAAATACTCCAATTGAGACTTATTGTGTCACCCAGTGTTGGAAAAAAGATACATATTAGATCCATATGTGTTTTCATAGGAAATATATCAATGTTCTTGAACTTATCAATAATCTTTTCAATATAGTATGATTGAGATAATATGAGACCATCAGATTCTTTAGAAATTTTAATTTCTAATATAATATAGGTCATACCTAAATCATTCATTTCAAACTTACTTGTTAACATCCCTTTCATAGTTTGAATTATAGTATCATTGTTACCCATAACTAGTATGTCATCTACGTATAAACGTACTATGACATATCAATCTTGTGTGCTCTTGAAATAAACACATTTATAATATTCGTTAATTTTGAAATCATAACCATACCAAATTTTTCTTGCCATTTCTTAGAAGTATGTTTTAATCTATAAAATGATTTAACCAGTCGATGTACTTTCTTTTCTTATCCTACGTTCACAAATCCTTCATGTTGCTCCATATAACATATTTTTTTTATTATCTAATTTACCATTCAAGAAAATCATTTTAACATCCATTTGATGTATATTTAAACCATTCAACACTACTATCGGAATAAACATATATATGAAAGTAATTCTTGTCATAGGAGAATAGCTAGGCCTGGGTGCAGTTTGGTTTGGGTTGGTTTCTACTCCAACCTTAAACTAACACAAATTAATCAGTTTGGGTGAATTTCTATCCAAATCAACCCACTCTAACTATTAAACCAAACTGATTCGGTTTGGTTTGGTTCGGTTCGGTTAGTCGGTTAGGACTTTTAGTCTAGATTAAATTTTAAAAAAAAATTGTCCAAGTTTGGGCCCAACTAGATTACAAAAACTAAAATAACTAAATAACTTTATATTTCAAGAATTATTGACTAACAAATAAAATTAAGTTAATAGAGATAGGTCAACAGAAAAATTAAGAATTTTGCTTCCTTTTTATATATTATATAGTCTGACTGTCTAAGTAGGAAAAAGTGCTAATTATAACATAATGAACTTGTGAAAGGAAATTTTCAATATTATTACTTACTGACATTATCATAGATTGGAGGGAATCATGATATAGTTATGAGATTAGGGCTTATCTTTTTCTTAAAAAAAAAAAGAAGATAAACATGTAAGTGGGTTGGATTGGTTCGATTAACTAGCGGTTTGAGATTTTAAACCATGACCAAACCAACCCACCATGGTTTTGTTTAAAAGAAAACCAAACCAACCAATTACTACTATCAAACCGACCTGAGTCGGTTTAGTTTGATTGGTTTGATCGATTTTTTGATTTTTTTTTTGCCCAGGCCTTAGAATAGCTATCAAAATAATCGAGACCTTTTTTTGGCTTGGAGCATTTAGCGATAAGTCTAGCTTTAAATTTGTCAATTGATCCATTTTTTTTCATTTTCTTTTTGAAAATCTATTTACACCCGGATGGATTATTGTCGGGATGAAGGTTTAGTAATTCCAATGTATAATTTTTTACTATAGATTCAATTTCACTATGAGGATCTTCTTACCAATATGAAGCTTTGGTTGATGACATAACATCTTTATAACTTTTCGGTTCATTTTTTTACAAATATATTAGAAAATCAAGCACAAAGGTAGTTATCGTCCTTGTACTCTTACTACATTTAGGTACTCCAATTATAGATTCTTGATCTACAACCTATTCATTTTCATGAGATCTTTTCAGTGAATTCGATTCACTTTGCATGTTATAATGAAAAATATTTTCGAAAAATGTGACATTTCTCGATTCAATAATTGTATTTATATGCATGTCGAGTATTTTTGACTTATGTACAATAAATCTATATGCACTTTTGCATAACTAATGAACCTTTAAGTATTTATAGTTAAGTTTGTGACATTTCCATAATTCATACGATATCTTATGCTTTTTTCGATGTGAAAATTTATTGAGAATATAATTAACAGAAAGGAAAACTTTCATCCACAAGTTTTGTGATAATCCAGTACTTATCAATATAATATTCATCATCTCCTTCAATGTTTGATTCTTGCGGTCAGTAGTGCTATTACATTGAGAAAAATAAGGTACGGTAGTTTGATGAATAATTCCATGTTCCAAGCAGAATCATTCAAACAGAGAATCCTATTCACTGCCTCTATCACTTCTTATTGCCTTAATCTTTTTACTAAGTTAATTCTCAACGTCTAACTTATAGTGTTTAAATACTTCAATTGCTTTTTCTTTGCTTTTGAGTAAATATGCATAGAAATATTGAGTGCAATCATCGATAAAAGTGATAAAATATTTTTTATGATCTTTAGTTTGAACAAACTTTAAATCACATATATTGGCATGAATTAAATCTGGAGGTTCGATACTTCTTTAATAGAACAAAAGGGTAAATGAGCCATTTTGGCTGTACACATATCATATTTGTGATTAGGATCTAAATCCCACTTTGGTAATAAATCCTATTTGATTAGTCTACGTGACGTATTATAGTTTATATGTCTAATCATTCATACCAAATATTAAATGACTCAAGCAAATAAGAAGAAGATGTAATTTTATTCATTTAGGAGGTACAACAGTTGTTACATTCAACTTAAAGAGCTCCTCATTCAGGCAGCCCCTATCTTACAATTTTACTATTCTTTGTAAGTACAAATTTCTCCAAAACAAATACTAATTTAAATCCATCCTTTCTTAACCGGGAACCAATTACCAAATTCGTTCGAATATCGGGCACATGAAGAACTTCATTGAAAGTAAGCTCTTTTCCACTTGTCATTTTTAGCAATATATTTCTATAACCTTAATCTTTAAAGATGAAGAGTTTCCTGCGTAGAGTTTATCATGATCCATCACTTTACAGGTAGAGAACATCCAACGATTTAAGCATATGTGATGAGTAGCTCTAATATCCGCCAACCATTCCTTAGTGCTTCTGACTAAGTTGCATTCAAAAAAGATCGCCGAAAGATTTATGGCTTGCATTTATCAAAAAGGTTGTCATGTTCTATTACATTGGCCTGATGAGTTTTTTCCTTGACATTTTTTGCTTATGCTTTTCTTGAAGTCTTTCCAGAAAGGCAGCAATTTATCAATCAGTGCAGCAACTTGAAATGATTTGCTTAGTTTCATTCCTTCGGCATAGACATATCATTGAGTATGATTTGAAGTTCTTGAACTTAGGAATGATAGTCTCGCTATCAACATTTTGTAATCCGTAAAATGATCGAAAATGTATTTCTTCGTGCCAGCATCTTCCATTTTGTACATGGCTCCCAAGGATTCCTACAATTCTTTCCCAAACTTCGTATTGCTGTACACATTATAGTATGCTATCCAGTCCATTGATAACATAATTTTCGCATAGAAAATTCGAATATTTCCATGCATCAACAGCAACCAATTTCTCAACATTACTTTCTTTCTCGGTGTATGAAGGTGCATCTTCTATAAGAAATTTTGTCAAACTTAATGTTGTCTGATAAAAAGGCATTTTCTATTGCCAATGTTTAAAATCTAACCCATTAAATTTCTCCGATTAAATAGAAATATAATACTAGAAGTTACCATTTCTTAAACACAATTAGAAGATAAATAGTTAAAAAGAATATAAATAGAATAAACTAGAATAAAACCAAATTTATTTTTTAAATTGTTGTTTCTGGAGTATAAGTTCATTCTTCGAACAATCTGAAAATAGTACACTGACAGAATTATTGTATTTTAACTTGCACAATGTAACGAGATGATCAACATGATTAAAATTTTAATTCGAGACCACAGAGCTCATGATATTTCCTTAAAAAAAGTTTGTTGCTTTCACATGTGCTAAAAGTGTTTAGCAATCATTTCCCAAGATAGAATAAATTTCATCTCCAACGGAAATAGCCCAATAAACTTCAGGAGTTCCAACAAACTCAATGAAGTATTTTCATTTCAAAAACAATGTCAGAACGAGAGAGAGAGAGAGAGAGTGAGAGAGAGCATGAGATTTAAAGTAGAGAAAGTTTGTAATAAAAATGGTGTTATTATTCTGGCAGTAGGGCAGATTATTTATAGACTAGTTTATGGCTATTTGAAATCATTCGAACTTTTTCTAAATAGTCGTCATTGTTCAAACAACCTCCAAACTCGAATAAACAACATTGTTCAATACTGCATTTATTAAGTCGATTAACAGATGCCTGTTATGTCGATTAACAGACTACATTACATCAATTAATAGACAATCCAGACAAAAAAATCACTCAAAAATAAGCCAAATAAAATTAATTTCATTAAGTACCCAAGAATTTTATTAATTATAATTTGGCTTCAAAAAGTTAGTATGGTAGAATGACGCACCTGCACCCAAAATCGTCCTGGACTCGGACACAAGCGTGAACTCATGTCGAGCCAAGCCAGCCGGCCAGCCAAACGGTGACGATGGTGAGTGCATGTGTGAACTTAGGACCGAATCCACTAGGATATAAGTCTCCTCCCTTCCAAAAATTGATAATCCCTTTGAGCCCAAATCCAATTTGCAAACTTCAATATATAAATCACACCAAAATTTCATAACTTTCCTATGTGGGATTAGTGTATGGTAATTTTCAATAAATTTAATTCTTCACTAATTTATAATTTCAAGTGTGTTACTTTGACATCAAATATTTCATTCAATTCTAAATAGTTTTCGATATATAAATACATCACGTTAATCTCCTCTTGGAGTAGAACATGAATATGTTTGGTCTCCATTAAAGTTAAGTATGAGCCCCACTAAAATTGGGGCTCAAATTTGATCCATTTCACTAATGATAAATCATTTCCAACAGTTTCAATGACGAAATCCTATTCCTAGAAAAGTTTCTCAACAATCCTTCTTGGCAAAACAATCAAACAATTACTTTTACGACGAATATTTACAAAAAAAATAAAAAAATGTAAAGGATGATTTATTTATTTATTTATTTTGTAGTGAATTAAGAATCAGATTATTCCATTTTTGTATGTGTTGCGTTCATCAATATTGTGATGACAAAGAATTTGATAAAAGTTTGGATTCAGATTGATTTGTCAATGTCTACTCAATTTATCTCTTCTGAGGAATAGTCTCTGTGACATTTGTATTATATTATGAAGGCTATTCAAAACATATTAAATTGTATCGGTTTGGGTGGAGAAGTGACTCTTACACTCAAGACATTGCCTGGAAATGAAGCTATTGACAAGGGTTATGATTTTTTCAAATAGAGATTTTGGACATATAATAGTATACTTTAGGGATGACAGTAAAAATAGTAATGTAGAGCCTACAAAAATTATGCCGACACATATGATGACATGAAGCATGAAAAACTATCAAGAGATAGAAAGTTACACACACACACACACAAAGATTTTGTATTTATGATTTGTCAAATAGGTAATAAGGTTAAACAACCTATATAACTAAATTGTAGAGAAGAGCCAACTATATATAGGGAATAATTCAAGACCTAGAAGTAGAGTTATAAATGAAATAGAATGTCCAAAAGTTTCCTTATCTCGTTTTTTTTTAAGCCCAACACAAATTCCAACTCTTTATAGGACTTCCAAATAGAATTTCAACTAGAATTTGTCCAATAGACTTTGACTAGAATTTCAAGAGCATTCCAAAATTAAATTTCTCTTAATGTACACTTTAATTAGAATTCTCAATTATTTTTATCAAAGAATTTGAGTTACACCCAAATTTTAACAATCTTCACATTGACATGAATTTTATGCAATAAAAAAGGTAAAAAAAATTCTCCACTTGGAGACAAATTCCACTGCAAAAAATAAACTTGAACTCTTCAATAAAAAACACAAACGAACTTCTTCATCAACAATTTCAACTGAAAATATTATCCACCTTTGCTACTATATCCAACTAGAATACATGAATTCAAGCACTACTCAGCAGAAATTAAGTCAGATTCACCAAAAAAATCATAAAGATTTTTAAAATTTACCAACCAAGGCTGTAACACACCCTGAAGCATAATCAATCCCAAATGTTTTTATAGAAGGCCCCTTTCTAGATTGTACACCTTCAACTACGCTTAAAGCAAGCCCAAATAGATCAGCATCCAAATACCTTTCCCCGTTGGGTCCGTCCTTGGCAATTAAATATAACAGCACCATAGGTGATGGTGGCAAAGCGATTTTACCCATATTTTCTGAACCCAATTGAGGTGTATTATTCAAATTCGACCTTATATAAAATTTTAAAGGTACTGTACAAAATTGAATGTCCACCACGATACTGAACCTGTACTGATTGATTTTTCTAGATTCTACACGATCCTGCAAGATGTATAACTGGGACCCTTTTTGTTCCTTAGATACAACTTGGGCACCCTTGCAAACCCTCAATACTCCACCTCCGCCTCCACCAAAGAGCTCATAACACTTCTAATAAATGATAGGCAACGAGATGGGATTCTTTTCCTAATCTGGAACATGTCGAGCCTTGCTAAATGTTCTAATAGTCCCATTCATTAGCTTCAATCTGATCTTATCAATTTTAGCAACTCAAAAAAGTGCACTGTTTTTCATAATTATGACACCTTTGGAAACTGTTTCATATGTAGTAAACAAGTCCTTATTAGGACACAGATGAAACGCATATGCTGAATCCATAATCCAATCCTCTTTAGGTTTAGATTCGACACCAGAACTAGCCAAAAGATCTCCATCACTCACATAGTTCTATGCAAGATCTGCTTTGCTTGAACAATCTGATTACTTACCATTCTGATTTATAGCCAACCTTTCTTTGTTCTGCAATTTGTAGCAATCCTTCTTAATGTGCCCCTCTTCTTGTAGTAAAATATGAAAGTTAGACCTTATTCTGTCCCTTGCACAACCACCATTAAAAACAAGGCCATCTCTATGAACCTCAACAATATACTTTATCTTCTCTTTTGAAAACAGAGTATCATAGACTTCTTTAACGATGGAATCACGATTATATAAGATCGTGTCTTTAAACAACAAATATAAATGAATCTACCAAATCAATCCCTTGCCTCCTAATCTACCAAAACGAAAGTCTTATACAGCGATCCAATAGCAGAACATCAAACTTCATACTTACCATCATGAAAAGTCAAGTAAAGCTATTAACTTGATCAAAATTAGGATCTTCTTAACAATTTCAAAATCAAAAGCTCTGATACCACTTGTTATAATTCGGATCGAAGTTGTATGACAAAATATGAAATAATTGATCACAAGAACACAAGAATAAAATAATTGGTAGAGGAATTATGAGATTTTATTATAATATAGAAAAAGAATAAAAAGATATTGTGTTTATGATTTTGTCTTACATGTAATGAGGTTAAACAATCTAACTAAATTGTAAAGAAGAGCCAATTAAATGTAAGGAACTATCCAAGCCTTAGAAGTGAAGTTGTAGATGAAATTGAATACCCAAAAGTTTTCTTATCTTGATTTCTTTATTTCCAACACAAATTCCAACTCGCATTTGAATTATTAGACTTCCACTTAGATGGCTTATTATAAGTCATTTAATATATATTCTACATAACACAGTGGTTAATTATAAAAATGAAAAGAAAAATTGTATACTTTTTACCAATAATTTTTATAAAAAAGTTGGCATCACGATTTTGTCTAATTTAGACTCTTGAATTTCATGTCCGATTTACATCCCTTTGATTGAGGGAATTATTTTCCTTCTTCAAGCGCATCGCATGTGATTATTTGACCTCGACATAAACTATATTGTACGGAAAAATGATAATTTCATGGCCTATCATTTGGGAACTTTTAAGGGTATCCCACCCTGAAAAATAAAAAATAAATGCACAATTATTTGGATTATTCTTCACAACAAAGTTATTCTTGAATTTATAAGCTCACTTCCTAATACTATAACAGAGTTCATTAAACTCCATTAATAATTTCATCAATTTAAGACTCAAACAAGCGCACAAATTCCAAAATTAATTGCCTAAGGATGCAAGATTAATTTATAAATGATTTTCCGACATATATATAGACACACACACAAGGTCGGAAAATCATTTATCTAAGGCCATGTTTGATTGGCATGGAATTCCAAGAAAAATGGAATTGAAATTCCATCTTTCCAATTTTTTGTTGCTTGATTGACAAAATTTTCCCTAGAATTCACTTTCCACCTTTCTTGCCACATAAACCAATTTCCACTTTTCCTTGAATTGGAATTGGAGGTGAGAATTCCAATTCCCAACTATTGTAGCAGTTTTTTTTTTTTTTTTTTTTTTTTTTTTGGAAATTTCCATTCCAATTTCAACTTCTTGAACAAGTTTTTTTTTGTTTTTTTTTTTTTTGGGTAATGGAAACAAATTCTAAGGATTATTGTAAAAAAATATTTCCCTTTAATTGACAATTTTCATGTAAAACAAAGCCAAACGAACAAAAAAAAAAATAATTTCTTGATTTTTGTTGGCAATGGAAACAAATTTCATCCCCAATACCAGTAAAATCTATTCCTTTAATTGATAATTTTCATGTAAATCAAAGCCAAACGAAAAAAACCCTTTTATTTCAATGAATTCCACGTGGAAAATTATATCGGTCAAACACAATAATTTACAATTCTCAGGAAAATAATTTTTAGGTAATTCAATTCTTTGAAATTCGTTTTCTTTCCACCCAAATTTCATCTTTACAATCAAACGGACCCTAATAGAACAAACTTCCATTCTTGTATGAGCAAGAAAGAATGGCCATTGCTTGGCGTTCTAACTGATTGAGCGAGTGGATTTTTGCTCAATTGTCAAGTCAAATGAGCAAATGAATTGAACTTTTGGGAGAAGCAAAATAAATTTTGTAGGCAGGCAAGCTGCCAAAACACGAATTTCTTCTAACTTGCCTCCATTTTTTACTACATTTTGTTGACAAATTAGACAAAACAATACAAAAGAATTTTGGTTATTAAATTTGGGGATAATTTCAGCTGAGGTCCCAAATCTTTAAAAAAATTGTAGACTTTCCTCTAACATTTCATTTGTTGCAACCGTCACCATAAACATTTCAAAACGTTGCGGATGAAGTCTCAATGGATGGATTCCATCCATATTTTTGTTAGTTAACCGAAAAATTAGACTTTGACCACATTTTAATCAATTTTAAGAGGACAAAATAGTAATTTTATATTTTTCACATTGAAAAACTTAAATGAAAAACAATAAAAGGAAGAAGAAGAAAACAAAATGCAAAGGAAAAAAAATTCTTCTTCTCCATCACCCTCCACCCCAACCTGTAACCAAAAATCGAAAATCCAACGTCACCACCACCTTGCCCAAAATCGACCACCACCACTGACAACCACTGCCATCGCCACCACCACCTAGGGAAGGCAATCGGACTCGTCGGCTTGGGCCACCCATGTCTCGGTCAAGAAAAAACTCGAGTTAGCCCGGCTCGAGACTCAGGCTGAGCACCAATCTGGGTTCCCCTAAAAAAAAGGCAGCAACTTGCTGCCATCTTTTTAAGGCAGCAGTTTGTTGCCTATATATATATATATATAAGGGAAAAGTGAGTCTTCCCGGCTCTACTTGGAAAGGCTCAAGTTGGAAGCTTGGGTAGAGCCTAATTAAGCTCGGCCTTGTTTGGGCCCCAAAAAAAATTCGGACATTTTACCTGAGCTAAGCCCGAGCCAAGAAATTTGGCTCGTGAGCCGGCCCGACTCGGCTTGTTGACATCCTTGCCACTACCACATCCCAAATCAATGGGGAAAGGAAATTAATGGAGGATTCTGATAAAAATACTGAGAAATAGCATTGTGTCAGGCTCAACCATGGCCACAGTTTTTGCCGCCAGTTTAGGCTGCCGAAGAATGCTAAAGTTGATCGATTCAAGGCCTCTATGGATAATGGTGTCCTCATCGTTACTGTTCCTAAAGAGAAGGTGATGGTGCAAGTGAAAAAAAATTAAGGATAATTGAAGACAAATAATTACAACAAATTATGTTTTATTTTCAATAAATTTCGACTCAAATGTTTTGAATGTTGTTTACTGTGTACAAGTGTAGTGATTGATTTTCTATGTCTTGTTGTGACCTGCTCTGGCTGAGGAAACAATGAATGAGGTGCTTGGATTGAGGAATGCCAATGGGGTTGTACCTAAAGAACCAATTTTACATAGTGCTGATCCTGATTTGGCTGATAAGAACAATAATGGAGGTATTCTCATGGCTGCTGTTTGGGATATGATGGTAGTGGCATGGCAGTGGTTGTGGGGGGTGGTGGTTGATTTTCGAGCGAGTTGGTGGTGACGGTGGATTTCTGGCTTTAGGTTGGGGTTGGGGGTGGGCTTCGGGTTCGGGTTCGGGTTTGGGTGGGGGTGGGTGTGCGGGTGAGGGTGAGGGTGAGAGAAAGGGAGATTTTTTTTATTTTATTTTTTTTGTCTTTTTCTTCTTCTTTGTTCTTTTTTATTTAAGTTTTTTAATGTGAAAATGTAAAGTTATCATTTTGTTTTTTTATAATTGATTAATATGTGGTCAAAGTCTTTATTTTCGGTCAACTAACAGAAAAATATGGATGGAATCCCTTCATTAGGGCTTCATCACCAACATTTTGAAAGGTTTGGAGTGACAGCTATAACAAATGAAAAGTTAGGAAAAAGTCTGCAACTTTTTAAAAAGTTTGGGGTCTCAGCTACAATTATCCCTTAAATTTGGGCAAATGAAAATTTGTTGCAGATCAAAAACATCTTTTCTCATTGGATGTGTCATATTATACAAGGGCGGTGCTCTGCACAGCACCGTTTACAGCCCTCTCATAGCTTGGGGGGTCCACGCGCAATAAAAAATTTGTGAGCCTCCCACTTGTGAGGGGTACAAACAGCAATTCCCATTATACAAAAGTGGCCTTGGGCTTATACATTATTTTTTTTTTCAAATTATTTTAATTTATTAATCTAACCCACTAATTAGAAAATCATGCCTTGATAAGTTACTTCGGTATATTTTTGATAAAACAAATTAAAAGGTGTGACTGTAATTCTTTGTAGATGTCGAAATAATAATTACCGCACAATATAATTAATACAGAGTGCCTTGATAATTCTAAAGAGGGAACTGTCATTGTATATTACAAAATATTTAATTAAAGAGAGAACATTCTTGTTTGAAACACATTATTTTAGAAAAAAAAAAATACATTTTTGAATAGTGTATTGATGAAAAATGTGTGGTTAAAAAATAAAAAAAAGTTTTAGATTTATGTGTAATATTATTTTTAAAAAAAAAATGTGTGGTTAAAATTATGTCAAATCATTGTTAAAGAATGTATTTTTCCAAATAATGTGGATCAAACATGGCCATGTATATTGAAGATTAGACACGAGATATTTAAAAGATACCTCAATAAATTCCATTGTCCTCAAATAGAAATGTAGTATATCCAGGCCCTTTTCTCCTTTACGCGTACCTCAATCACTATTATAATATTATTGGAGTAAACAAAAATATTGCCATTAGCAGCTTGAAATTCTTGTTCGTCCAGACATTTTTCCTGTGTAATAGGTAAACAGTGAAGCTGACCAAACACTGCATTGATTTGCACTCAAAATTCACAAGCTAAAGTACTGTATAAATAGCTCTTACAACTTCTTCAACTCCTCATCCCATCTATCCTTTTCTCCTTCTTTTCCTCGCAGACGCCTATAAATTATAATGGCTCGCCCTCTAAGTTTTTTTTCTTTCTTTCCAATATTTCCTCTTCACCTTCTTCCTCTACTCATCACTTGCAGCCAATGCTAATTACAATGTCCAAAATTTGAGAGCAAAACCTGACGGAAAAACCGATTGCGCTAATGCATTCTTGAGCGAATGGGCCTCAGCCTGTGCTGCTACACAGCCAGCCGACATTTACGTGCCACCCGGAAGATACTTGCTCGGTGCCATAAGTTTTACCGTTAGTTATCCAAAAACCCAGCCATAAAGCTACGCCTTGATGGAACTCTTGTAGCTCCATCTGATTATAATGTTATTGGAAATTCTGGTAACTGGTTCAAGTTTGAAAGAGTGACCGGAGTCGAGAGCTGTCTGTAAAACATGCTTTCATGCTTTTATCTGAATTTAACTCGTGAAACTTACTTGAAAATCCCAAAATCGAGGTTGAATTACTTGCCTATTGATTGCTTGCCTCCAACACCACCTTATACCCGCTTCTTGGTCAAAACTCAATCGCCGAGGAAGAAGTTTGTTGTTCATAATCCAAGAACCCAATTTGAGATGTAATTTTTCCAAAAATCAAGCCTCCACCCACATCCAATTTTTACACCTTGAAAGAACCCGAATTTTGAATTTCTTGTAGTTGGTTGTTGGTGGAGTGGGTGTATATGGGAAGTTATGGATTAAGGGAGGTTAATTTTCAAATTTCATTTTCAACTCCTCCCTCCAATAATCATTTCCATGTAAACTGGGTCGGGTTGGGTCAATTCACATGGGCGACCCATTTTCTTCCAACATCTCCCACTCGCGCATGATGGGTTTGACCTGATTCTAATATAATATCAATTATATTAATCTCAACGTCTCCAAGTTCATAAAGGTAAATGGATCGTGCGACTAGCGAGTTAATTTAAGATCACACAACACTATACACATGTTAGGGATATATAACAGCTCTGAAAGAGGAATTATATTTCTCGTTATACCCAGACATATTTTGTAACACCAGTTCGAGTGTTTCTGACCATTCAATTTATTTTAGAACATGCTCAATTTTTTTATTTATATTGTATTCACAATTGTGTCACAAAACTCAAATAATCAACACAATTGTCCTGACGGTGAATACAAGCTGAGGTATTAGTTAAACAGTCTTTCTTTTTCCTACTTGAATCCCTTCATTTCAAGTCAGCTGCTTTCCTAGACATGCCCCATCAAACCAAATCAATCATAGTTATTAACAACATGCTAAAATAGCAACACTGAAATAAAATTCTGAGAAACAATTAAAAGTTATAAGAGTATATATAAGTGAGGTTAAATGTGCCTCAGAGACTCACACAATGAAGAAGTAGGGATCAATTCTTTCATTTCTTATTGGTCTTTAAAGCACAGGTGTCGCAGGAATCAATTCTTTCATTTCTCATTGGTCATTAAAGCACACGTGGTATGAAACACGTGTTACAATGTTTTCTCCCTTCTTAGGGCATATGTCAAATTTTGTAAATTAAATACATCGTACAAATCATAGTTTAGATATTCCTTGATATCTAACCCGAATTCTCTTCATATTTATTCATCTAGTCTTAAATCGAGAACTCGATCTGGCTGTAAAAATAGGTCTAACGGATAGCAAAAAAATAAATCCATACGGATTACTTATTGCAATCTCATCTTGATATCTCATCATAGGGACTGGATCATGTACACAATATGATCACTGTGTTTCATCTCAGCACACCCCAAAGTGTTTGAGGCGATTGTTCGTGTGAGTGAACCAATCTCAACCTGTTTGACATAATTTATGTGTGCATATGCAATGGTAATCTAAAAATCAAAATAAAAGATTACTCTTAACATGTGAACTCAAAAACATTGCTCATTAATGGACATATATGAAAAGGTTTACATAGTATACAATTCAAATTCTATGCAATCTCAAAGATTTAATATATGTCATAAAAATATCTCTAAGGATAGGTTTTGTAAGTGGACCAGCTACCATTTGGTGAGTTGAAACATACTGCAAACTTACTTTCTTCTTGCCTATGATGTCTCTCACAAAATTATATTTTTTTATGAATGTGTTTGGTTCTACTGTGATAATTGGGATTCTTAGTATATGCAATAGCAGCCTGACTATCACAGTAGATCAATATAGGTCCTACATCACCACTAATGACTCTTGGATGTTGTAAGAATCTCCTTAACCAAACAGCTTCTTGTACCGCTGAAGCACTTGCTACGAATTCTGTTTCCATTGTGGATAAGAAAATACATGTCTGTTTCTTGCTACTCTAAGAGATAGCGCCATTATTAAGCAAAAATACATATCTCGAAGTTGATTTGCGCTCATCTAGGTCTCCACCCCAATCAGCATCTGTGTATTCTTTTAAGCACAAATCATTTCCTTGATAACACAAGGAGTAATTAGCAGTACCCTTTAGGTATCTCAATATCATTTTAACAGCTTTCCAATGCTCTCTTCCAGGATTGGATTGATACCTGTAGACCAGACCTACGGCATAACAAATGTCGAAGGTGAGTACTCATCATAGCATACATCAAGTTCCCAACCGCACTAGAATATGGAACTCTAGACATTTCTTCTTTTTCCTCGAGAGTTTTTAGGACACATGAGAAGACTTAGAGTTTCGCCTTTTGATACAGAAGTGTCAATGGGATTGCAATTTTCCATTTTGAAATGTTCAAAAATTCTCTTTATATATGACTCTTGTGATAGAGCTAGAAGCCTCTTTGAACGATCTTTATGGATTTTAACACCTAATATATAATCTGCTTCACCCATATCCTTCATTTCAAAACTTGGAGACAACCATTTCTTAATGGTTTTAATATACTCCTTATCATTCCCAGCCAACAAGATATATCAAATCTCAAGTAACCACTGTCTAGAAGACTGCTTTAGGCCATAGATTGATCTATTCAATTTACAAACTTTATTCTCGTGACCTATTTTAATGAAACCTACTGGTTGTTGCATGTAGATTTTTTCATCCAATTCTCCATTAACAAATGCATTCTACACGTACATTTGATGTAATTCTAAATCTAAACGTGCCACGATAGCTAAGAGTAGGCGAATTGAAGTAAATCTCACTACTGGCGAAAAGATCTTTTCATAATCTATATCCTCCTATTGAGTATAATCTTTTGCCACCTAGCAAGCCTTATACATCTCTATAGTCCCATTAGCTCTTCGCTTTATTTTGAGGACCAATTTGTTCCCAATGGCTTTTTGACCAGATGGAAGATCAATTAAGTCCTAGACCTGATTTGATTTTATAGACTCCATCTCTTCTTTCATTGCATTTTTCCATTTTTCCTTTGTAGGACAATATCAAGCTTCTTGTACTGAACGTGGGTCTTCACCATCTTCAAGAGATACTAGGAAAACTTGCCCTTCAATCTCGAAATGATGTTTAGGCATACTTTTTCTAGTACTCTTACGAAGTGAAAGCTCCGATGTGACCTTGTCACTTGGAGTTGGAGATAAATTACTCACACTTGAATTGACAGGTGGAAGTGTTTCCTCTTGCACCTCAGTTGATCCATCAAGTACAACTCTATCATCTAATTCATATAAAAGTTCTCCCTTTTTAATATCTTCCCTACTAAGAAAATCACTCTTAAGAAATGTCACATCACATGACTCTCTATCTCAGTTATAGTCTCATCTTGATTTTCACTTATGAATACATATCCTTTAGCCTGGTCTGAGTACCTTATAAAGATACACTTCTTGCTTCGAGCATTCAATTTTCCAAACTTATTTGAGGAATCATGGATATAGGCAGCTGATCCCCAGGATCTGAGAGAACTTAGATCAGGGTATCTACCTGTCCAAAGCTGATATGGTGTAGTAGTTACTGATTTAGAAGGAACTCTATTCAGAATATAGGTCACAATTAACAAAGCATATCCCCAATAGGAAATAAGTATTTATAAGAGTTACATTCTTAGGCTCAGGGCATTCCCGAGCAAAGTGACCCAACACCTGACAGTTGAAACATTTCAGCTTGCTCTTATCTATCTTCTTTCCAAACCATTTACCCTTCATATTGCGCTTGTGTTTGTTCTTTTTAGTCCCTGTTCAGTTTCTTTTCCCTTCACTTTCCCACCTTTGAACCAGTTCTTCTTACACTTAAAGCCTGAAGCTTTCCCAGAACTAGATTCAGCCACAAAAGTTTGTCCTAGAGATTTAGCTGCACCAAGGCACTCATCCTCAAGTTTCACATGGCAGGAAGCATCAACAAATATTTTGATACTATCATTATGAGTCAAATTGAATTTCAAATGCTCCCAAATATCAGGAAAGGAGTGGTTCAATTCCCTAATCATAGTAGCCGTGATTCTCACATGTTGTGTGATATTATGATTAGGAAGCTTCTTGTAATGTCAAATTTAATAGTCAACTGCCTCAGTCTAGTCACACTAGTACCACCATATTTTTCTCTCAAATATGTCCAGATGTCATGAGCAGTCGAGAACTACTCACACTCATGTATCAGATCATCCACTGCGGAACTTACCAAAATTGCACAAGCAATGGAATCTTTCTTTTTCCATGTCTGGTAAGTTTCCTGATCCCTTCTTTATTGAGTAGTTTGACCCATCCCGGGGTCTTTCATCACGTGGTTAATGCCCTCAAGGCAATCCTGTTCCTCTAGTACATACCAAATTTTATGATGCCAAGTGTTATAGTTATCGCCATTCAATTTGTCACCTTTATTTAGGTCAACTATGATATTCTTAGATGCCATGGTCTGTCAAAATATTAGAAACAATCATATAAATGTCCATTTATACACACATCATTTTGCGCTCATGCAAATTAAGTTTTATGATATTTTCACATTAGACATGGAGTCGAAAATTCACTAAGTTCCCAATCATCATCCATTATCCTAATGTTACATTATCACAAAATTAATTTCATAATGTAAAATCACAGGTTCTAAGTCAGAATAACTTAAACTTTTCACGCTTAGAACTCCCACTAAAGTAAAAGATTAATCATGTACAAAATTAGTATGACATTTTGAATAAATCTGACATATACATTAATATCAAAATGTCAAATATGTACATTTGATCATATTAAACATCTTTAAACAACTACTAAATATGAGAAATAAAATTTCACATTGTTCGATGATTTTGAACTAACCATACATATCTAAATTAATCACAAAATTCTCATTTTCCGATTTTCATTTTTTCTTCAAGATCCTGACCACATAAATGTAGTATAGAGGTGGTGAATTATCTAATACTTCAATAGTAACATCATGCCAATAATTAGGAAGTGTCCTCAATAGATGATACATAATTTCTACCTCACATATATGCTATCCCAAATGTATCACTTCTCGACACATCGCTTTGAGATATTTTATGTGTTGTACTAGGTTGTTGCGGATCCATTTCATAGTTTCTATAAGCACGTAATTTTCAACACGTTCCACAGCCCGTTCTCTACTAGCTTCTCCTCTAAGAATGCTGAAAACGCGTGTTGATCCAGCCATATTTGATCAAACACAATAATTGAAAAAAAACTAGTCACAATGAATTGCATAACCTAATTAAGATCCACAACTCATGAATGTATAGAAAATGTGTTATATCAAATACTTTTGGAGTATTTTTCATTTAAAAAAAAAAAAAAAAACTCCCACTAGGCAAATACCACTTAACAACACTTAACAAAAATACTCTTGATTTTTTTTTTAATTTCAGGATTTAATCAAGTCCCGAAATATCGTATATATAAATATTTTTGATTATTCGAATTTTTTTAATTGCATTAAAAAAAAAGAATATTTGAGAAACCAATTTGCAATCTTTTAAATTGAATTTGGAATAATCAATTTCCAAAAAAATTATTATTTTGGGACCAACACACAACTTTTCAAATTGGAATTGGAATAAACACCATTAAAAAAAGTTTTGGGACTAAAAATTGCATTTTGTAATATTTGAGGGACCAACATGTAATTTTCCAAATTACATTTGGAATATTTAACATTCAAAAATGTGGGGACCAACGTGCAATTTTCCAAATTGCACTTGTAATATTTTAGGGACCAACATGCAATTTTTTAAATTTGGAATTTGGAATTCCCACCCTCACTGCTACAGTTTCAGGTTTTTTAAAAAAAAATTTTATGGGTACTGTTCATCTTCTTCATAATAACTGTTTTTTTTTTTTTTTTTTTTCCTTCAGATTTCTGGCGAAACTTCGGAGGGCCATAACTTTTTCAATTTAAGGCTAAAATACATGTTCTTTTATGCAACCATATAAAATGGGCAGCGTGAAACTTAACGTGCAAGAAATTATCATGCGATGAATTTTCCGTTTTCTCAACTAGGGTTTGATTTTTCTCCCAAAATAAAAATCCAAATGAAGTGAAATTTTCCATATATGTTCTCCATAATATCATGAACGTACAACATAAATTTCATGAATTAATATGAAGAATGTCAAAAGTTGCCATTAGCGGCATTCAAGCTTTGCAAGTAAACTGGAATTTATGCATCTCTATCATTTTGAAATATTTCCAGCATGTGTTTAAATAAGAAAACAACCTACTTAGGCTCTAATACCAATGTCAAATATGATTTCATGCTTTTAACTGAATTTAAGTTGTGAAACTTACTTGAAAATTCCAAAAACGAGGTTGAATTACTTGCCTATTGATTGCTTGCCTCCAACACCGCCTTGTACCCGCTTATTGGTCAAAACTTGATCGCCAAGGAAGAAGTTTGTTGTTCACAATCCAAAAATCTAATTTGAGATGTAATTTTCCCAAAAATCAAGCCTCCACCCACATCCAATTTTTACACCTTGAAAGAACTTGAATTTTGAATTTCTTGTAGTTGGTTGTTGGTGGAGTGGGTGTATATGGGAAGTTATGGATTAAGGGAGGTTAATTTTCAATTTCATTTTCAACTCCTCTCTCCAATAATCATTTTCATGCAAATTGGGTTGGATCGGGTCAACCCACATGGGCGACCCATTTTCTTCCAACGCTGTCCTTGGTAGATTTCTAGATGGCCAAGGGGCTGATTTGTGGGCTTGCAAGAATTCCGGCAAGAATTGCCAAATGGAACAACGGTACGTTAAAAAAGAACGGATTTTTATCATTTGAAACGCTACTTATTGCATGTTAAAACAAAAAATATGTACGCAGTTCCACATTAATTCCACTTATATTCTAGTGTACTTTTAGATTTTATATTCAATAAATAGACTCTGGCCTTCTACAATTCCAACAACATCATGATCAATGGATTATCTTCAATAAACAGCAAGAAGTTCCACATTCTGGTTTATCGATGCCAAAAGGCCGAGTTGGCTAAAATGAAGGTTTCGGCAGCAGGTAATGGCCAAACACTGACGGAATTCACATGGAAAAATCAATAGGAGTCACACTTACAAACTCTAAAATTGGCACCGGAGATGATTGTGTGTCTATAGGCCCTGGAACCTCCAACTAGTGGATCGAGAACGTCTCCTGCGACCATGGCCATGGGATCAGGTAATAAAGAAAAGTATACTAATTTTTTATTAATCCAACAATGAATATTATAATTATATAATATGCATCCCAATGATTCATTTGTAAGTTTTATACAACATGTCCAATTAATTTAGGTTGTAAACACTTTTAATATGTTTAATGTATTTATTTTGGCAATATCCATTATTTATTTGAATTATTATTTTAATAAATTATATTACATAATAGAGTCTGCATATTTAAGTTTTAGTAATTTTTTAATCACAAAAGAGTTGTGATCGTGAGATAAAAATTATAAAATGATTGAATCTTAAATTTTCTGTGGTTTTAAGTAATAACGAGATACGAATATTGTTATTACGAATAGACCATTATGTGTGGCATTTCTTACTTGTGAAGTAAGTAGCTAATATCATATAGTGACACTTAAATGAACACGTGAATGTTTTACTATTGAACAAAACATTGAAGGCCTCCTGGAGAGATTCCACATAGATAACTATCTGGATATCAGTAGTTAATATTTAAAGTTCAGTAGTGGAATATGTCCTTCAACTTGAAGTCGTCATAATATCTTATATGAGACAAGTCATACTTTGGTGATATTAGATGTTATCTGTAAAGGGTCACTAATAAGGCATTGTTCGGATATGTTAAGAATCATATGAAAATTGTGATTGATCAATTGATGATTCATCACTCTTAGATAGTTAGAGATTATGATCTACATTTCGTTCAGTTAAATTGATAACAAAATCCTTGGCCAAGGTGTAATCATAAGCCGAAAAGGAGTTTCAACTTACATTAACTTAATAATGGAATGTAAGATATGATCGATAAATGAGATTGAAACATATCCATATCTCGTAATCGATCAGATCATATTAACAAGAGGATTATAGTTTCACGATAGATAGACGAGTTTGGTTTTGTCGTACGACTCATACCACGTGACATTTCACATCACATGTATCGCCTTGACACATTGCTAGATGTCAATATGAAATGATGGGTGTGAATTGGAGATAAACTAAAAGCAGTGTTTTAATTTATCGATTTTGATTAAATCAGAATAATAATCATGTCATTAGGTATCATAATCGAGAACCTAATGGGTCACATATAAAAGGAGAGCTAGAAGAATGAGATTCTCCAATTAATTAATCGACGAGAGTTGGACAATTAATTAATTGAGTTAATTGTTAATAGGCTCGAATTGATTAATTGGATTAATAAATTCATGGACCAAATTTAATTATTCGAATTAATTAAATATTGAACCGGGTTAAGTTCAAGAGACAGCCCAAGCCCACTTGAACTTATATTAATAGGCTGCTAGGGTATAAAAACTCAATAGAGAATACAATTCATATTCTTGCTAGATCAAGAAAATAAAAATCGTAGTTATCTCAATCTTGTTCCCTATGTAAATTTTTATTGGAGGCCGAACGATTGGATAGCTATGAATTGGAGATCAGAAGTGTTCTTTAACGAATCATCAAAGATATAATTCTTTATCACAATTTCTCTCTAAGCGTAAGGATGATCCTTGGTGGGAATTAAAATCTGTTTGATTTTTCGCTGTGCATGATTAAGTAAATTCTTGATAGTGGTATCAAAGCCTACTTTGTATTTGCAGAAAACAATTTTGCATTTTGTAACAATCAATTCATATTTTTCTTAAATCTAGCAATTTAGAAATTTTGGGTCTAAAACTTGCAACTGGAGGAGGCAGTAGCCACTACAGGCCAGGGTGGCAGACTGTAACAATGCACACTACCATGTGCAAAGACAGCCAGCGACAGCGCGTTGACAACGTGGTGTAACGCATGACATTGCGCTACCATGCACTGCTACATCGGCAACGAATGCCACTACATATTACAACGACGATTGCAAGAGTCGAGGCTGCATTTGGCAACTTCAAGCAGCCCTTGCGTTACTCCTAGCAGCAGCGCTTCATTGCTGTTGGGTGGTGCATGTTGTCATTGTCAGGTGTTGCCACCGACTATCGTAGTCGCCACGAAAGAATTTTAGGGTTTTTTGGATTTTTTGGGTGATTTAAGGCCGAGCCTTTGTTGCAATTTGAGAAATTGTAGGCACCCTACTTGCAATAAGTATTAAGGTCAGTTTGCAAATTTTAATGGAGGGTCTATTTAATAATTTTATACTTGGGGTCATATTGTAATTTTCAAAAGAGTTTTGAATATTAATTTTAAAGACTTTTTAAACTTAATTTTCTAAAGGGTTTTGATCTAAAATTTAAATAATTGACCTATTTAAAATTTTATTTAAAATTGACGACTCCCAGTATTTTAGTTGAAATAGGATTTTAACTTCAATATTAAACTTTAACCCTAAATTGTATTTTATTTCATTTAAGAGTTTTATCCTAAATTAAAATGTTAATTCAATTATAATTAAAGTTAGACTTAATTTGATTATTAATTAAAATTTGATTTTATTTAAATTGTCCCTCCCTGAAATTTTAAGGAATTAGAGTTGCACATTAATTTGACATTTAATTAGAATTTTATCTTAATTAAATTGTTACGTCCTACAATTGTGGAATTAGAGTTGGACTCTAATTTGGTATTTAATTTAAATTTGATTTTAATTAAATTGACTCGCTGATTAATTTAATTGATTAATTAATTATTTAATTATTTCCAACCCATTTATCTAAATGTGTTTAGATGACTATTATTGCTAGATTCTCAAAATATCTTTACATATAATATTAGATTTTATATTGGAATGCATTTATTTGATAAATGCTGATTTAGTGAATGATTATGGATTCAACTATGTGGATGTGTTGAACGGTTAATTTTATTCATGTTGTTTCATGGGCCTACGAGATCTAAATTTTTTTTGGACCCGCAAGTCCATTACTATTGTTTTTATTGTGGGCCTGAGCAACCAATTTCATTTAGATCTGCATGTCAACTAGTATAAGATACAGTCTGTAGTTAGACTAATTGAATATGCAATAAAAGGAGGAAACCATGGAGATGGTGAATTGATACTAATTCAATGCAATACCTAGTAGAAATTGACCAATTAGTCTTCCTTTCGACTCGGGAATGCTTAATAGAATTAGTCCATAATCATCTACGCTATTATCGATATTAAGTTAGACTTATTATTTGCTTTCCATCATTATAATGAAAAACAAAAGTCCAAAATCGATCTCAACTTGTTGAGTACACTTAAGGCTGATCTATTAAGAATATGTTTGGTACTATAAAATATTTGATATTTTTGAATGATGGGTTTGACTAAACTAAAATTTATCTTTTTGTTGAGTGCACTTAAGGAGATAAATTTTAGAAAAATGTTAGCTGACACATAAGTTGTGTGAAGATAAAAAGTTGTCAGCTTAATGATTTGAGAGTTGTATGGAGATATATTGATAATAGTATCTACGTAAAAGTTTAATCAAGGTTTGTTGAGTGCATTCGACGTCTTAATATAAAAAATGGGACCCCAGCTCACTAGGAATCAAGTATGGATTCTATTAATTTATGTGTGAGGGTCATGATTTATCTTAAACAGTGTGAGCATATTTAATTTAATTAAAATCCATATTAAAGTTATGCAATGCATTTTAATACATATTAATTCTTTACTTTTCATCATCTACAGTTTTTGAATTATAAGTAATCATATGAATTTGAGAGGCATACTAGATGCCTATAGCTATCTGAGACAAATTTTCTCGATTGACGTGACAATTTGAAAATTGTTCTCAAGTATGAGAAAATTGGTTATATCTTTTAGTAGCCTTTTCCAAAGGTACCTACTAAGAACTCGACTAAGAAAGAGGTGGCTGCTTACAATAAATACTCTAATGAGATAATACTGCAGCATGTGTGATACTTGTAGCTATGTCACCTAAATTGTAAAAGCAACAAGAGGGTATGGTGTTTACACTATGATTTTTCCACATAGAGTTGTGTGATGAACAATTATGTGTGGAAAGATATGAGATTTTCAAGCAACCATACTTGTGTAAAATGGCAGACGATCTTTAGTCAGTGCTCATGTGCTGAGGATGATTGGCTTTATTGAGAAGTTGGCTTAATTGGGTTCAATAATGGACGATGAACTAAGTATTAACTTGGTTATGCAACCTCTGCCAAAGAGTTATTCATAGTTCAACATAAATAAGCTCGAGCGCACACTCTTTGAGTTGCTGATTCTACTTAAGACTATTGAGCCCAATGTCAAAGTTGGTAGTGGGCATATCTTAGCCATTTAATCCTCCAAGGGCACTAAGAGCAATCTAAAGAAAATTTCAAGAAAACATCCAAGAAAGCTAAGAGCAATAAAAAAACAGTTAAAACAAACAAGGACAATACCAAGTCTGATAACCAGTGCTATCACTACGGAGAGAAAGATTATTGGAAAAGGAACTGTAACGCTTACCTCGCAAGCTTGAAAGGGAAAAGTCTTCTGAATCTTTGTCTTTAGGTATACTTGTTATCGAGGTTAATATGTCTACTTCATTAGATTCTTGGGTATTAAATATCGGATGTGGATCTCATATTTGTATAAATATGCAGGGACTAAATAAAATTAGACCATTGCAGAGGATGGAAGTTAACCCGAGTATGGAAAATGGAGTAAGAGTTGTTGCATTAGCCGTAAGAACATACTTCTTGCAATTGCCTTCGGGCTTAGTATTAGAACTCGAAAATTGCTATTTGTTCCTCTATTACTAAAACCATTATTTCTATTTCATATTTGAGCATGAGTGGTTTTTCAATTAATGTTAAAAACAATCCTTGTTCATTTTATCAAGATGAGATCTTTTATTGTTGTAGTGTATTGCAAAATTGCATTTATATTCTTGATACTGAGTCGTCTATTATGAGTATAGAAAATAAAAGGCATAAAAGTGATAATCTAAGTAATACCTATCTTTGGCATTGCAGACTAGATCATATAAACGAGAAACACATTTTTAAGTTACATAGAGATGGATATTTGGGGTAAATTGATATTGAATCATTTGAAAAATGCGTATCATGCTTATTAGGCAGGATAACTAAATTTTCTTTTACTGGAAAAAGAGAAAGAGCTATATACTTATTGGGCCTAATACGTACTGATGTATGTGAACCCATAGGATGGTTTCTTTTACTTCATCATATTTACTGATGATCATACGATTATGTAGATCTGATGAAGTTCAAGCATGAAGCACTTGAAAAGTTCAAGGAATCCAAGATTGAAGTAAAGAAACAAACATGTACAGGTATTCTCACCCTAATATCATATCGATGTAGAGAATGTCTAAAAGGAAAATTTTTAGGTGCTAGTTGAATTTTATATTATTGACTTTTTGTTGTCTAGCAAGTTATAGCTATTTTGCTTGTAATTTCGAATTAGTAGAATAAAATGAGATTATCTAAAGGAGAGTGAGATTCTCTCGCAGTAGACTCGGACACGTACACAATAATATAATTGTGTATTTGAAAGGAGGAACCGCACAATATTAGATATGGTGCGATCAATGATGAGCCATGCAAAATTTCCAAAATTATTTTAGGGTCATGTACTAATTGGCTGTGTTCTACACATAAATTGTGTCCAGTTGAAATCATTCGACAAAACTCCATATGAGTTATGGAAAGGAAGAAGACCAACTTATCTCATATAAAAATTAAGGACTGTGATGCTTATGTAAAATACACTAAATCAAATAAACTTGAGACTAAATCCAATATATATATTTTTGTAGGATATCCAAAGGTGATAATTGGATATCAATTCTATAATCCTGTTGAGAAGAAAGCGTTCATCTCAAGACATGTCAAATTCCAAAAGAATGAGCTGATTCTAGAAGAGAGTAAGGGGAACAAATTAGAACTTGAAGAAGTTCATGAATCCACAGATATTGTTGGCAAACTCTTGATTAGGATATAGAGGCTACCGAGAACACTCCAGCAATCAAGTAAGATTATTTGACCTCCTAAAAGGTACAAATTCACAACTACTAGTCAAGTATTATTAATCGAGAATGATGAACTTACTAATTACGCAGAAGTAAAGTCAAGTGTTGACTCAAAGATATGGCAAGAGGCCATGGAATTCAAAATGAACTTAATGTATGAAAACAAGGTTTGGACCTTGTCGACCCTACTGATGGAATAAAATGTATAGGTTGTAAATGGGTTTACAAGAAAAAGGTTGACGTGGATGGGAACATCCATACATACATACAAAGTAAGGTTACTAGTAAAATGTTACAAAAAAAGTTAAGGTATTCACTTTGATGAAACTTTTTACTTATAACCATGCTGAAATCCATTCAAATTTTGCTTGCAAATAGTTGTATATCATGATTATGAGATATGACAAATGGGTGACAAAATCGCTTTCCTTAACGAAAACTTACAAGAGAAAGTGTACATGACGCAACCCGAAGGTTTTGAATCCAAAGAAGCCAACAAGGTATGGAAGCTTGATCGATCCATTTATGGACTAAAGCAAGCATTTAGGAGTTGAAATCTTCAGTTTGATGAGACAATCAAAAGGTTTGATCTTATAAAAAATGGAGATATACTATGTGTTTACAAGAAAGCAAGTGAGAGTGCTGTCAAATTTCTAATATTTTATGTATATGACATATTATTAATGGAAAATGACATTCTAATGCTTTAATCAATAAAATTGTGGTCGTCAAAATATTTTTCCATGAAAGACATGGAAGAAGTAGCTTATATATTAGAAATTAAGATCTATAGAGAGATCTAAAAGATTGCTTGGCTTATCCCAATCTTCATACATAGATAAAGTCTTGAGAAGATTTAACATGGAAGAATTCAAGAGATGATTGTGTCACATGGGATTTACCTCTCAAAAGATATGTGTCTCAAAACACATGATGAGAAGAATCGTATGGATAAGATTTTTTATGCATTAGCAATACGATCTGTCATGTATGCGATGTTATTATGAGACTAGATGTTTTATTTGATCTAAGTGTTACGAGCAAGTTTCAAGCAAATCTCGGTGAGAAATATTGGATAGCAATTAAGTACATTCTCAAGTACTTAAAAAGGAATAAATATGTACTCTTGATATATGGAGGAAATGATCTAAGGGTTCATGGATATATTGATACTAGCTTCTAGTCTGACAAAGATGATTTCGAATCTTAATCTGGATATAAGTTTACTCTCAACAATGGAGCGAGTCGATAAAAAAGTTCCATACAGAAAAAACCACTGATTGAGCAATTGAAGTCGAATACATTACTACTTTTGAAGCAGCGAAGGAAGTTGTCTAAGTATTATACCCTAAGTCCAATGGATTTAGGTTGTAAATATTTTTAATATATTTAATGCATTTATTTTGACAATATTTATTATTTATTTGAATTGCTATTCTAATAAATTATATAAAATAATAGAGTCTTTAGATTTAAGTTTTAGTGATTTATTAATCATAATGAGTTGTGATTATGAGATACATATCACAATATGACTGAATCTTAAATCATTTGTGGTAGTAAGTAATAACAAGATACTTATATCGTTATTATAGATATATCATCACATGTGACATTTCTTAATTGTGAAGTAAGTAGTTTTATCACAAGTTAAAGTGTAGTGATATTTAAATGAATATGTGAATATTTTATTATAAAACAAAACATTGGAGACCCGTTGGAGAGATTCCACATGGATAACTATTTAAATGTCAGTGGTTAATTTCTAACGTTTGATAATGGAATTGATCTTTTGACTTGAAGTCACCATAGTGCCTTATATGAGGCAGTCATATTTTGGTGATGTTGGATGTTAATCCGCAAATGGTCGCTAATAAGACATCATTCATGTATGTCAAAAATCATATGAAGGTTTTGAATGATCAATTCATGATTCACCACTCTTAGATAGTAAGAGATTATGATCTATATTTCATTCAGTTAATTTGATAACAAAATCTTTGACCAAGGTGTAATCATAAGTCGAAATGAGTTTTCGAATTACATTGATTCGATAGTGGAATGAAAGATATTATCGATAATTGAGATTGACAAATATCTATATCTCGTAATTGATCAAATCATATTGACAAAAATATTATAGTTTTATGGTAAACAAACGAGTTTGATTTTGTCTAACCATGTGACTTTTTTTGCCACATGTATTTCCTTGACACGTTGTTGGCTGTCAATCTAGGATGTAAATTGATGATAAATTGAAATGGATGTTTTATGTTTTAATTTATTCATTTTGATTATATCAAAATAGTAATTTACGAAATTAGGTATCATTATTGGGAATCTAATGGGTCACACACAAAATGAGAACTAAAAGAATGAGATTTATCAATTAATTAATGGCAAGTGTTGAAAAATTAATTAGTTGGTAATGTTATGTGTACTTAACTATGTATTACATACCCTCACATATATGTGGTCCACACACAATAAAATATGCGTGTGCGCCTCCATGTGAGGAGTAAATGCTTGTGTGCACCTCAAGATGTACTTGTAGTATTATTCTTAATTAAGTGTGCTACTTGTTAATAATCACGAATTAATTAATTGTATTAATTGATTAAATTTAATTAACTGGATTAATTAAATATTTGACCGGGTTAAATTTAAGAGATGGGCCAAGCTCCATTGGACTTATATTAATAGACTGCTAGAATTTGGAAATTCAGTAGAATATACTATCCATATTCTTACTAGCACAAGAAAAGAAAAACCCTAATTCTTTCAATCTTGTTCTCTGTGTTGATTTTCATTAAAGGTTAGACGATTGGACAATGCAAATTGCAGATCAAAAGTGTTCTTCAAGGAATTCATCAAAGATATAATTCTTTATCATATTTTCTCTCTAAACACCAAAAAGATTTTTGGTGGGAATTAAAATCTGTTTTATTTTCCACTGTTTATGATCAAATAAATTCTCAACATCATTTGCCTGCTACATATTGCTGAGTTAGTTAATTTTTTTGAGTTTTTTGCAGCATTGGGAGTCTAGGCCGGGATTTGTAAGAACCTAGAGTGCAAAATTGATAGTTAAAACAATTACATTGACAAGAACTTAAAATGGGGTGAGGGCGAAGACATGGGCCAAGCCAAGCAATGGATTTGTTAAATATGTTCTTTTCCAGCATGTTGTCATGGTTAAAGTTGAAAATCAAATAATTATTGTCCAAAACTACTGCCCCGACTACAAAACTTCCCTGATTAGGTAATTATCGTAGCATTATAAAATATATTGTTACTCTTTGCTATTGGGATAAATCCAATCCTTTTGCCAATTCCTATCCTCGCTTGTGGAATGACATGGGAACTCGTTCACCAAAAATTTCAATGAATTTGTACAATTAACTTGCAAGTTAATTCTGAAAAGGGGTCTTAATTTTTCTTTTTTCTTTGTAAGGTTTCAGGTGTAAAGATTAATAATATAACATATCTGGACAACACATGGAAGTTCGTAAACAAAATTACGATGAAATCTGATTGTAGTAAACAATACACATGCAGTGATATTATATTGGGATCATATGAAGGTTGTAAATGATCAATAAAAAATTTGTCACTTTTAGATAATAAGAGATTATGGTCAACATTTTATTCACTTAAGTTGAAAATGAAATTCTTGGTCAAGGTGTACTTATAAGTCGAAAAAGAGGTTTTTACTTACATTAACTTAATAGTGGAATGAAATATATGATTGATAATTGAGATTGACATATATCCATATCTTGTAATTAATCGGATCATATTGACGAAAAGATTATACAATTCCTACCCTCGCTTGTGGAATGACATGGGAACTCGTTCACAAAAAATTCAATGAATTTGTACAATTAACTTGCAAATTAATACTGAATTGGGGCCTTAATTTTATTTTTTATTTTTTTCTTTTTTCATGTTTCAGTTGTGAAGATTAGTGATATAACACATCTAGACATACATGAAGCTCGTCAACAGAAATCGCAATGAAATTTGATTGTAGTAAACAATATCCGTGCAGTGAAATTACTGTTGGAATTTTGCATGGAAAATTGGTTGTGACCAATTTTACATGATTATTTAAATGGAATTCTTAATTTGGTGAATGAGAAATTAAGTCAAATGTAAGCCTCTTAATACTTGAAATTGTTGAAAAATTGTATAGAATATTGTGAAATAATCTAGAAAAGAGTTGGATGAAAAGATGTATTGACCTTTGGCATAATCATTTTCCAATAATTATGAATTCCAACATATTTGACTCTTGGTATGTTTGTGCCTTTTGACATACCTTTCCAATTACTATATATAGACCCCATATTTTTGAATTTTATCATTCAAGAAATTCATGAAAGTCAACAGATAGTTCCAAATCATTCCATTACATGCTTACACTTTAGTTTGCATAAAACACTTGCGTCAAAGTTACGGTTATGGTAGAGAGGGAACTCCGTTCGAGTTCGTTGGTCAAAGTTATTTGGAGTGCTTCTATGGCTTAACATGGTCGTTGTATCTTGGGAGATGATTACCGAAAAACTGTTAGCACCGATGCAGGGCAAATTCATCTTAAGGACAAAGTGTTTAACACTTGCCTCGACCGATCGTATCACTCGCATCTCACCTTGATTCTTTTCGATTTCTTTCTTTGTATTTGATTTTAGAAAATTAATAACATTCTTTTGATTTCATGTAGGTTTGAAATAAAGAAAAGAAATGATTGAATCTATCGTTTCATCTTCCCAAATTCATTTCGGTAAGACGAAATTGTGTTTTGATTTCATGAACATAAATGGTATGTTTTGTGAATATAATATGCACAATATCGGTGTTATTTTCCAACAATCTTAAGATGAATTTTGGTGCTTGTTATGCATTTTATGTTCTATTAGAATCTGTCGAACATACTGCCATTTTATATTCCATTTAGAATCTGCCAAACATATTGTTCAATTGAGAGAACGTGTTTATTTTATATGTTTAAATTGGGTTATGTCCAAAACTGATTATTCTGCAGTCTATTTGCCATATTAAAGTCTCTGCATGAATTATATATAATGTATTATGTTTATAAAGTCTCTGCATGAATTACAATTGAGTTTTGTGCACTCATGTTGATGTTGATGGTATATGTAATATATTATAATGTTTATTCCAAATAATTTCATTTGTCAAAACTGTAAACATTAGTAGTTCATTTGCCGATTTTATTTACAAAAATGCTAGCGCCTTTAAATCCAAAGGGTTTGTCCATATTAAAAGATTAATGGCATTATATGCTACATGATTTTATTGGAATATTTCCTTTCATTAATCCATAAATCAATTTGAGTTTGGACGTTACAAACATGAACAGTCAAACAAGTGCATATATTAAATGGTGACTTTCTCATGCAATTGTGGTGGAGAACAGGATCTACTCGGTATGGCGACTGCTTGATTCATGTAAAGTATCATTTCCAGAATTTTGCATTGGCATGGATATGAGTAAAATCGAAGTGTGAAAATTGGGGACTGTCATGGAATTTCCATATTATCTTTATGTTTCTAACCGAAAAATAGGAAATGAATGATTATGAATTAATTTGGAAGGGACTCCAACTTATTGCATGGAATAAGGATTCACTAAATATATATTTAATGCAATTCATGTTGGAGATTAAATTCTGACCATTAGTATTGAAATTATGGAATACGTTTTGATGTCTCATTGAATATTCTGCAACTGCCATGGGAGGAAATGTTTGGGATAATGTGACTCTTCAATTTTAAATGCAAAAGAAAATGAAAACGGTAGACTTATGCATGTGCCCGTTTGGTCTTTGAGTCCATTGCATATTTGATATTAATAATTTCAAATTATGAATTGATTATTTATGAATGGACATTGTGGGTCCATTTCATATTTTGCAAGTTGAAAATTTGAAGTTAAAAATCATGAACGAGCATGTAGTTTCATGATTTTGACGTATAGAATTTATTTGTCAATACAATGGCCTGCGCCTTGTTTGAAATAATTATACAAATATGCATGGAGGAAATCTATGTTCCTTCGGTTGGATAAGCAACTTTGTTGGGTGTCTATATGATAATCATGGAAAGCGAATATGGAATGTGAGATTATAGTGTCATTTGTATAAATATAAATTCCAAATAGTGAATTCATTTGGTGAATCCATACAAGGATTTGGATTTTGGATAGACTTTTTGGTCTGTATATGCAAATCTGACATATACTGTAAGTTGCATATAAGCTGAATATATATGGTATGCTGGTGCAAATATGGTATGTTGTTGCAAATACGGTAATTTGTTACAAATACATTATGCTGGTGCAAATATGGTATGCTAGTGCAAATACGGTATGCTGTTGCAATTATGGTAAACTGCATATACGGTATATTGCAAATACGGTAAGTCGCATTTATAGTAAGTTGTATATACGATGAGCAGCATATACAGTAAGCGATATATACGGTAAGTTACAGTACAGTATGAAGTTGTAAATTTGGTATATGCCCATGGATTTTGGTTTGAAAATTATACAAACCTTGATTAATGATGATAGCCTCAATCAATTCTATGAAATTAAATGAGATGACTTGTGCAAAATTATAGTTGCATAAGAGTGACAAAATGTGGTTCTGTCATAATCATTTTAAAGTGAAAATTGCTTGCCCAATTATTGAGATATGAAAATATTTTATAGAGCACAAATGATGTCTATAGTTAGCGGTGGTGCTGGATATCCTTAAAAACAATGATTGTGAAATAATATTCATTTGTAAAGGATAAAAACAATGTTATGCAAAAATTGTGAAGAATATTATGAAATATTCTAGGATTAATTCCAAGAGATATGTCCTTTTGTAAGGTTGTGACTTTGAAAGCACAACTTGTCAATCTATGGTTGATTTATTCTTTCAAATGTGAACATGGAAAATAAGGTGAGTATATGCCTTATTATTTGACCTGAATAATATTATTTGTGAAATATCACATATGTTAAAGTTGCACATGTCTGAAAATGCTTAGTCGTCTTCATTGTTGAATTTGACTTCAATCATGGAACCAATTAAATTGGTATATGCTTTAAAAGCGTTGTTGGTCTAGTGATGACCTTAAAAATGACCTTGATTTAATTTGGATGATCAAATTAATATGATTGATTGAAGTACAATTTCGAATGGAAAATGATTTTTCATTCACGTGAAGCAATGACCACTATTTTGAAAGTACTTAGACTTTCACCAAGCATCCGATGCGGATATTATCTAAGTGATAAATGGATTGAACTATGAAAGAGTTGATAAACTCTAAGTTCAAGAATAATCCAAAAATGTGGGAGTTATCATAAATGTTTGAGAAATTATGTGAAAAGTTCAAGTCGTATGGGTACAACCCTATTACTTGGACATATAACCCTAATTTAGGAATTGTGGGAGTAACTTAGTTTAAAGTTTCACTTTCCTATACCTCTCAAGAAAATGGAAGAGACACTATATGAGTTATAAAAATGTCATCATCCTTCCTTCCAACACTTAAAAGTGTGGGGGTATTTGGCAAAGGTTGAGATTCCTAAACCTAAACAAATAAAGATTGGTTCCAAAATGATTGATTGCATATTTATTTGATACTTCAATAATAGTCGTGTATATCGTTTCCTGGTACACAAATCGAATGTACACGAGGGTACCATAATTGAGTCAAGCAATGTGATATTCTTTGAGAATGTGTTTTCCTTGTAAAGATAAGAAAAATGTAAGTTGAATAACAAAACATATACAACTACAAATGGGTCTTCAAATGAAAAGAAACCAAGGCGTAGTAAGAGGGTTAGAACGTCCACTTTGTTTGGCCTAAATTTTCTAACATATATGGTAAAAAATGACCCAAAGACTTTTGAAGAATCAATGTCTATTTTGAAAGTACTGCATTGGAAGGAAGCTACCAATAGTGAGATAGATTCCACAATACAAATTCATACATAGGAATTAGAAGATATTCCTCCCAGAAATAAGCCTTTAGGGTATAAATGGATTAAAATCGAATGGATCCATTGACAAATATAAGGTTAAATTGGTTGTCAAAGGATATAGGCAAGAAGAAGGATTTCTTTACCTACTCACCCATGACTAGAATTACTTCGATAAGGTTACTAATTGCAATTGCAGCAATACATAACCTTGAGATTTACCAAATGGATGTGAAAACGAGATTCCTAAACGGTGAATTAGAAGAAGAGATAAACCTAGAGCAACCTGAAGGTGTCTCCAAGTGAAAGGCATAAAATTTGTAAACTTGTTGAGTTCTTATATGGATTGAAACAAGCTCCTAAGCAATGACACCAAAATTTTGACAAAATGATGTTGTCAAATGAGTTCAAAATAAATGAATGTACAAGTGTGCATACGTGAAAGAATACACCAGATGTCTACGTGATTGTGTATCTATATGTAGACGATATGTTGATCATGGGCAATTATCACGAAGTGGTGTTAAACGCCAAGAAAATGCTTACGAAGCATTACGACATGAAAGAAATGAGTGTGACATATGTATTACTAGAGATAAAAATCTCTAGAACATCGAAAGGAATTGTACTTTTCCAATCTCATTATGTTGAGAAAATATTTAAAAAGTTTGAAGTATTAGAGGAAAGTTCGGCAAAAACCCTATTAACACAAGTCTACACTTGGTCAAAATAAGGATGGAAACGTGTCACAACTAACAAGGGTCCTTAGGTATTTGAAATATACCATGACCAATGGATTACATTTCACAAGATATCCTATGGTATTGGAAGGATATTGTGATGTTATGGTATACACTAAGTCTATGGATGAAAAGGGATAAAAGTCCTAAAGTAGATGAAATGGGATGAAAGCGGATCATGACGGTTATTTGGATATACAATAACAATTGGAATATTAGAGAATATTCATAAAGTTCAAATGCATTGCAATGCTTTAATGATGAGATTGAATACCCATGTATGAAATCCACTAGTAAATATGATAGACTAGTGTAATGTTTTGATAGAAATGCTCCAATCATGTTTGGAAATTGATGAGGCTTTAGATAAGGCTAATGAGAAACATGTATCTTCATAAGAGGATTTCAATGGTGACAATGTGTATCTATCAAATGAATCGATCGTTGGCTAGTTAAATTTGATAAGATACTAAGTTACATGTAATGGTAAGTCTAGATGACATAGTACCATAAGCAGTTGATCTTAATGGTGTAAACTTGTGGATCCATTTATATATGTTTACCAAGAGATCAAGTATACTGCATATAGAAAGGAATGAGATTAAGTCCACTGAGTAAGAGTCCTTATGATGGTAACCACTGGAGATCACAAGATCTTGGTTCAAAGGGACAACTAAATTATGAGGATTTCATAAAGCACTTAGGAAACTAATTTTCTAACTCAGTCCGATGATACTAAAGTGCTTTCTGCAGAGTGGTTGGAGGTTAAAATAAATTTTTAATGATTTCTATATCTTGATTAAGTCAAGTAGAGTGGGGTAGAATACCTTTAATAGGAGATTACCTATGTAAGTGTAAAGTGGGGCCGCTTCAATGAGAATTATTTAAGGCTGGAATTCTCTAAATACTTACATAACCAAGATGGGTTTAGGGCCAAAATGAATCAAGTCATGAGAACCATGAACAGTTTATGGAAGACATTGTGTGAGTACTGTTGTCTTGGTTTACACTAACGACTGATGGTTCAATAACATCGGGTTCACCAATTAGCTAGTAAATTCGATGGTATTTCACTAAGGAAGGTTCAAAGCCAGAAGATACCTTACCTGATCCAGTGTTTTCCGCTCTCTCTATCAGTGTCTGCATAGACATTTGCATTAATTTTCATTCATGTGGGGGATTGTTGAAATTTTGTAGGGAAAATTGGTTGTGACCAATTTTACATGATTATTTAAGTGGAATTTTTAATTTGGTGAATAAGAAATTAAACCAAATGTAAGCCACTTAATATTTGAAATTGTTAAAAAATGTATAGAATATTGTGAAATGTTCTAGAAAAGAATTGGACAAAAAGATGTATTTTCATATGAACGGTCATGACCTTTGGTATAATCATTTTTCAATAATTATGAGTTCTAAGAGATGTGACTCTTGGTATGGTTTCCAATAATTATGAATTCCAAGAAATGTGATTCTTGGAATGGTTGTGTCTTTTGACATACCTTTCCAACTACTATATATAGATACCATATGTTTGAATTTTATCATTTAAAAAATTTATGAAAGTCAATAGATAGTTTCAAATCATTCCATTCCATGCTTACACTTTAGTTTGCATAAAACACTTGCATCAAAGTTATGATTATGGCAGAGAGAGAACTCCATTCAAGTTCCTTGGTCGAAATCATTTGGAGCGCTCCTATGGCTTAACGTGGTCGTTGTATCTTGGGAGATGATTGTCGAAAACCCGTTAGCACCGATACGGGGCAAATTCATCTTGAAGACAAAGTGTCTAATACTTGCCTCGACCGGTCGCATCACTCGCATCTCACCTCGATTCTTTATGATTCTTTTTTCGTATTTGATTTCAGAAAATTAATAACATTCTTTTGATTTCATGTAGGTTTGAAATAAAGAAAAGAAATGATTGAATCTGTCGTTTCATCTTTCCAAATTCATTTCGGTAAGACGAAATTGCATTTTGATTTCATGAACATAAATGACATGTTTTGTGAATATAATATGTACAATATTGGTGTTATTTTCCAACAATTACATTGGAAGATGTTGACTTACAACAACGAATAATGCCGACGGGAAGTCTTTTGGTTTGATTCAACAAAGTAGCTTCTTGTATAATTAGAAAATTATTTAAAGAACTCGGACTTCACTAGGAATATACATCGTATAGGTAAAATCTAGACTACCAAATTAAGACTGAGTATAGAGAGAGTGTATTTGATACAAAGATCTAAAGTTTTCATATGAGTGAAAGTGAAGAACTAAATCCTGTACTTGATATCCAATTAATCTATAAATATTAATTAGTACAAGTAAATTTGCTTTTAACGACAATAATTTTCAAGGACAAGATTTTAATATAATTAGCAATTGTCTTTGAATGATAACCTAATTAACCAATGTCATTTTGACTTTCAAGCTATTAATAAAAATAAGAATCAATGATGTAATAATGTGCTTCTGACATACGTTTTTGACGCTGGACCGCAATCTTCTGCCTATATTACGGTATATATTACGTTAATTTCTTCCAATTATTACCTTTAAAAGCAAAGTTTAATAAATCCCTGTTCATTCTGAGTATAGATTTCACAGGTGAACTAATTTTTGCTGTTGAGCGTTAATATATATAAAAGTTGATAAATAAACAATAATTTTTTGCTATTTGCACAAGAGTACTCAGAATTGTTACAGAATCCCACTTGATGCATTATCATTGATTCTAGTCAAAAATCACAAAAAAGGGCACCATACCATGTGTTGCCAACGCAATATCCGTACGGTGCCTATAAGAAGAACCCTGTACTCAGGAAATAACTCTTTGCACAACCTCTATCAGATCATGGCATTCTCTCTCACTTAAGCTGTCCTTGTACAACTCAACAAAATGGCCGAACATGAGCTTTTACATATCATGAAATTTGGGCTAACACTTTTAGCACGATCTAAACTCCCTATGGAATTTTGGGTTAATGTATTCTTATCAACTACTTTTGATTAATCGACTCCCATATATTGACAATGTCTCGGTTTATTTCAAGTTGTTCAGTATAGCACCTGATCACGCCTTTTATTCACATTTGGTTGTGCTTATTTGACCTTTCTCAAATCTTGTGTCAAAAAAATTAACCACAAGTCTTTAGAAGCTGTATATTCCTAGATACAATTCCTCCTTGGACCAAATAAATTTGATTTTTTAAGATGAAACCTCAAATCTTTAAAAGTTGTTGAAATATTGCTGAAGATCAATTCATTAGATATGTCAACATGGAAAAAATGTAAAGATTTACCATATTTTATCCCTTTTTATGTAAGATTGTTGAAGGTAGAACATAATGCATTTGGACGTATCGACTAGCTAGGTTAGTATCTCTTTAATCCACCATATTTCCATCTCCTAAATCACTTGAAGTAAGATTTGTATTTGAATATGAACGTTATGTCCAATGACCTAAAATTATGCACATATTTATCCAATGGACGTTCCTTTATTTGAGGGACTTATTCCATGTTTCAGGCACTCTTCATTTTTCCAGAGCAATGCGTGTGATTATTTTGACCTCTACATAGACTATACTGTTTATTGTTGGAAAATTGAAATAATTAGTTGGTTTGACCAACTTTTGACCAATTATTTAAGTTGGTCCCGTTAGTTGGATAAATGATTTATTTGGTCAAGTGCATTCTACTCCATGAGTAGAGTTGATATATGTATTTATTTCTCAAAACTAATTAAGGGTAAATGAGAAATTAAAGTAAAAAAATGACCATTTGAAGTTGAAATAAATTGGGAATAAAAAATTGGTGAAAAATTGAAAAGTGTCAATCCCACATAGGAAAACTAGAAGAATAGAAACCACTTTATATAATTCAAGTTAGAGACTTGGGTTTGGACCCCAAGGAGGTACCACTAGTCTTTAGAGGGGAGATGACCTAAAGATCGTCTGTTCGTCTAACCAGCATGAGCACGGGTCTGGATCCGGGTCGTGGGCTTGGCCCAGTTGGTATATATTCTTGGTAAAATAATATTTTATTAATTAAATATATTTTTATTATATTATTTATTTTTTCTTTCCCGAATTTTCTGTGCGAGACACGTGGATTCTTCTAGAAATTGGCGGTTGGTTGCAGTTTTAACTGCTTGTCCAAATGGTTTATGTTTGTTCCAAGACACGACCTTTCGCCTGTTGTGTCTTTTGGGCACAACCTTTCAACTTCTATAAATAGATCACAGATCCCCAATTTTATTCACTCCAGAAAATTTATTCTACTTCCCTTCTCCTGCAATATTGTCCTTCCTGCAGTATTCCATATATTTGCATTTCAATTCCAAATGTTATTTTCGTGCATTTTAGTCCTCCGATTCTCGAGAGATCAAATATTAGTAGGTTCGTCGGGTCTTGTAATTTGGATTGCTACTATTACAAGTCGAAGTCATTGTATCTTGGGAGACAAGTGCCAAGAGACTGTCAGCACTACTGTGGGGCATTTTCATCTTAAGGAGAAAGAGTCGAACTATTGCCTCGACCATTATTCATTCTAATTTATTGCGCTAATTTTGTAAGTCGAAATTCTGCCCGAATATTTATTCGCTATCTATTTGTGTAAATTACCGCACTACATTCTCGAAGATTTTCAACAATTTTAAGATGAAAATTTTATTTAAATGCTAATTTATATTCTAAAATTTTGTTAGATTATGATAAGTAAAAACACATTTATCGTACCCCCAAACAATGCTCACGAGAAAAAATCAGAAAAATTCACAAGAATGGATTTTAAAAGATGGCAACAGAAAATGCTGTTTTATCCCACAACTCTGAATTTGGCAAAATTCTTGAATATAGATGCTCTAACTATTGAGGAGGAAGAAATATATTCTCCAAAATGAGCAGCATTCGATGCATGGAGTCATAGTGACTTATTGTGTAGGAACTACATCCTCAATTGTTTTGACAACACACTATACAACGTATATAGTTCAGTCAAGACAGCTAAGTTATTGTGGGAATCATTGAAAAAGAAGTACAAAACGGAAGATGCCAGATTAAAGAAATTCGTTGTGGGCAAATTCCTAGATTTTAAGATGATATATTCTAAAACATTGATGAATCAAGTCCAAGAACTGCAAATCATCTTGCATGATATACATGCTGAAGGTATAAAGCTCAGTGAGTCATTTCAGGTCGCCGCTATTATTGAAAAATTACCTCTAATGTGGAAAGATTTCAAGAATTACCTGAAACATAAACGCAAGGAAATGGGACTTGAAGATCTGATTGTAAGATTAAGAATTGAGAAAGATAATCAAAATTATAAGAAGAAATCTAGAAAGCTGCGTATGGAGGCTAAAGCCAATTTGGTGGAGCCAACTAATAGCAAGAAAAGAAAACACTTAGGTAATGGCAAGCAAAAAAACAAGGCTAAGAAATTCAAAGGAGATTGTTATAACTGCAGTAAGCCTGATCACATCGCAAATGATTGCCAACATAAAAAGCAAAACAAAAAGGACCAAGTATACTTGACCGAGGAAGACAAATTGTCGAACGATGTATCTTAACAATGCTCTCAGCTGTTGTATTTGAAGTAAACATGGTGGACAATCCAAGAGAATGGTTCGTAGACACAGACACTACTTGACATGTTTGTACCGATAAGGAAATGTTTTCATCTTACATTCCTATAAATGGAAGACAATTATTTATGGGAAACTCGGCAACATCCAAAAGTGGCATGTTTGTGGGCAAGGAGTACTTAGACAATGAGCTATTCAAAATGAATGTAATGCTTCTATTTCATGATTTTGATATTAATAATATTAAATTTTCTGCTTACTTGATTGAGTCCTCTAACTTATGACATGATAGATTTATTAAATATATTTTTATTATATTATTTATTTTTTTCCCCGAATTTTCTGTCCGAGACATGTGGATTCTTCTAGAAACTGGCGGTTGGTGAAAGTTTTAACTGCTGGTCCAAATGAGTTATGTCTGTTCCAAGACACAACCTTTCGGCGGTTGTATTTTTTGGGCACAACCTTTCAACTTTTATAAATAGACTCTAGACCCCCGGTTTTATTCACTCCAGAAAATTTATTTTACTTCCATTCTCCTGTAATATTGTCCTTCCTGCAGTATTCCTATATTTGCATTTCAATCCCAAATATTATTTTCGTGCATTTTAGTCCTTCGATTCTCAAGAGATCAAATATTAGTAGGTTCGTCGGGTCTTGTAATTTGGAGTGCTACTATTACAAGTCGAGGTCGTTGTATTTTGGGAGATGAGTGCCAATAGACTGTCAGCACCAGTGCGGGGCATTTTCTTCTTAAGGAGGAACAGTCGAACTCTTGCCTCGTCCATTATTCATTATAATTTATTGCGCTAATTTTGTAAGTCGAAATTCTGCCCGAATATTTATTCACTATCTATTTATGTAAATTACCGCACAACATTCTCGAAGATTTTCAACATTTATTAATTACATTGCCTACCATTTGGCAACTACTGCCGGAATCACACTTAATAGAAAAAAATAGAATTTTCTCTTAGAGCCAATCTCAAACCCAAGTAAAAAGAGAAGAGTAGCGATAGGAAAAATATATCTTCAACCTAATGCACATTTTCGTGAGGATTTCCCTCTAATGACGCACTGCATCTGATCGTGAATGTAGGGAAAATTTAACTAGTTAATATGACGTGTTATGGTCATTAGTACTTATTGTTTATAATGACTGCAGCGGAAAAAGTTCACGTACTTCACACTGAATTTATAACAAATTAATCTATTGTTCATTCTTGACTTTTGACGAAACAGATAACAAAATGGGTTGAAAATAAAGAAGACTAGAAGAGTACTTGTAACTTAAAATGAGAAATGAGTGAATTCGGCAACATTCTCGCCGGAAATTAATCTTCAATTTGAACTATGTACAGAAAGAATGGCATATGGGTCAAATAATTAATTACCATCTTAATTTTGTCTCTATTCATCATTAGTTTGTTGTCTATTGTTATGGGGTCAAAGTTGACGATGTAAATTTTCACCTATAATGCACTAAGTTTCTTATTTAGTCAGCCACCAAATTACACTCAGATTTCTTTATGTAATGAAGGAATGCAGAACTTTATGAAAGGGACATAATTAATTTATAAACGCACACATGAATTACACGAAAATACTTCCCAACTTTTATTATCACAATAACAGAATATCCACGAAACTTGACAATGGATTACAACAATGCACTCAATGCTTTTGTGTCTCATGCCCTCAGAGTATAAAAAATTCGTATGGCTGACAACCCCAGCAATTAGGGAAATAATTCAAGCCATGGAATTTGAAATGAACTCAGTGTACGAAAACAAGGTTTGGACCTTGTCGACCCTACTGATGGAATAAAATGTATAGATTGTAAATGGGTTTACAAGAAAAGGTCGACATGGAGGGAACATCCATATAAACATACAAATCAAGGATATTAGCAAACTATTACAAACAAAGATAATGTGTTGACTTTGATGAAACTTTTTGCCTGTTGCCATGTTGAAGTCCATTTGAATTTTTCTTGCAAATAATTGTATATTATGATTATGATATATGACAAATAGATGTCAAAATCGCTTTTCCTCATGCAAATTTACGAGAGAAAGTGTACATGACGCAACCCCTAGGTTTTGAATCCAAAGAAGCCAACAAGGTATGGAAGCTCGATCGATCCATTTTTGGACTAAAGCAAGCATCTATGAGTTGGAATCTTCAGTTTGATATTTGGTTTTTTAAAAAATGAAGATGAACCGTATGTTTACAAGAAAACAAGTGAGAGCACTGTCGTAATCCTAATATTATATGTAGATGACTTATTATTAATGGAAAACGACATTTCAATGCTTCAATCGGTAAAATTGTGGTTATCAAAATATTGCTCCATGAATGACATGGAAGTAGTTATATTCTAGAAATTAAGATCTATAGAGATAGATATAAAAGATTGCTTGGCTTATCCTAGTCTTTGTACATGGATAAAATCTTGAGAAGATTTAAAATGAAAAAATTCAAGAGAGGATTGTGTCCCATGTCACATGGGATTTACCTCTCAAATATGTGTCCCAAAACACAAGATGAGAGGAATAAATAGATAAGATTTCTTATGCATCAGCAATAGGATGTGTCATGTATGCGATGCTATGTACGAGACCGGATGTTTCATATGGTCTAAGTGTTACGAGCAGGTTTCAGGCAAATCCTAATGAGAAATATTGGATAGTAGTTAAGAACATTTTCATGTACTTAAGAAGGAATAAATATGTATTCTTGATATATGGAGAAATGATCTAAGAGTTCATGAATATACTGATGAAATCTTCTAGTCTGACAAGGATGATTGCAAATCTCAATCTGGATATTTGTTTACTCTCGACAATGTAGCGGTTAGATGGAAAAGTTCCATACATGAAAAATCACTGACTCAACAACAGAGGCTGAATACATTGGTAGTTTTGAAGCAGTAAAAGAAGCTGTCATAAGTATTATGCCCTAAGTTCAGTCGATTTAGGTTGTAAACATTTTAATATGTTTAATGCATTTATTTTGGTAAGATTTATTATTTATTTGAATTGCTATTCTAATAAATTATATAAAATAATAGAGTCTATAGATTTAAGTTTGATTGATTTGTTAATCATAATGAGTTGTGATTGTGAGATACATATCACAATATGATTGAATCTTAAATCATCTATGGTAGTAAGTAATAATGAGATAATAATATTGTTATTACGGATATACCATCACGTGTGACATTTCTTACTTGTGAAGTAAGTAGTTGATATCACAACTTATAGTGTGGTGACACTAAAATAAACACATGAATATTTTATTATAGAACAAAACATCGAAAACCCGTTGGGGAAATTCTACGTGGATAACTATCTAAGTGTCAGTGGTTAATCTCTAAAGTTCGGTAATGGAATTGATCTTTTGAATTGAAGTCATCATAGTGCCTAATATGAGGCAAGTCATACTTTGGTGATGTTGGATGTTGATTTGCAAAGGATCGCTAATAGGGCATTGTTCGTGTATGTGAAGAATCATATGAAGGTTGTGAATGATCAATTCTTTATTTGTCATTCTTAGATAATAAGAAATTATGATCTAAATTTCATTTAGTTAAGTTGATTACAAAATTTTTAACCAACGTGTAATCATAAGTCGAAAACTCCTTTTCGACTTACATTGATTCGATAGTGGAATGAAAGAAATTATCGATAATTGGGATTGACAGATATCCATATCTCGTAATTGATCGGATTATATTAACAAAATTATTATAGTTTCATGGTAAAAACGAATTTGATTTTGTCATACCATGTAACTTTTTTCACCACATGTATTTTCTTGACACGTAGGTGGATGTCATTCTAGGATAATAGATGTGAATTGATGATAAATTAAAAGGGATGTTTTAATTTATCCATTTTGATTAGATCAAAATAATAATTCACGTCATTAGATATCGTGATTGGAAATCTAATTTGTCACACACAAAATGAGAACTAAAAAAATGAGATTTATCAATTAATTAATTGACAAGTGTTGGATAATTAATTAGTGGGTAATGTTACATGTACTTAAGTGTGTACATACTGGTTTATACCCCCTCACATAGTTGTGGTCCACACACAATGAAATATGCGTAGGCGCCTCCATGTGAGGAGGAGTAAACCCTTGTGTGCACCTCAAGGTGTGCGCATAGTATTATTCTTAATTAAGTGGGATACTTGTTAATAGGCATGAATTAATTAATAGATTAAATTTAATTAATTGGATTAATTAAATATTGGATCGGGTTAAATTTAAGAGCATGGCCAAGCTCACTTGGACTTATATTAATAGGTTGCTAGGACTAAAATTCCGTAGAATTTACTATTTATATTCTTGCTAGCACTAGAAAAGAAAAATCCTAATTCTAATCTTGTTTCTTGTGTGAATTTTCATTAAAAGCTAGATGATGGGACAGTTGGGATTGCAGATCAGAAGTGTTTTTCAAGGAATTTATCAAAAGTATAATTCTTTATCATAGTTTCTCTCTAAAAAAAAGAAAAAGAAAAAAAATTTGTTTTATCTTCCGCTGTTTATAATTAAGTAAATTAATAACATCATTTGCTTGCTACATATTGCTTGATAAGAATAATGGCCAGAAATTCATTTCAAGGAATTAGTTAAATCTCTTTAATTGTCTGTATTCATTGGCATCAGTTTCAATATTCTACTTTTCTCAACGGCTAGCACACCAATTTGTCTGTTCAAATTCCCAGCTTTCAATGTATAGTTAATATTTTTCACCTACCAATCTTGCTATTTTTCAATACCATATTGCTGCTACTTGCTTGTATAAATTCTAGAGATGTTATAGCCAAAAATATAGAAAGGGAAAATAAAAATTTCCAACTTATCTTTTTCTGCCCTTTGTTTTCTTTATGGTATCAGAGCCACCATGACTGAAACATTTGAGCCTAAACTAACCATTCAAAACTTCTACCAATGTGCCAGCCTTATCTCCACCAAACTCACTACTGCAAATTATTTGCTTTGGAAATCTCAGGTTCTTCCCCTAATTAAAGGTCTTGGACTGGAACATCATATTGTTGAAGATGCTGTGATTCCATCAAAACTAATTAAAGAAAATAATGACAAGGAGGTTCTAGAGTTCGTTTCTTGTACAAACAACGATGGATTGCTAATGGCTTGGCTTATGGGAATGATGACAGAAGATGTTGTAAGTATGGCAATCGAGGGAATCACCTCTCAATAGGTCTGGCTTGCTGTTGAAGAACAAATTCTTTCTGCGACTAAAGAGAAGGAATCTTGGCTTAAGGACAACCTCTACTCGATGAAGAAGGGATCTTTGTTATTAGAAGATTTCCTCAAGTGTTTCAAATGCATTTATGACAGCCTTGCAGCCATTGGAAGACCAATTTCTAATGAGGACAAAATGTTTCAAATTGCTCGTGCTCTTGGACCTAAATATGTTGACTTCAAAACTGCAATGTTGGCCAAGACACCTTTACCAAGCTTCAATCAGTTTATTCTTGCCTTATAAGGTCATGAACAAACTATTATTGCTCAAAAGGAAGAAGAAAAATCACATATTGATCATCACCAAGCTTTCTTCAGTCGAAGAAGAAGGGGTCAAAATCAACGTGGAAATCGTTTTGGATCTAAAGGAAGAGGATTTCAGTAATACAATGGAGGAAGACATAACTTCTCCCACAACCAACGTAACTTCTACAATAAACAACACTATCCAAGTTTTCAGATGCAAAATGTTGAAAACCAGAAACAAGATAATCAAACAGAGCCTGTTATTTGTCAAATATATGGTAACAAAAACCACATTGCCAAAGATTGTTGGGACATATATGACTATGTTGAGGACAACGCTACTCAAGCTCTCACTACTATGAACATCAAGGATCCAAATGATCAGAATTTTTATGCCGATACTGGAGCGACTTTGCATATGACAAAAAACCTAGGTAAATGAGAAAATATTTCTACTTACAGATGTCGTGATAAAGTATTTGTCAAAAATGGACAAGGTCTTCGTATCTCTCATGTTGGTAATATCTCCTTAAATTCTAAACATGGTCATTTGAAACTAAACAAAGTCCTTGTTGTTCCTGAATTAAGAAAAAGTCTTTTATCTATTAGTTAATTAACTTCGGATAATAGGTGTTTTGTTGAGTTTACTGACTATAATTTTGTTGTTAAGAATCAGGAAAAAATGGTTTTGGGAAAGGGCAGTAAAAGAAGTGGATTGTATACCTTGGAGGATGATTTCAAACTAGCTCTAAATGCTGTCCATGGACCGCACTTGGTACTTCTAACCTTTGGCACCAAAGACTTGGTCATCCAAGTCAAAAAATCTTATGTGTTTTAAACTCTAGCAAAAATATTAATATTTCAAGTTGGACTAAGATACCTAGTATTTTGCTTCCTGTCAACAAGGAAAAAGTTGTAAGCTAAGTTTTAGATTATCTAATGAAATTGCTTCTTTTCCTTTAGATAAAATTCATTGTGATTTGTGGGGACCTTCTCCTGTAAACTCTTCTCTAAATTTTCACTATAATGCCATTTTTATCAATGATTGTACTCGATTCTCTTGGTTATTTCCTCTTAAAAAAAATCTGATTTTTTTGAGTGTTTTTTAAAGTTCCAAAAACAAGTAAAAAATCACTTGGAAAGGAAGATTAAAATCTTTCAATGTGATGGTGGTGGTGAATTTGTTAATACAAACTTCTTAACATATCTAGAACATTGTGGCATCTCTAGACAAATTTCATGCCCTTATACTCTTGAACAAAATGGAGTGTCCGAAAGAAAACATCGACATGTTGTCGAAACAGCCCTCACTATGATGTTTCATTCTTCAATTTATTTAAAGTTTTGGGTTGTCATTTTTCTAACTGCTGTCTATTTAATCAACAGGATGCCTCTCGCGACTCTTGACATGATAAGCTCATATCAAAAGATGTTCATGCGTTCTCCTGATTAGAGTGGATTAAGGATATTTGGTTGTCAGTGTTTTCCCTACCTACGGGATTACACTAAAAGTAAATTTGATCAAAAAACTTATTCTTGCATTTTTATTGGTTATAGTCCTACACACAAAGGCTACCGTTGTTTGGATCCTAAAACAAACCGAGTTCATATTTCTAGTCATGTTATTTTTGATAAAATGGTGTTTCCTTCTGCTAACAATATTTCTTTGTCATGCATGCAGGAACCAAGCCAAATGGTGATATTTCCCAATTTTGATGAGTGGTTTCAACCAAACTTAGACTCTTCTCAAAAAGACAATAGTTCTCAACCTACAGGCCTTCCAAACTCCAACACTTTGAGCACTGTGTTGTTCTTTTTCTCTGAATTCTTCCAACACTGTTTCTCCATCACCCGTAGAAATATCACCATCTCCCACAAAATCTCAAGAAGCTGAACCAAGCACCACTTCTCTGAATTTCGATAGCACTCCAGAATCTTTAAGACAAACAAATAAAAGTTGTTCCCCTAATACTGAAAATCATCAAGATATCTCTAATCAATTGTTTATTGATCTTCCTTTTTCTTCTCATTCTCCATCCTCATTGCCAACCTCCATATCTACTCCTACTGCACAATCCAATATTTCTCATTCTCAAAATAATCATCCGATGATAACTCGTCAAAAACTTCGGGCAAATCCTACATTGAATTCTGAATTAACTTTAGTCACCACCAATTATCCTCAGACTGAATCAAAAACCCTTAAGACAACTCTCAAAAATCAATTTTGGGTTAGTGCCATGAAGGAAGAGCTTCAAGCTCTTCATTACAACCAAACTTGGACATTTGTTCCTCGTCTCGATAACACAAATGCCATTGCATCAAAATGGATTTATCGCATAAAATATAAAGATGGGAGGGTGTTGATCGTTACAAGGCCCGCTTAGTTGCAAAAGGATTTACTCAGATTCTAGGTTTAGATTTTGATGAAACATTTAGTCCAGTGATTAAACCTACAACTATTCGCCTTGGTCTTTCTATTGCCGTTAGCTCAAATTGGGAGATGAGGCAATTGGACGTAAAAAAAAATGCTTTTCTTCATGGTCACCTCAAAGAAACTATATACATGGAACAACCTCCTGGTTTCATCGATCAGAATCTGTCGTATCATGTTTGCAAACTTCATCGCTCTATCTACGGGCTTAAACAAGCACCTTGCGCTTGGTTTGATTGTTTTTCTCAATCTCTTTTTACTCTTGGATTTCAGTGCAGTAAGGCCAACTTTTCACTATTTATCTTAAAAACTAATCATGTACTTGTTATCATTCTTGTATATGTTGATGATGTGATTATTACAAGATCAAATTCTTCTACCATTCAACAAATCATTCATATGCTTAGCTCAAAATTTGCTCTTAAATATCTAGGTCGCCTCAATAATTTTTTAAGCATTGAAGTGAAGTATTTTAGTGGTGGCATTTTCTTATCGCAGACAAAATATACTAAGGATTTATTGGCAAAAGCTCAAATGCAAAACTTCTCTCCTATTGGCACTCCCATGGCTATCAAAGTGACACCAACGCGTACCGATAATAATCTTGTTAATGCCACAGAATTTAGAGCTCTAGTCGGCAGTCTCGAGTACCTCACTTTCACTCATCCAGACATCACACATGCTGTCAATCGTGTTTGTCAGTACTTTCAAACACCAACCACTGCTAATCTTCGAGATGTTAAACGTATTATTCAGTATCTCCAAGGGACTATACATCTTGGTATTTGTTATCTTGCTCAAAGTTCTCCTACCTTATATGCCTTTTTGGACTCTGATTGGGCTGGTTGTCTACTTAGTCATCGCAGCACAGCTGGATATTGTGTTTATCTAGGGGCAAACTGCATTTCATGAAGCACAAAGAAGCAAACTACTGTTGCTCGTTTTAGTGCCGAATCAGAGTATCGATCCTTAGCTTCTATTGCGGCTGAACCTACTTGGATTTCATTTTTACTTCGTGACATAGGCATCTCTCTATCATGCACTCCTTTGCTATTGTGTGATAACAAAAGTGCTCTTCAAATGAGTAAGAATCCTGTGTTTCATGCTCGTACTAAGCATATTGAACTGGACTTCCATTTTATTCGAGAAAATATTTCTCAAGGTCTTCTCTCTACACGATATGTTCCTACAACTCATCTTAAGTTAGTTAATTTTTGTGAGTTTTTTGTTGCATTGGGAGTGGATATGTGATAGCTAAAACAGTTACATTTAAAGGAACTCAAGACGGGGTGAGGGTGAAGACATGGGCCAAGCCAAGCAATGGATTTATTAAATATGTTCTTTTCCAGCATGTTGCCATGGTTAATGTTGAAAATCCAATAAGTATTGTCCAAAAGTACTGCCCCAACTACCACAACTTCCCTGATCAGGTAATTATCGTAGCATTATAAAATGTATTGTTACTCTTTGCTATTGGGATAGATCCAATCCTTTCGCCAGTTCCTATCCTTGCTTGTGGAATGACATGGAACTCGTTCACCAAAAATTTCAATGAATTTGTACAATTAACTTGCTAATTAATTTTGAAAAGGGGTCTTAATTTTATTTTATTTATTTTCTTTTTTGCTTTTTAAGATTTCAGGTGTAAAGATTAGTGATATAACATATCAGGACATACATGGTAGTTTGTCAACAGAAATTACAATGAAATTTGATTGTAGTAAACAATACCCATGCAGTGACGTTATATTAGAATTATATGAAGGTTGTGAATGATCAATAGAAAATTCATCACTCTTAATTAGTAAGAGATTATAGCGTACATTTCATTCAGTTAAGTTGATCGATAATTAAGATTGACATATACCCATATCTTGTAATTGATGGGATCATATTGACGAAAAGATTATACAATTCCTATCTTTGATAGTGGAATGACATGGGAACTCGTTCACAAAAAAATTCAATGAATTTGTACAATTAACTTGCAAATTAATTCTAAAACGGGGTCTTAATTTTTTTTTTCTTTTTCAGGTTTCAAGTGTGAAGATTAGTGATATAACATATCTAGACATACATGGAAGTTCGTCAACAGAAATTGCAATGAAATTTGATTGTACTAAACAATATGTGGGCAGTGTTATTACATTGGAAGATGTTGACTTACAACAACGAACCATCTCAGTCATCATGCATTAATTCCGTGTTTTGGCTTGATTCAACAAAGTAGCTGCTTGTATAATTAGAAAATTATTTAAAGAACTCGTACTTCGTTAGGAATATACATCATATAGGTAAAATCTAGACTACCTAATTAAGAGTTGAGTATAGAAAAAGTGTATATGATACAAGGATCTAATGTTTTCGTACGAATGAAAGTGAAAAACTTGTTAAACAATCCAAAGAAAATAAAGAAGAAAAAGGAGGAGGCTAGAGTTTTATTAATACTACATTAATTAATTGAATGCTAAAAGATGGTTTAACCAAATACAAAGAGAATATATATAGGCTAAATAAAGGAAACTAAAAAGGACTATTCTACCCTTAATAAATAATAAATAATCCTATATTTCTTAACATCTCCCCTCAAACTCAAGATGCAGCAGCTATAAGTATCGAGAGTTTGCCAACTAGAAAACGAAAGCGAGAAACAGAATGCGACTTGGTAAAAAAATCTGCAAGCTGCAAAGAAGAATAAACAAAGGGCAAAGTAATTGTGCCATGCTTGAGATGATGACGAGTAAGATGACAATCGATCTCAATATACTTAGTTCGTTGATGAAAAATCGAGTTGTGAGTAATCTGAATAGAACTTTGGTTGTCACAATACATAGGAGTGGGATGAGAAAGAAAAACTCCCATATCTGCAAGTAATCAACATAACCAAACAATCTCTTTAGTAGTAGATGCAATAGCACGATATTTTGTTTCGATGGAAGATTGAGAAACAATAGATTGTTTCTTGCTTTTCCAAGAAATAAGAGAATCACCTAAAAAGATACAGAAACTAGTAACAGACTTGCAATCTGTGGTATCACTGCCATGATTAGCATCAGAGTATGCACGCAGCTCCAAGGAGGAGGTGGATGGAAGTAACAGACTTTGAAATACTGTACCCCGAAAATATCGCAAAATGCGAAGAACAGCTGCCAATGAACTGTAGTGGGAGAAGCAACAAACTGACTAACAATATGAACAGCATATATAATATCTGGACGAATAATAGTGAGATATATCAAGCTCCCAACAATAGTACGGTATAAAGTGGGATCTGACAAAGGTAAACCGTCAGAAGAAGAATATTTCGCGTTAACCTCAATTGGAGTATCAACAATCTTATTATCAGTAAGTCTTGCCCGCTCAAGAATATCTGCAACATATTTCGACTGAAAAAGAAGATAACCTCTGGGTGAGAAGGCTACCTCAATACCCAAGAAATATCGTAGAGAACCCAAATCTTTCATTTCAAACTGTCTAGCTAACTCTATCTTCAAAACTGAAATACCATCAATATCATCACCAGTAATAATCATGTAATCAATATATAAAGATAGAATGATACGACCTGCATCAGTGCTCTTAACAAAAAGAGCAGAATCATGACTACTAGAAGAAAATTCAAGGGAAGAGATTACAACAAAAAATTTCTCAAACCAAGCACGAGGTGCTTGTTTGAGACCATACAACGCTTTCTTGAGCTTGCAAACATACCCAGAATCATGTGAAACACCAGGAGGGGATGCCATATAAACCTCTTCTTGAAGATCTCCATTCAGGAAGGTATTTTTAACATCAAGTTGAGAGATACGCCACTGACAAACTGAAGCTACTGCAATAAGAGTACGAATAGTAGTCATTTTTGCAACAGGAGCAAATGTCTCCTCATAATCCATACCATACTGGTGAGAGTATTCCTTTGCAACCAACCTAGCTTTGTATCGCTCAATTGATCTATCAGAATTAGTCTTGATCTTATACACCAAACGACAACCAACAACACTCTTACCAGAAGGTAAAGGAACCAAATCCCAAGTACCAGTCTTATGCAAAGCCGAAAGTTCCTCATCCATAGCTTGCTGCCAAAGAGGATCAAGAATTGCCTCTTTATAGGAAGAGGGCTCAGAGAGACAATGAATAGAAGCTAAAAAAGTAGAAAAGGATGAAGAATAACAAGAATAAGCAAAATCTGGTAACTTTGTAGACTTACGAATGCGTATGGATTGACGTAGAGGCGGATCCACAATCTCAGACGGAGCTTGAGGGACCATAGGAGAAGAGGACGCTTCACGTGTGCCGGAGAGTAAAGTGTCAGTACCTGCGGAATGATTAGTACGAGTTGCTTGTAAAGCAACGAGGTAGGAACATGAGAATGGACATTTGAAGTAGTAGGCTCCTGAGAGACAAACTATCAGGATTGTCAAAAAAAGGATCTATACGAATAAGATCAGATCTAGTCAGACTATGAGTTGTGGATGGAATAGAAAAGAAAGGTATATGCTCGAGAAAAACAACATGACGAGACACATAAAATTTTTGAGTTATTGGATCAAAACAACGATACCCCTTTTTACCTTTACCATAACCAAGAAAGACACAAATTGTAGATCAAGATGACAACTTGTTGCGTTCTACATGAGGACGAAGAACGAAACAAGTACAACCAAAAACTCTAAAGAGAGAATAATCAGGGGTATACCCATACAACTTTTCGAAAGGAGAAAACCTTGAATATGAGAAGATGGAATTGTATTAATCAAACTTACAGCAGTAAGAACAGCTTCATCCCAAAACACACTAGGGACAGATGCAGACAACAAGAGAGAACGAGCAGTTTCAACAATGTGCCTATATTTTCTTTCAGCAACACCATTTTGCTAAGGAGTATCTGTACACGAAGTTTGGTGAATAGTTCCATCTAAAGCAAGCAGCTTACAAAATTTATTAGAAGTGTATTCCCCACCCAAATCACACCTAAAACATTTGATAACAGCAGAATGTTGAGTTTTAACAAGAGCACGAAAGGCTAAGTATATCTCAAAAAATTCAAAATGATGTTTCATTAAATAAACCCAACAATAACGAGTGTGATCATCAATAAAAGAAACATAATATCGTGACCCTCCTTTTGTGGCAATGGGAGAAGGCCCCCATATATCAGAATGAATCAAATCAAATGGAGAAGAAGAAACAGAAATACTTCGATTAAAAGGTAAAGCTGAAAATTTTGTCAGTTTGCATCCACTACAATCAGAAATATCACAAGGGTGTAAATTTCCTAAAGCCCCTGTAGAAGCTAAAAATCTCAAACGAGACGACGAAATATGACCTAGACGAGAATGCCATAAATAAAAACTAGAAGAAGAAGGACTCAAACGAAACGAAGACAAATCAACACTAGTAGTGGCAGCAGCAACTGGCACTTTTAGTTCATCCAAAATATATAGTCCACCCTTCCTACGGCCTATTCCAATCAGCTTCTGAGATTGCAGATCCTGCACATAACAAGAAGAAAAGGAAAATGTGACTAAATTACCAGAATCACATAACTGACCAACAGAAATAAGATTTAATATGAGTTTCAGAATATGATAAACATTAGGGAGGGACAAGTGAGGTGTGACAACAGAACCAACACCTGCTAATGGCATAGGAGTGCTATCAATAGTCATGACAGCAATAGAGGATGAAGGGGACACAGAAGCAAAAGACGAAGAATCTGGAGACATATGATGTGAAGCAACATAATTCAAGACCCATACAGAATGTGACATACCTGAAGAACTATGAGGCAACTAATCTATGGAAGAAGCAGACATAGCTTGAGGCTGTAAGGAGAGAAACTTCTGAAATTGCTCAGCCAAAGTACTAGGATCAGTGATAGGACCTGATGAAGCTACTGCTGCAGTATTAGATTGTGGTGGTCTATGAGCATTAGATCGTGATTGGTTGCTAGGCTTCCAAGCTTGAGATTGCTGCTGTAATTGATTTGACTGTCTCAACTTAGGACACTGAGCCTTCCAATGACCTTTATGCTTACAGAAACTGCACTCATCAAAGGCAACCCTTGTGTAAGGCTTATTTTGATTATTAGAGGATGGCTTAGAAGACAATGCTAATACAGAAGGCTTAGAAACAGAAAGAATTCCATTTTCACCATAAGACTTAAGACGTATTTCTTCAGCCAATAACTTTCTGACAACTGAGTCAACAGAAGGAAGTGGAGAACGATGCAAAATTGAACCTCTGAGTCCTTCAAAATCACTGCGAAGTACCGTTAAAAATTGTACCAATCGTTGCTGCTCTCTATGAGTAATATAGGCAGCACATGCGTTTAATTCTGTCGATTCTGTAAGGGCCAATTGATCCCAAAAATCTGTCATAGCAGAATAAAACTGCTGAATATTCATATTATTCTGATGAAGAGCTTGTATATCATTCTCCAATTGATACTGCTTTGCAAAATTTGACTGAGTGAATAATCTTTGAAAATGATCCCAAATCTCCTTTGCTATCTCATACTTCGCCAACTCTCTACTTATGGAATGCTCCACAGAGTTGTTAATCCAAGTAATAATTTTTGAATTGTTTGATTCCCAGACATCTATCAAAGCAGCTTAACCCTCATTGGTATTCTCAGGTTTCACAGAAGTTCCACTAATGAATCTCCACATCTTTTTACCCTTAAGAAAATTTCTCATCACGTAATTCCAATACGAATAATTCTTTCCATCCAACCTCACACTCACAGACTGAAGGGAATCGTCTCTTTCAGTAGCCATAATAAAAAAAATAATAGATTGTAGAAATACCAGATTGCAAAAATACCAAAAATAATTTTGTCTCATGAAATCTGGCTCTGATACCATGTTAAACAATCCAAAGAAAATAAAGAAGAAAAAGGAGGATGCTAGGGTTTTATTGATACTACATTAATTAATTGAATGCTAAAAGATGATTTAACCTAAATACAAAGAGAATATATATAGGCTAAACAAAGAAAACTAAAAAGGACTATTCTACCATTAATAAATAATAAATAATCCTATATTTCTTAACAAAACTAAATCCTATATTTGCTGTAACCTGATATCCAATGAATCTATAAATATTAATTAGTACAAGTAAATTTGCTTTTAACGACAATAATTTTCAAGGACAAGATTTTAATATAATTAGCAATTGTCTTTGAATGATAACCTAATTAATTAATGTTATTTTGACTTTCAAGCTATTATTAAAATAAGAATCAATGATGTAATAATGTGCTTCTGACATACGTGTTTGCTGCTGGACCGCAATCTTCTGCGTATATTACGGTATATGTTACGTTAATTTCTTCCAATTATTACCTTTAAAAGCAAAGTTTAATAAATCCCTGTTAATTCTAAGTATAAGAGTTCACAGGTGAACTAATTTTTGCTGTTGAGCGTTAATATATATATAAAGTTGATAAATAAACAATAATTTATTGCTATTTGTACAAGAGTACTCAGAATTGTTATAGAATTCTACTTGGCGCAATATCATTGGTTCTAGTCAAAAATCACAAAAAAGGCACCATACCATGTGTTAACAATGCAGTATCTGTATGGTGCCTGTGAGAAAAACCTTGTACTCAAGAAATAACTCTCTGCACAACTTCTATTAGATAATGGCATTCTCTCTCACTTAAACTCTCCTTGTACAAGTCAACAAAATGGCCGAATGTGAGCTTTTACATATCATGAAATTTGGGCTAACACTTTTAACACGATCTAAACTCCCTACGGAATTTTGGGTTAATGCATTCTTAACAACTACTTTTGATTAATCGACTCCCATATATTGGCAATGTCTCGGTGTATTTCAAGATGTTTAGTATAGCACCTGATTATGCCTTTTTATTCACATTTGGTTGTGCTTATTTGACCTTTCTCAAATCTTGTGTCAAAAAAATTAACCACAAGTCTTTAGAAGTTGTATATTCCTAGATACAATTCCTCCTTGGACCAAATAAATTTGACTTTTTAAGACGAAACCTCAAATCTTTAAAAGTTGTTGAGATATTGCTGAAGATCAATTCGTTAGATATGTCAACATGGAAAAGATGTAAAGATTTACCATATTTTATCCCTTTTTATTTGAAGATAGAACGTAGTCCATTTGGACTTCTCGACTAGATAGTTTAGTATCTCTTTAATCCACCATATTTCCATCTCTTAAATCACATGAAGTAAGATTTATATTTGAATATGAAAGTTATGTCCAATGACCTAAAATTATGCACATATTTATCCAATGGACATTCCTTTATTTGAGGGACTTATTCCATGTTTCAGGCACCCTTCATTTTTCCGGAGCAATGCGTGTGATTATTTTGACCTCTACATAGACTATACTGTTTATTAATTACAGGGCCTACCATTTGGCAACTACTGCCGGAATCACACTTAATAGAAAAAAATAGAATTTTCTCTTATAGCCAATCTCAAACCCAAGTAAAAGAGAAGAGTAGCGATAGGTAAAATATATCTTCATCCTAATACACATTTTCGTGAGGATTTCCCTCTAATGATGCACTGCATCTGATCGTGAATGTAGGGAAAATTCAACAAGTTAATAAGACGTGTAATGGTCATTAGTACTTATTGTTTTGAAGGAATGCAGCGGAAAAAAGTTCACGTACTTCACACTGAATTTAAAAAAAAAAATAAAAAAAATCCATTGTTCATTATTGACTTTTATAATCAAAATTGAAAAAACATGGATTTAATAAAGTGAAATTTCAATTGTTGACGAAACAGATAACAAATTGGGTTGAAAATAAAGAAGACTGAGAGTACTTGTAACTAAAAAGGAGAAATGAGTGAATTAGGCAACATTCTCGCCGGAAATTAATTTCAATTTGAACTATGAACAGAAAGAATGGCATATGGGTCAAGTAATTAATTACCATCTTAATTTTGTCTCTATTCATCATTAGTTTGTTGTCTATTGTGATAGGGTCAAATTTTATGCTTTGAAATATTCGCCTATAATGCACTAAGTTTCTCATTCGGGCAGCCACCAAATTACACTCAGAACTTTATGAAAGTGACATAATTAATTTATAAACGCACACATGAAGTACACGAAAATACTTCCCAACTTTTATTATCACAGTAACAGAACGCCCACGAAAATTGACAATGGACCACAACAATGCGCTCTATGCTTTTGTGTCTCATGCTCCGAGCATATAACAAATTCGTATGGCTGACACCCCCAGCAATTAGGGAAAGAATTCAAAAGTTACCCACTCAAAAAACTGATTTTCCTTGTTTTCTTACTGTTATTTTGTCCAATTTTCGGTAAGGTTGGTAAGTTTGTTTTTGGTTTTGAAGTCGTCAGTCTATTATTTTTCCAACATAAACTACCTGAAAATTACCCCAACCAGACAGATAAACAACTCACCTGTATAAACAGCTTTGCACATATCTATTGCTTGACATAGAACTGGTGAAAGTAATCGCTTCAGTGAACTTTAGTCCAGTCAGCTCCAAACTTGTCCACAAGCTGATTTCCAGACCTGTATATCACAAATTTGCTAAATTAATTCTGAAGAAGGGCCTTAATTTTTTTTTTTCTTTTTTCAGGTTTCAGGTTAGTGATGTAACATACCAAGACATATATGGAAATTCGTCAACAGAAGTTGCAATGAACCGGCTCAGTCTTCATGCATTAATGCCGACGGGAAGTCTTCTGGCCTTGGTTCAACCAAATAGTTGCTTGTATAAGTAGAAAATCATTTAAAATGAGGGTAGATCCTATATGTAATTTCTACACTACAAAATTAAATATGAGCTAAAAAAAAAAAAAAAAAAAATCCACTACATTAGATACTAAAGTTATAACCAGATTTCCAATTACACTATAGATATTAGTACAAGAATGTTTGCTTTTAACGACCATAATTTTAGACGTGAAAAGGCGAGATTTTAATATAATTAGCAACTGTCTAGGATTGATAGAAAATTCAATTAATGTCATTTTGACTTGCAAGCCATTAATAAAATAAGAATAAATGACGTAATTAACGTGCTTTTCTAACATAAGTTTTTTGCCTCAATCTTCTGCCTATATTACGGTATATATTTTCATAATTGGCACACTAAGAATTGCGTGAACCAGTTTGAAGATACCTGGTTTAATTCAAATAATTACATTAAAAAGCAAAATTCAATGAATCCATATCCATTCTGAATATAAATCCCTGCTCATTCACAACTTTCGAAAAATACACTTGAGACAATAATTTATTAGAACAAGCAACTTAAATTTGTAGCGGATGCAAAATTCTTTAAAATTTGGCCATAAATATTTTGTTATAGCTTCAGCTATTAAAAATGTGACGGGTGATGCAAACTGCAACTTTCACAATTTTTTTTCATTTAAAAATTTGTATTCATTATATGGTTAGTTTTCCAATAAAATTCGTTTTTTAAAGGTTTGATATTAAATTTAGAACTTACGTAAATAGTGATAGTGACGAATTGAACATCATTATCTAAATAAAAATTCTCTCAAAATCCAAGTAGAAACCCTTTTTTTTTTTTAATTGATATTTCGTTTTAACTTCTTTTGTTTTGAACTTGAGTTATTTCTTCTTTAAGTGTTTCGATGAAATGTTTCAAGAATTTTTATAACATCTTCCATGTTTTTAATTAGTAAAATTTGTTCAAGTATTTTTCTTTATTTTCAGTCGTTGGACCTGATATGCAACAACTATGGAATGGTATTCTAACAGAGAGTGTCAATGTCCTACAAAAATAATAGTAACGTAAACAAATCGAGTAATTAATATAGAAATATTGTTAGCATTCGAGATCAAATGTGAAGAGCAAACATACAATTGGATCCCCAACGATATTAATAAAGAGGTCATTCTAAAGTGTTTTCGAAGTATGATAACTGTTCAAACTATTCAATAATCTCAATTATTGTCGTGTTTCCAAACTTGCATATTTAAGTTATGTCCCCATTAAACCAAACTTGTGGCTCCGCCTTTCATTATTTGAGCCTTGAAAACGATGATATGTTTGGATCAATATAATTTTCAAACTCAATGTCATTTCTACAACATCATATTGAGTTTGAAGAGAGATGTTGAAAATCTAAAAAGATTATTCACCATTTTACTTTCCCAATCGTGTGAAATTATTATTTTTTATAGTTTGTGTGATTATCAAATAATTATTTTTTAAGAGTTATTTATAATCATATAAATAGGATCTTATACATTGTAATAGTTAGGCAAATTTATTATACACACTATAATTTCAACACCAACCTTGAATTTCCTGTATATAATGAGGGAATTCCAATTAACCCAACTAAACATATAACTTACAGTCCGTTTGGTACGGATTAAAATCTGATTTTAATCTAAGTCAAAGTCAAACAATCAATATTAACCACATCTTTTATGAATCTCACAACTTTTCAACCACACATTTCAAGAACTTTTATCACAATCTACTAAGAAAGTCTAATTTTAATCTCCACTAAACACCCTCTTAAATATAAATTAAATATTAATAAGACATTCTGCACAGAAAGATTATATAGTTTAGATAAAATGATCTTCATTAAGCAAGGAAAAAGTGTAAAGATTTACCAAATTTTATCCCTTCTTACGTAAGATTTTTGAAGATAGGACTTAGTAGGAGCATATAATCTATGCATCGTATATATCATAGAACAATTTTAAGATTTATATTTGCATACGAAAGTTATGTCCAATGACGTGAAACTATGAAGTTGATTATACACATATTTATCCAATGCGCATTCCTTCATTTGAGGGACTCATTTCCTTGTTTCTGTGAACTCTTATCATTTTTCCTGAGCAATGCATGTGATTATTTTGACCTCTAAATAAACTATACTAATTACAGGGCCTACCATTTGCCAACGACTGCCGGAAATGGAATCACACTTCATAGAAAAACTAATGGTGAATTTGGTTTCCTGTTTTCCAGTCTTTTTTGTGTTTAGTTTTCGAAAATATCCAAAACATGTTTAGTCTGTCATTTTCGAAAATACATTTTCGTAAATAAAGAAAAATTTATAACTGAAAATTCAAGACAATTTTTTTCCATTTTGAGTGTTTTCAGTTGAAAAACTCAAAATGCGAAAAACACTCGAAACACATCTTTTTTATTTTTTTATTTTTTATTTTTTATTTTTTTTAACCTAGGAGATACTCAGCATTACTTTTAAAATAAAAAGTTGTAATTTGATACAATTTAGTGAAGTATAATAATTTTAAGACCCACAAAATATTTTTCAGTTTACATTATTGTTTGTTTTTGCGCTGATCAAAATTTGAAAGAACTATCATTATTTCCTTTTTTACTGTCCAAGTGAAAGCAAAATACATCAAGAATGATGAAGGAAAGACTATCTATTTTCTTTACAACGATTTCTATTTTTGGTCTATAAATTTATTATTTATTATTTTATTTTTGTAGTAAGAAAAAATAGTAAATTCACCAAGTTAAAAATATATATTATCTGGTAATATATTAGCATAAAATTATTATGTTTGACTAAATAATCAAATTAATTGAATAAATTAAATGAAACAATTTTTAAAAATTTTAAACCAAACGCACTTTCTAGTTTTTTATTTTGAGAAATCGTTTTTCAAAATAACAAACCAAACATGTTTTCTGTAATTCTAAAATAGTCTCTCAAAACAGAAAACTAAAAATGGATTCAAAACTGAAAATTGAAAACACAATCACAAACCGTTGCACCCTAAATTTTCTATTACAGCCACCCAAGTAAAAATATATGTTCTGCTATAAATCTTCATACACACTTTCGTGAGGCTTTCCCTGTGATGATGCGTTGCATCAGATCGTGACTATAGTGAAAATTAAGCAAGTTAATAAGCTACGTTCGGGCTCCAATATCTTTCAAAAAATATATTATTTCAAAATTTATTTTCAACTACACATTTTCCTATAAAATAATATTACATGTAAATTCAAAACTTTTTTCTTTTAACTATGCATTCTCCAAAAATTTACTATTCCAAAGAAGGGGAAAAAAAAGGATGTTTTAATGGAGCTCAAATAGGGGCTAAGATGTGTTATGGTCATAAGTCGTAATTGCTTTGAAGGAAAAAGTTCTTGTACTTCACACTGAACTTTTTAAGAATAAAATATCTATTGTTTCATTGTATTGATTTTTTTATTTAGAATTGAAAATCATGGATCTCATAAAGTGAAAATTCAACTATTGATGAAACGGATAACAAAATCGGCTGAAAATAAAAAAAAAGACAGTATTTGAAATTCAAATGAGAAATGAGTAAATTAGGCAACATTCTCGCCGTAAATTAATCTTCAACTTTACTATTAGCAGAAAGGATCAATTAATGAAATTTTATTTCTATTCATTATTAGTTCGCTGGCTATCCATTCCTATATATTTTTAGTGGGAAATGCTATTTGTATATAATGTGGTATCCACCTCCTCACATGGAGAGGGACATACTTCGAATAAATTATATTTTATTGGAAGTGGGTCCCCTCCATATGAGAGGGATAAACACCATTATGGACATCCTGATATACGTGTAGCATTACTCATTTCTCGTACCCTATATGTTACATAAATCTATTTAACCAGGTAATTTTGATGTAATTTAAGAAGTGTTTATTAAGGACTCTAATTATAATGTGTTAGTTAAAGCAGCACCAAAGCTCGTTCTGGATAATATTCCCTCAATTAAAAATCAATGTGGGGGCAGGATTTGACACATCTCCTACTACACCTATAGATGATAATTTGGACTATAAGGAAAGAACGCCCTACCTCAAAACTTGAATCGAGATAAAAATGAAAATTTAGGAGGTACTTCTTTCCTTATAAAGAATAAAATTAGACTATTTTGAAATTGTGTAATTAAGAACATAACATAGAACTTCAATGTTATTATTAAAGTAGATGTCTCGATAAAAAAACTATTAAAAGTATGTCCCACTTTACGGAGGAAAAACACTTAGTTCAAAAATATAATATTCATTATTTTGGTCAGTTTAATTTATTTTTGAACTCTGGACTAAATTGAAGCAAGAAATTTGAGTTGTAACTAATATTTTTGAACAAATGGATATTGGTTTAATTTCTCAACTAAAATAATGATTTAGTTGTTGGAAGGAGTCCAATATACGAATTTCTTGAAACTTGTCACCATACCTAACAATTCTGACGATGATGCAAATAACAACATGCACAATATCTTTTTTCCGTTAAAAAATTGTATTCAATACTGGTTTGTGTAGTGATGAAATTCATTCTTCGTTCAAAAATTAAATATATACACAACGAATAATGGCAAGAGGATTTTAAGTCAAAATTTTACTTTTTACTTATTTATTTATTATGACGTGTTAACTAAGTCAACCTTTAAATTTTGTTGAGACTTGTGACGTCTCATTCTAATTCAAATATTAAGTACGCTTTCATAAATATGTACTTAATGTCCATAAAATTTTCTTTAGAATTTAATACTGAATTACAGAGATATATAAAAGTAGAGTTTCAGCAATTAAATTTATTTATTTATTTATATATTATTATTATTATTATTATTTTGATAAACGAAAATTTGATGCAATCTGTGTATCCCTTTTGTCATCCCACACCGGTCAATATTGCTGTCAAATTATAGTTTTAAGTTTGGCGATTTTATATTTAAGGATTTGTTGTGCATTCAATTTAAAATAGACACGAGAATTTTGAATATTTTAGTTTTTAGAGCATTGTGGCTGTGTTGGTCAACCATTGTGGCTGTGAGTTTTTAAGGCCACAAATTTTATTGTACACACACAGCCACAACAGTTTTTAAGGATTGAATAAAATTGTGGCTGTGTGTGTACAATAAAATTTCCATAAAATGATAATATTGGGAATGAATAAAATTCTCGTTAATTTATTAATTTGTTTATATATTTCGTGAAGTAATTTTTAATCAATGTTAAACGTGAAAGGGATATGAACACCTATTTAATTATCCTAGTTAAATGATGATGGACTAGCCTACTAATATTTACTCTCTCTCTCTCTCTCTCTCTCTCTCTCTCTCTCTGTATGTGTGTGTGTGTGTATATATATATATATATATTCATTTGTATTGATCTAACTATACATTATTTTTTGAGATGCAAATTTTCTATTATGTGTTTAATCTAAGCCATATTTATTTCCCCATTGTCAAAGTTTTTTTTATTAAATTTGATCAGTAAATTATTAATATTGCACTAATTAAATAAGTTGAATTTCTTATTTGTCCAAACAAACATCCAACCATGTGCCTGTATTTTGTTTCTTCAGCCACAATTTAACTAACATGTTTTTTATTCTATGCAATATTTCTTAAAAAAACAAGATTCCTTATATTGTCATACATATTTTTCTTATTGCGCTGAATAACTTGAAATTCTCATTTGTCCAAACAATTTTTCTTCTCGGTGTGGTACGTGAACAGTGATCGTGACCTCATAAACACCATCACTGTTTAAATTTGCACTCAACTTATAGCCTATAAATACCTCTTATAACTGCTTCATCTCCTCATTCCCTCTCTCTCTCTCTCTCTCTTCCTATCTCTATAACACACACATACATACGAAAAAAAAATGGCAGCTTTAAGTTTTTTCCTTGCTTTCCAATATTTCCTCTTGACCTTTTTCCACTACTCATCAATTGCAGCCAATGCTAATTACAATGTCCAAAGTTTGGGAGCAAAATCTGATGGAAAAACTGATTGTACCAAGGCATTCTTGAGTGCATGGACCTCAGCATGTGCTTCTACACAGCCAGCAACCATTTACGTGCCACCGGGAAGATACTTGCTTGGAGCTGCAACTTTTGCCGGCAAGTCATGCAAAAACACTGCTATAACGATTCAAATTGATGGGACACTAGTAGCTCCATCTAATTTCAATGTTTTTGGAAATTCTGGTAACTGGATCAAGTTCGAAAGTGTGACCGGAGTTTCTGTTATTGGTGGAACCCTAGATGCCCAAGGGGCTAATTTGTGGGCTTGCAAAAAATCCGGCAAGAGTTGTCCAACCGGAGCAACGGTATGTTAATAAAGAAGAAAGTGGATTTTACTTTTTGTCATGTTGTACATTCTAACGTAATTTTTCGATTCTTTCTTGCTCAGACACTGACCTTCTACAATTCCAACAACATCATAATGAATGGATTGTCTTCAATAAATAGCCAGAAGTTCAACATTCTTGTTGATGGATGCCACAATGCCAAGCTAGTGGGAATAAAGGTTTCTACACCAGGCAACAGCCCAAACACCGACGGAATTCACGTGGAAAAATCAATAGGAGTCACAATTATGAACTCTCGAATTGGCACCGGAGATGATTGTGTCTCTATAGGCCCCGGCACCTCGAACTTGTGGATTGAGAACATCGCATGCGGTCCTGGTCATGGAATTAGGTACTAAAAACGTAAATTAAAAATTGATAGCCACAATAGATATGACTTTTGTTCGTCAACCATTTTACCATATTATTTTTTCTACAGTATTCATTTTCAACTACACAATCTTCATTAAAATAGATATAATTGTACTCCTTACGTCCCACAAAGATAAACATATTTCTATTTTCACACGAATTAAGAAACATGTAAGTAAACTAGTTGAAAATATAAATTTTTCTCATATTTTTTCCTAACATATTTCTACATTAAATAATGTTTAAATAAGAATAATTCATATTTGTTGATAACAAAACACGTCAAATAGGAGTATATCAGAAACAATCATGCTATACTAACATCAAGGTTGACATAATGCCACGTGATATTTTATCATTGGACAGTTTAAAGTACAGTTAACTTTTTCATTCAATTATTAATTACCACATGCAATTATGTCAAGCTTTTTGTTAAATCATTCTGGCAAAGAAGCTTTATACATATCCTAAAACTAAGAAATTAATTATAATATCAACAAGGAAAGTGACCTATATTTTGGGACAGACGAAAAAGGAAAGCAATTCTATTTTTTATAATAGAGGAAGTATGACATAATGTATCCCAACAATTTATTAAGCTGAGTTAACTAATTTGTGCTCTTTTTCTGCAGCATTGGGAGTCTAGGCTGGGATTTGCAAGAACCTGGAGTGCAAAATGTGACAGTTAAATCAGCTACATTCACAGGAACTCAAAATGGGGTGAGGGTGAAGACATGGGCCAGGCCAAGCAATGGATTCGTTAAAAATATTCTTTTCCAGCATTTAGTCATGGTTAATGTTGAAAACCCCATAATTATTGATCAAAATTACTGTCCCGACGACCACAATTGCCCCAGTCAGGTAATTAAGACATGGGAACTCATTATTAAAAAAATAAAATTACCATTCAATTGTAAATTAATTTTGCAAAGCGATCTTAATTTTTTCAGGTTTCAGGCGTGAAGATTAGTGATGTAACATATCAAGACATACATGGGAGTTCGGCAACAGAAACTGCAGTAAAATTTGACTGCAGCAAAGGAAATCCATGCAGTGATATTACCTTGGAAGATGTTAAGCTGACCTATAAAAATGAGCCGGCTCATGCGTCATGCATTCACGCCATTGGGAAGTCTTCCGGCTCAGTTGAGCCAAATAGCTGCTTGTCTCTTTAGAAAATTATTTACAGTATTTATAGTTATACAAAAATATAGGCCATATACATAAGTCGAGCTATGGTAAGAATATAATGAGTAAAGAAAATTTGTATTCGATACAAGAAATCAAAGTTTTCATATGAATGATAGTTAGAAACAAAAGCTTTGTACTTGGTGTAATCTGTTTCCATTTATCGCATGGGTAGTATATTGCTAAATCAATATCCAATTAGGGGATATAGTTATTTTATATAAGTTAACTATCGATGGAGTTTTTCAGTTAATGACAACTAAGGTGATAACAAATCTGAAAATATGACTTCTATAAGGAAAATGAAATTTGAATGCTAATCTAAAATGCTAAAAAATATTCATAGACGTCACCAGCAAAAAAGCAATGCACGAATATAAGTGAAGGAAAGAGATGATGGGGAGGCTCTTGTGCCTATTACACTTTCGCGCGCTATTCTTCAAAAAATTATTCCAATAAAATTATGACTATAGAACATGATGTTAGTAAAAAATGAGTAGTTTCAATATTGATATAGGTCTTGTTGGGTATTTTGACCCCAAGACCACAAACAAAAGTAAATCGAACCAAACGCCAAATGCAAAATCGTAAATAACATAGGATATTGTTGACCCAATTTCACAAAGCCTAATCTAGGGGCTCATAGATAAGCCTGTCACTATGCAAGAAACTTTCAAGAGAGAGTGTACAATGGGAAATTATACAAAATCCGAATCATATTTGGTCATCGATTTAAGAAGATCTTGTAAATAACCAATCCTAGTCAAGCTTGACTAGAACAATCTTTTCTATCAACCCAGTGCATATTTACCAGCCAATAATTAGGCCTAGAACACTGTACATCAAGTCCTAATGCTAGCTTTATTTGTCTTTTTGACTTGTATTATGGACAATTGTTTCTTTTCGTAAGGGATGGTTAGTATTATGGACAATTGATAATCTCTTTATAGAGCAATCCAGTCTTCAACCCAAAAATAAATAAATAAAATAATAATAATAATAATAATAATAATAAATGCTTAATGCATTTGTTCATTGTCATCAGGGGTGGAGTTGGTACTCGACAAGTCCTTGTGGCTGCCCGTGTTGGCTTCGTCGAAAAATTTCTTCTCCTTATATTGGGTGACCACCCGTACGCACCAGGATTTCTGGATCCATCACTGAATTTGTCAGTAAATGAATTCTTAATACCATTTAAGAACATGTTTTGCAGATAATACAAAATAAATTATACAATATAATATAAAATATTTAATTTATTTTTTTCATAATAAGAATACAACTTACCAAATGTACATAATTTATGTGATGACTTTTAAGCTGTTAAACTATTAGGCTGTATCTGAATCTCAAGTGCATTTCCCGAAAATTGCGTAAATGGTGAATGGATTTGTTGACTTGGATGAAGATTATACCTAATTAGCTAACTGAATTAACCGTAACATAGGCAGAAGAACGCGGTCCAAAAGACTACAGCCGCAAAAACGCGCATGAGCAGCACGTCAATTCTTATTTTATTTGGAGCGCAAAAGTCTATCAGATAATGGTGATAAGATATCATTGGTCAACTTTGTCCATAATTCCTTTCGAAACGTATAAGCATATCCATGCTTCTACACGGACATTTTATGTTTACTTTTTATCGATAATCAAAGTCACAAGAGATTAATTTGTCTAAATAATATAATATACTTTCGCTTCACAGCATACTACATATACATCACACTTTATTTTTTGGGCATTTCATACTATTAAAATTAATATAATTTTTAGTCATAAAAATGAACTGTTTTGTACCTTCCAAAATTACATTACAACACTTCTTAATTCATAAATGTTAGAATTTTAGATGTGATTCGAATTATTTATTGAAAATAATTGAGAATTCTAACACGTTAAGAGGAAATTTTTTTATTGGAATGTTATTGCGGAATCCTAATCAAGTTTGATGGTAAATTTTAGTTGAAATTCTATGTAGAAATCTTGTTAAGAGTTCAAATTTGTGTTGGACTTGAAGACATTAAAATTATGGAATGAAGGGTTGTCTCACTGCATTTTCACTCAAACACTAAAGTTAGAGAAGCTAGCACCCGTAGGACACTAGCCTACTGCTCGAGCGCAAGGACGCCACTAGCTACCCGCTTGAGTGACAATATTTGTTGTCCGAGGTTTTTTCCCGATTTGGCGAGTTTTCTTGCATTCCACTTTATCTACAACTCTACTATTAGAATTTGGATGTCCTCTGTTTTTTTTTTTCTATATATTAGTTGGCTCTTCCTTATGATTCAAGCCAAGTTTGAAACATTGTAAACACAAGTTTTTGTATTCTTTCTTTATGTTATATTAAAATTTCATTCACCCTATAAATTACATTGCTCACATGTCTTTGAGATTTTTACTTCATATTGTGGCTATAATATCTTATTTGTCCAACAAAGTGGTATTAGATTAATTCGGTATCATCTTCATTTTCCAACAAACTGGTATTAGAGCTTTTGATTTTGAAATTCTTTGAGGATCAAGGTTTTGATTAAGTTAATAGCTCAACTTAATCTTTCGTAATGGCAACAATGAAATATGATATATCACTATTAGATCACAATACAATATTTTCTTGTGGCATGTAAAGATGCAAGTAGTACTCGCTTGGATGGATTTGGACGATGCGTTGTTCGGATTTGACAAGATACCCACAACTTGTATTCCAAAGGACGAAGAACGGAGGATTGAAATGCCCTATGTCAAATACATCTTCATCTTTCAAATAATCTTTACAACGTTTTAAATGAGAAGTCAGCCAATGAATTATGTTTAAAATTGGAGTAATTATGCATGATGAAGAATCTTACTATCGAATTGTATCTAAAACAATGTCTATATTCTTCTCATATGAGAGAAAGTACATCTTTTGAAGATCACTTAATCAATTTTAAGGAAATCGACGCTGATTTGAAAACCTTGGAGGTATTTGATGGAGAAAATTGGGATTGAATTTATTTTGCTCATTGCCCGCTTCATACATGTCTTCTAGAGAATCGATTTTATATAGTCGTGATACTCTCACCATCGAATAAATCTATAATGCTCTATATTTAAAGAAGAAAATGAAGCATCTTATTTCATTTGGAGTCATGAAGATTGCTTCATTCTTGATGGTGGTCATGTAAGGAGCAAGTCAAAATTTAAATACAAATTTTGTAATTATTGCAAGAAAAAATGGCACTTAATAAATGATTCTTATAAATTGCAGAATAAGGCAAAATTGACTGCAAATCAAGAATTAGAAACTTGGGGGGGGGGGGGGACAANNGGGGGGGGGGGGGGGGGGGGGGGGGACAAGTATTGTAGAAAATTCTAACAGTGATAAAGAACTTTTATTTATGTCTGACTATAACTCCAAATCTGACGAGACTTGGATTCTTGATACAGTTTGATGTTTTCATATGTGCAACTATCGAAATTTGTTTTTAGCACATGAAAAAGTTTCAAAAGGTGTTGTGATGACCAGTAATAACACACCTTGTTGGATAGCTAATATTGGTCGAGTTAGAATAAATATGTTTGATGGGACAATTTAAACACTTAATGCAGTGAAGCACGTTACAAATTTGAAGAGAAATCTGATCTCCTTAAATACTTATGATTCAAAATAGTACTGGTATACTGTTAAAGGTAGAGTTCTAAAGGTTAGTAAATGAACTTGTGTTTTGATAAAAGGACATAGAAAATTCCATTTATATATTTTGCAATGTTGCACAGAATCTTTGAGAAATCGACATATTTTAAGAATTTTGGTGGAACTGGAGTTAGATCTTGGACTGTTTGAGTCTGATTTGGAGTCTTCTGTGTTTTGCCACCATTATTGACGGTGTCGATGTATTTAGTTGCTAGTAACAGATCCATTTTTGGCCATAAGATTTTACATAGGTACAAATTCTGCTAATTTAGTTGATGGTTTAAATACGGCTAAGGTTGTTGATTCTAAACACAATCCTTTCATGTATCCAGTTATGATTTGTCACAGGGCTTGTTTCAGCCTTTTTTAGTGGTTATTAAATCACGTTTACCCCTGGTTGGGTAGTAGAGGTGGAGAATATTTCCAATTGAAAATTTTGTATGAAGAAGTTTATTTGAGTTTTTTAGTGAAGAGTTCAAGTTTGTAATGGAATTTGTCCCCAAGTGGGGAATTTTTTGAAGTTTACTCATTGCACTGGAATTTGTATCAATGTAGAGATTGTTGAAATTTGGGTGTGATTTGAATTCTTTATTAAAAATATTTGAAAATTCTAATTAAAGTGCACGTTAAAGGAATTCTATTTGGAATGTTAATGTGAAATATTATTTAAGTTTACCTGACAAATTTTAATTGAAGTTCTATTCAAAAGCCCTATTCAGAATTGGAACTTGTGTTGGATTTGAAAAGGTTGAAATTATGGAATGAAAGATTTTCTCACAGCATAGCCTGAGGCTTGCTCAATGCTCGAGCACCAGAAACAGAGAAGCTGGCGCTAACTTGTCACTAGCCTACCGTTTGAGCGACGGTGTTTTTGGCTCATGCTCGTTTTCTATGTTTTGACGAGTTTTCTTGCATTCTATTTCAACTATAATTCTACTATTACGGTTAGAACATCTTCTATTTGCTCCCTATATGTATTTGGCTCTTCATTATGATTTAGACTAAGCTAGAAATATTGTGAACTCAAGTCTTTGTACTCTTTCTTCACATTATAATAAGATCACTTTTACTTTGCAAATTACATTGTTCCTGTGTCTTTGAGATCTTTATACTTCGTATTGTGGCAATAATTTCTTATTTTCTTCAACAAAATGGTATTGGATTAATTTAGTATCATTTTCGTTTCACAACAATACATTTATATGTCTCAACAAATTTATCATATTCTTATTTCAAATCTTCCCAATTATATATTCTTGGTATAATTTCTTTAGTTTTTTGTGTTTGAATATATATGCATGTTCTATCATATTTTTATCAAATTATAAAAGAATAAAATCTAAAAGGTTGGCATAGGCAGATGATCCATGCTGCAATGCACCATATATCTCCTTCCCCGAATTCATGGAGTTTTTTTGGCAGGTGATTTCTTGTCAACAATTGCAGGTTTATCTTATATCAGGATTTAATTC